>NC_032025.1:19423088-19483903 GCF_001865875.1 Lupinus angustifolius
GAACAATTAGATTCAATATGTGTGCAGAACAACGTACATGAAAGAATTGTCCATCACAAAACAATGAGTTTTCCACCATAAACTTATTTTTCAATTGCTCTTGCATGACATCATTGGAGGAAGCATTATCCAAAGTTAGAGAAAAAATATTTTTGTCTATACCCCATTCATTCAAAAATTCAAGTATCTTCTTAGACAATTCAGATCCAATATGAGGGGGAGGCATGTGATAAAAGGATAATTTTACTTCTTAGCTTCCAATTTGAATCAACATAATGAGCAGTCAAACAAATATAACCCTCAATTGTACAATCTGTCCATAAATCAGAAGTTAGAGATATCCTAGTAGGAATGCTATACATCTCTTTTTTAAGCTTGTATTTTTCTATCATATAGATTCTCATGACATCAGCCTTAGCCGTATTTCTCGAAATAGGAATAGAATCTGGATTCAAGTAGTTAATTAAGCATCTAATCTTCTTAAACTCAGCAAATTTAAAAGGTAAATCATGTTCAATAATTGTAGAAGCTAACATATCACGTACCACCATTTGATCAATCTTTCGAGACATCAATTTTCCTTCCTTATCCATAAATATTTGATCAATATCATCATGTCTTATTTTGGTACATCTTCCTCTATGACGACATAAATGTGATGTATCATAGTCTTTGCCATCACTAATCCCACATCTATATATGGTTTTGCAACCATTGCATTTAGCCCTCTCAATCCCGTCATCTCCAACTCCTATCTTGGGTGAAAGATTTTCATACATCGGAAGTTAGAGATTTAGACAGTTTGTTTCTCTTACCCAATTCAACCGATTGAGATTCTTGAATATCATCTTCAACGTCTTCCATCTCATTATCAATATTAATAGGATTTGAATTATGACCTTCCATATTAATTGTTGTCCAAAATAACTACAAAACATACAAAATAAAGTTAGCATTATGTGAATATTAATAGGCTACAAAACATACAAGATAATATATTTGATGAAAGGCAAGCAAAAATTGATGAGCTCAAAGAAAAGACAAATTATTACATTACACAGCAGCTCATTCAGGTGATTGTTTGAATTCAGTCCTCACTTTATTTGATGCCATTTGGAGCAGAGGAAATAAATTTGGAGTTTTAGTTTGTTAATGCTAGATAATATCAAAATCTTAATGTGGAAGACACATCGTTGGTGACAATGCATTATTTAACAGGGTTATGGGTTGATACAATTTCCACATCACACAGAATTCCAGCAACCATTGGGTCCTCAGCAAAGGATTTTGTAATGGTCTTAGCATATGCTAGGAAGCTCCCTCGCCCTTCAAATTCACAATTTTAATGCACCTTCAAAATCTCCATATGTCACTATATATTTGCAAAAAATATATATGTAAAAAACTCATCTCTCTCACATTAGTATCATTGTACTAATGAATCATTACACCCTCTCTAAAACCAAACTCATTCTCACATATGCTCTTAGGAATTTTAACAAACAGTTAGTGTGCAAGTTTTAGTAAAACAAAAGTATATTAAATATAAAGAAGTAGATGTCAAACAAAACAGCTTTAACACAGAAACATTGTGAGATAACGGAATTAGGGTGTTAATGGAGTAAGAAATGGAGATCAAACAAAACAATTTTAACATAAAATAGAACCTGAGCAGTGAGTAGTGAGCTGAAAAATGGATGCTAAGAGAGCCTGAGGTCGGTATGCTAAGAGAGCTAGAAAGTGGAAAACAGATTTGTAGTTTATTGGTTTATGGCTTTTTGCACAATGCAAGTGTGAAGTGTGAAGTGATTTGTGGTTTATGCTAAGAGAGAAGTAGTTTAATGGTTTATGGTTTATGTTAAGAGAGCCTACCAGTTGTCACGCCCTATGCACAGCACAATGTCACACACTTTAGTTTTTTATTTTTTAACAATGGCCCGCCGGCCCAGCTCTCATTGGTCTGTCTAAAAAACGGGCTACTAAAACGGGCTGACTATGAGTTTTTGGGCTAAAATCCTCAGCCCGGCCTGCTAAAAATAGTTATCCGCACGGGCTGGCCCGTCGAGCCAAGCCCATATTGCCACCCTACTTACACCACTAGGCTAATGCATTGTTGATAGATTATGTATCTATTGATAATATATATTCTAATAATTCATTTAATATTGATAATACATGTATTTTTGTCTAATAATTATATGTTATCGATTTTAATGAGCAAGAAAAGATTAGTTTGAGATGTCAATTTCAACATTTTAGTCTTAGAGTTATTAGTCATTCAACTTTAAAAAACTCTCAACCATATATTGTTAGTCATATCTTGTTTTATCAAATTATTCATTTTATCTTAACTATTGTGGTTGAGCTAACATATATAACTAAATATCATTTTCAAGATCATAAAACCAAACAAAATTAGGTAGGAAGATAAAAGATGAATTTATTACACACAATATAGTGATTAATATTGGAAAGGAAATAACTGAAAATTTTATCATTAACTAACTCAATTTGAGTTACAAATTATAACTAAATATTATTACCCCTCCTAAAGTTTAGATCAAGAACTGCCACTGGATGGATTAATGAACTTTTGAATATATTCACATATTCTTCCCAACCATTATGATATTCATAATTAATCATGTCAAATGTCTCCCAAGTTTACTCATATTTTTCACATGCATTTATTAATAATTTATCAAATAATTCATTAATGTAACATTTATATTCTATTTATAATTGTTATACTATTTCATAATTAAAGAGCATGTTTTTATAACAAAAAAAGAGAGAATGTTTTAACCCAAAAAAGTAAAATCAAATTATAATTCAATATAAATTTCCTAATTATAATGTGATTTTTTATTTAAAAACTCTTGTATTGCACATATTATAAAATTAACACCTTTGGAATTTAACAATATAATTTTACCAAGCTCTTTTAATAAGTATGAACTATATTTTTTTTATTTAGATTAATTTCACTATTATTTCTCTATAATTAATTTTTATTATTATCATCACTAATAGTATTTTCAAAACTTTGTCGCGTTGGAGTTTTTGACTATTGGACCTGTTGGAAATTGTTATTATGTTTTTTGTAGTTGAAACATAGAAAACACACTTTAATGCCCAATTCTAGAATTAATTGGTCTATAAATTAGAGATTTAGATCCGGGAGTCGATTTAATAATTAAGGTATTAACACTCATCCATCTGTAATAAAACGGTACTTTCACTAATTGCATGAATTATTTTATGCCATTGGTTTGTTTAAATACTTTATGTATTAAAAGGAAAAATATTTTATTATTATTTTTTTGTCTGACAATATAGGATCTTGCTACCACGTATTCATATGAGCAATAGAAAATCAAGACTACATAGTTCTTGTTTAAAAATGGTTAAGTGTTTTGATTAAAAAATAGGAATTGTTTGAATTTGATTGAGAAGAACTAATAGGCGAAGAGTAGTCGATATTGATTGTTTACACTCTTTCGACTTTGATAAATGAAAATCATCAAAATCATTTATCGGTTTGAAACAGAGAGAAAGATAGAACACGAGTCGCATTCTCACTATCAAATTCCCAAAAAAATAATGAAAACATTTTTTTTATCATTAAAGAAATAAAAAATAATAATCAATAATATTAGAAAAAACACGAGTTATTAACTCTTAGAAGTAGGAGGAAACAATAATGATGAGAGAAAACTAATTGTAGATAAAGATAAGATGGAGGAAACAATATTATTCGTCTTAGTTTTGAGAATAACCTTTTAAACACAATAACAAAATAATGTATCAAATCAAATGAGAAGGAATATTAAATCATAGAGATTACATTTTTTCTTTCTTAATTATGTATTTAATTAGATTTAACTTTTACAACAAAATCATAATATAGAACAATAAATTTTACAACAAAACAAAGTGGAGTCACAAATTTAATTCGTAGTTATTCACAATGAAAGTGTTGATAATGAACATACAAAGGATCTTCATACAAAAATAAAAAAATGAAGATGATATATTATGATGATGATTATACATTGATATACATAATTCTTTTTAAACTTGAGTCTATACTATCATTATGATAAACTAAATGATATTTTTTGATAGTGCCTAAATGTTTATATATTAAAGTGGAGTCGCAAATTACAGTGTTAGGAAGTAAGAGTCCAATATGTATGAATTATTTTAATAAATAAGTTATGTTAAAAATCATATAAGTAGAATTGACATCACACCTCAACTCAACCATAATGCATTAGATATAGGAAATAGTTGAATTGAACATAACAAGTGTGTTAAAAAAATTATACATTAATATCATTATATATATATATATATATATATATATATATTTAAAAATAGGTTAAATTTTAAATAAATATTTTGTTATATTATATACGTCGACCCGCCATAACCCGCATCCTGCTTAGGGCAGATTTAAGCTACAATGTGATATACAAAATTATACCCAAACTTTAATAGCTCGGACCCTATATGGACTCACCCGAACTCGTCCAAATAGTCCATTTTGATAGCTCTAATAACTCAATAATATTAAGAGTCAACACTCATTTTGATCATGAGAAAATAAAAAACCAAACCACTAGTCAAAGGTCATGATTGTGAGTCAAAATAATTTCTATTATGAGTAATAAAAATGTTAAAACTTACATTTAATATTTTTGAGACAATTTTGAATTTGAATTTTCAGAGACCAAATTGATTCACAAAAAAAAATTAAGGGAATAAAATAGGGTTTTGTTTGCTTTCAACAAATGGTTTCTATTTCTATTTTATGTTTTCATTTGCAAAAACAATTTCTATTTCCATGTTTTCATTTCCTCAAAACATATTTGTTATTATCATTTTTTCATTTCCAAAACTCTTCCCTCTAAACTTCATAAATGAAGATAATTATTATTGCAACTAATTCAATTCTAAATTTTAATCAGTAAAATTATTAAGCCACTAATTTTATAGGATGTCTTCATATTTTATAGTTGTATTTTTGTTTCTAGTAGATTTTATGTCAACAATACATTGAACATATTTAATTATTGGACTTGGTCATTAGCTATCACAAGGACATTAGCTATCACAAGGACATGTAGAATGTCATAACTCATAACGAGTATCATGTATTTGCAACTCATCTCCAAAAAGTTAAAATAAATTAGTAACATTTAAATGACTATTATTTAATTCATATTTCATCCCAAAGTTATAATTATCACTCTCAATATCAAACTATTTCAACAATACATTAAGATAAGCAACCAGAAACTATTATGGTTAGAGAAATAAATAAATTGAAGATGTGTTGTGATTTGAATGATTGAGATACTTATTGATTGATTTTGACATTGTATTGATTAGTAGAGAGAATAATTAATAAAAAATATTCTCTACATTCCATATATTTTGATGTTTAAGGTTATGCTACACATAATTTAAAAAATATTAAATTATATTAAAAATTAATATCATTTAACTAAAATAATCAAATTTAATGCACATCGAAAATTCAATTAAAAAGATATGGAAAAAGACATGAAAAAGAGGAGTAATAAATAAGAGTATTATTAAAAATAAAGTATAAATGTGTATTTAGTTTATAATATATTAAAAGGTTTGAAATAACATAAAAAATATTAAAACATCAAAAAATGCAAAACGAATGAAATGAAAAAGTGTTAAATGTTAAAAAATTAAAAAATATAAAAGCTTCGTTATGGAAAAGTTGGAGATGTTATTTTTCCATTTTCAAATTTTCCAAAAATAAAACTCATACTTTATGAAATAGTAAATGAAAACAATAATGTATTTTACCGTTTTTTGTGAATTTATTGAAAATGGAAAATAGAAATTATAGAAAGATACATACACCTAGGTCTTACTCAAATATTAATATTAAAGATTCAGATTTAGGCGGAATTGTCAAGCTCCCCAATCCTCGTTTCCATCGCCACAAACCCAACCCACTCCAACAAAAACATCATTTCATTTCATTCCTCAATAAACATAACCTAACTTTATTATTCACCATAGCATAGGTATATATTATTCAATCCCAACCTTATATTATATATAAATATAAATATACACACACATTCTACTCACTTTGTTTCTTTTATTCTTAGGAAAATGGAGGCCACAATGTCAATGTCTGTATGCAAATCTCTTCACTCCCCTTCTTCTCCTATCACAGTAAGTTACAAATATTACTGAATTAACATTATTTATTTATTAACCATATACTTTTACATTTTCTGAATCTGATTCCTAATTCAAAATGATAATTTAAAAGGGTTTATTTGGAGGAATCAAGGGTTCTGAATGCAGAAGCTTCTTAGTTAGAACCAATAAGGTGAATTTTCCTAAGCAAAATGTTAACAAGAAAGGAGTTAGTTACAAACAAGGGCAACATAAAACGCAGCGTTTTGGGGCTCTTGCTGCTACTTGTCGTGGTGGTGGTGGGGATAAGATTCTGATTGCGAATCGAGGCGAGATCGCGGTTCGTGTGATTCGTACTGCTCATGAGTTGGGGATACCTTGTGTGGCAGTGTACTCAACTATTGATAAGGATGCACTTCATGTTAAATTGGCTGATGAGGCTGTTTGCATTGGCGAAGCGCCGAGTAGTCAATCGTAAGTTACATTGCAGAATTTTGATTTCTTAGAGAGTTTCTATGTTACCTTGATTGATATATACACAAAGAATGTCATTGGATGTGAATATCGTAGTGAATATTTAAGAATACATATGAGATTTTTTGTTGTAAAAGTTTCTATTTCTATGTAATATTAGGACAAATTTGATTTATGTGTGTGTGAATTTGAGTGAATATCGAGATACTATGTGTTTTAGGTTAGAGTAGAGAAATGTATGTATGTGATTGTAGTCCAAAATGTTGTCTAAATATGTTGTATAAATAGAAGAACTTGTAAGTGATAGAATTTCATCATTAATAGTTAGTAATAAGAATAATTCGGGTTATGCTTTGGTTTAATGGTAAGGTTGATGCATTGTGACATAGAGGTCTTTGCTTGTGGTGTGGAGTAATGTTGTAAAAATTTGATTCCATTCCCACCTATTTGGAGTGTTGTGTACCGGGCTGCCTTTTCCTTTTATTTATATTATGCATGTAATTAATCCAAATCCAAATTAATGAAATTATTTAATTTGCAACAAAAGTTGTTAAATTAATTCTATTGCCTTTTACTTTATGTGCAGGTACTTGCTGATCCCGAATGTCCTTTCTGCTGCTATTAGCCACAAATGCACGATGTTGCATCCTGGATATGGTTTTCTTGCTGAGAATGCGGTGTTTGTTGAGATGTGCAGAGAACATGGAATCAATTTTATTGGGCCTAATGTGAGTACTCTATGTGCAATTTGTAGAATATCCTGCTTGTTTGTTATTGTTTAATGACTGAATTAATTTAATGCCTTATGATTGAGCTTGCAACTTTAACTGTCAAAACTCCAATTTGGTTGAACAAGATTGATTTGAGCTTTTCTATTCGATCTTAAAGCCAGCTTCTGCCTGAAGTATCGCACATGAACCTTATTATTGCCTGAAACTGATGTTAATTAATAGAAAAAATGATACTGTATGATGAGGATTACTATTTATCCAGGGCGACCACTTCAAACATTGTTCTTTAGCAAGTAAGCAAGTGGTTGCCCAGCGTGCCATCCCTAAAATAATAGTATTCTCAACCCCTAGTCACATGTCTGATTAATATTCAATATTTTCATAAATAATTGGTGACTTTTAGGCATTTTCTAGCTATGAAGCACAGATACGGATACGTTTATCGGACGATGCGTATCCGATACGTCGACACAAATTTTTTCTAAAATATAGGATACGATGCGTTTAGGGATACATGTATAAAATAGTAAAAAATACATAAAATATGATAAAATTATAAGTGTAAATCAAAATATTCAAAGTAGAAAATATAATAGAAATTGCAAATATTGTCCTCCGAAATTCCAAGTACCAAAACTAGAAAATATAGTGGAATAATTTATAAAATTGCTTAAATAAGTTGGTTTTTGCTTGATTATTGGGATGTTGCTTAGCTAGGATAAAACATATTATATCTTATCCTATTTCTTTGTTGAAAACGTATCAAATACATATCTTCATCTTTATTTTTTTATTTTAATTTTTGGATACTCTACGGATACGTATCCTTCACGAATCCGAGTGTATCCGTGTCAGATACGTGTCCGACACCGATACGTGGGAGTATTCAACGAATCCTAAAATCAGAGTTTTCCAGCATATGCCATATCAAAAGTGGCTTTGAAATTATCTGTTATCCCCAAATTTTATTTGATTTTAATATATTAGTATTAATGTTTAATAATTTTTTTCTGTCAGATATAAACTACTTCTTTAATCATAATTTTGTACGATAACATTCATGGTTCAAATATTTCCCTTTCCAAGTATTTAGTAAATCTGAATATTTAGTTTAAACTTTCAGCCTGACAGTATTCGGGTTATGGGTGACAAAGCAACTGCCCGGGAGACAATGAAGAAAGCAGGTGTTCCCACTGTTCCAGGAAGTGATGGGCTTTTACAGGTATCATATTAGAGACTCAGTTGTATATATATCTTCAAATAATTCTAATATAAATAATAATGTTGAGTTTAATTCGTCCTTTATAACATCAATTTGATGAAATGAATTAATGTAACAGAGCACAGAAGAAGCTATCAGGCTCGCACATGAGATTGGGTTCCCCGTGATGATCAAGGTAGAATGCCTTATTACTCTTTTCGTAAACTTGTGCCTATTTGATGTCACTTTTGCTTTTTCTGGTTCACATGTATATTCCACTCATACTTACATTTACATTTCTGGTTCAAGTCAAATTCTCATACATTTTTCCTTCCTTACTCTCTATTCTCCAATCAGTAAAGATAAATGTGATATTGAAATATTAATCAAAGTAAACTTTATTTTATGATTAATCCAAATTTCTTGTGGAAATCAGGTATCTTAAATTTATTGTCAGTATCAACCAAAGTACAAACTTTTTTTTTAACAAAACAAAGAAAAAAAACCTTATCTTCTAATAAGGCCATCCACAATCATGTTTCAGGTTGCTTTCAATGAAACAATGACCAATTTTATGTGCTTTGCTAAAATGCTAAGTCATCCATTCTTTGCAATGACGTTAAAACTGTAATTTGGAGATTGTAACGAGTTGCAAGTATACACTTACTAGTGACTACCATGATTATATTACTCAGTTCAAGATTAATTGAAAAAAAGAATATTTATTAGTCTGATATAATCTATTTTATGATTCATTTCACTGGTGATATAACTGATTAAAGAGGCCATATAAATCCTTAGTATAGTTTTTTTTGGTGATAAAAAATCCTCTATATAGTCTTATTTAGCTGATTTATGCACACTGACAAAGTTATCATGTTTCTTAGGCAACAGCAGGTGGCGGAGGACGTGGCATGCGTCTTGCTAAAGAACCTGATGAGTTTGTGAAGTTGTTACAGGTATTGTTAGTCATTCTATGCTAAATCACTTGTGAAATGAGTAAAGGCCAGAAAGGGATTTTGGTTATAACAAACATTACCTACGTGGCAAGGAGTGTGAGAAAGCTAGAAATATGTCTTAGAAGATAGAATAGGGAATGGAGAGGGCATAACAGGGTTTTAAGTGGTTTTGGGGTGGCCTAGGCCAGGGGCAGAGTTGCATCTAGCTTCTTTGATATTTTATTTCTTTCTCTTCTACATACATCTGAATCAAGAAATTTTATGTTATCTTCCTTATGATTGGAGCTTTGCACCTTGAATTTTTCTCTACATTTCCTTAGCAAATACCAGTTCCTATCATATTTCCACCTGAATGGAAGTACGTTTTCTCCTATACTGTCCAATAGTTTTCATTGTTTAGTTTCTTACCTGTTATAATAGGCGAAGATAGTTAAAAGCTATAATGGGTAACCTTCAACTCAAATTAATTTATAAATATAGTTGCCATGCCATGATTATCAAATTTACCTATAATCTGGTTAAAGCAAAAAAAACTGAAGAAACAAAAATTACTTGCACCTTGTGTATGTTTTTAGCATATCTATTTTCAAACAAAGTAATGGATCAATAGTTTGCAATGATTTGCCTTGGAGCAATAGGTAGAGCAAGATCTCCTCTAGTTTGTATGTTACAATACTTATGATGGCATTATACCATCTTTGTAGCTGAAGCAAGTTTTTGGGCCATACCATTAGAATGCAAACAAAGCTGGCATTATTCTGCTTGTAAATATTTGTAGTCTTGTAGAGTCTATCCCACTGACGAGGAATAGATATGTGCCTTTTTGGTAAAAAATATAATAATTCAATTTCATTGCTTTGTAGCAAGCTAAGAGCGAAGCAGCTGCTGCCTTTGGCAATGACGGTGTTTATCTTGAGAAGTATGTTCAAAACCCAAGGCACATTGAGTTCCAGGTAGTGTTGTCCATTTTTCTTATTGAAATCTATAATTTGATTTTAATGAAGCCTGGGGATCAGGTGAAAGACTTCAATTTAATTTTTCTTATGATTGCTAATGATTGCTTGCATTTATGATATTATATCGTGTTTTTTTCTTCCAAATTTCCATTTTTAGAATCCACTTTACAGTTTAACCTGTCTTGTTTTGTTACTTTTTATAAGTCATCTATCTCTCTGCTTCATGGCTTTACAGGTTCTTGCAGATAAATATGGTAATGTCGTTCACTTTGGAGAACGTGATTGCAGCATCCAGGTACTTTGAATTCTCACCTGCCTATATCTGTGTAGTTTGTGAAATTGTTACTTATATTACCATAATACTACTCTCATCTTTATTATATTAAATGATATTTAACAAAATACGATAATCTGTGTTCTGTAAACTTGATGTAATTTCTGTCCTTGAGGAATTGAAGATGAGAAACTAAATGTAAAGTGTTTAACACACACACATATATACATATATATATATGATGTGTATTTTAGACTAGAGTATAACTGTCTGTAATCATTATGCGCATAAATGATTAAATTAAAGTTCAGCTGAAATTGAAGTAACTGCCATAGCTGTTTTAGTTCTGTGTGGAATCTCACATGTAACCTATTGGTGTTCTGATTATTTATTAATCTATTTTGAAATCCTGTTGCAAGAGATCCTACATGAAATAATTGTTCTGTTGATTGTGATTGTTCACAGAGGCGTAATCAGAAACTGCTGGAAGAAGCACCATCTCCTGCATTGACCCCAGAGTTGCGGAAGGCAATGGGAGATGCAGCAGTTGCAGCGGCTGCATCTATTGGTTACATTGGTGTTGGAACAGTTGAGTTCCTATTGGATGAAAGGGGTTCCTTTTACTTCATGGAGATGAACACTCGTATTCAGGTTGAAATACACTTGTTATAGATGTCTAGTATGAAATGAGTCCAATACATTATGTCAGGCTTTCAATTTTGGTAGTTATGCCAAATCATTTCCTTTATTTCTTTTCATTTTTATGTTTTTGGGGGTGGGTTGGTGGGATCAGGTTGAACATCCTGTCACAGAAATGATTTCCTCTGTTGATTTGATAGAAGAGCAAATTCTTGTAGCCATGGGAGAAAAACTTCGATACAAACAGGTACTAAAGGAGTTATTTTACTTGAAGTTGTGATTCTTTAGAATCTTGCTCTTATTGTAGTTTTTCTTCAGGAGGATATTGTGCTCCGAGGACATTCTATCGAATGCCGTATCAATGCAGAAGATGCATTTAAGAATTTTAGACCTGGGCCAGGTATCTTGATGTATCAGTGGTGTGTTTTTGCAAGCTTGTATTAAAAGATGCAACAAATAATGACATTCAACATGAATTTTGCAAACGTATTCTACATTGGTGTTAGAACCATTGAGTTCATTTAAAAATGATTTACGAAGTATTAGGTATTTTATATTTTACGGTTTTGGTTTATATTTTATTTGTAGGTTTTCTAAACACAATAATTTTCTCTTATCAAACAACAGGTAGAATTACAGCATACTTGCCATCTGGAGGTCCATTTGTCAGAATGGATAGCCATGTTTATCCCGATTATGTGGTTCCTCCAAGCTACGACTCCCTTCTCGGAAAGGTGTGCCAGTTTGTGTCTCTTTCATATCATTGATTTATCATCCCGTCTGAGTTGCTATACTGCATGATTTATGTCTTCGTGTTACACATGAGGAGTAAATGCATGTAACCTCTCTATATCTAAATCATCTAATGCAACCATTAATTTATACAAACATATATTAATCATATAAGTAATGACTCTTTTATGCGAATATCAGCATTTTTATTTTGGAATTGTTTCTCATTTCCTGATAAAGTTTGTTTCTTCTACATGTTTGGATTTTTTTTGAATTTAAACAATGATAGGCTATAGCTAGATACTAGTCAGGTGATGACTTGATTCACTTGTGAGTTTAACATTAGCTGATGTACAAGCGATGGCTTATTTAGTTGTATAGGGTTGCTTTCAATCTGAGTGGGTTTGGTAAGCCACCAATGCAAATGGATAGTGTAATTGTTGGAAATGAAAATGATTTATTGATATATGATTTGCAATTGATTGTCTGTATAAAGCAAGTCTCTCCACCCATCCAAAGATAAGGCTTTCTCTAGTTCATGATTGATGTCAAAAATTAAATTTATCAGATGCGATAGTCTTTGTTCCACACCTAAGTAAGTGGAAAGAATGACTGGACGAAAATAGCAATAAAGAAAAGGGTTCAAAGAATTCAATGAGCGTGATATAATATTCTAAATACGACTTTCACCTTTTATTCAACGGAACAGGATCTAATATAAACTTGTTTGCTCTTTTATATGCTGTGGTTACGAGGACGTGGATGCAATACCACGGACTATCTGAGAAGTGCTCATTTTATTTGAAAACCTTTCTCATGTATTGACTTTGTGAACTTTTTGTAGCTGATAGTATGGGCTCCAACAAGAGAAAAAGCAATTGAACGCATGAAAAGGGCACTTGATGACACTATTATCACAGGTAAAATAATATGTTTTTTAGGATCGTGATTATTCCATTAGATACCTGTACTTGGTGTAAGTCAATTGCATACCATATGCACCTTGTTCAACACACTTTTCAGAAAGAAAAGTGAAATTTTGTTAGCTTTGGTTGTTATTGTTGTTTTAAATCCTTCAAATTCTGTGATATATAGTTAATAATTAATTTTGTTGTTGCAGGAGTTCCTACAACAATTGATTATCATAAACTTATCCTTGACATTGAGGTGGGTGCTTCTTTCTGTCATTTTTGTGCCAAACATGCTATATAACAATATTTGCTGGTAGTCAGAGCTCAGAAGTTAAATGACTAATATGGAATAATCTTCAATGTATTACAGGATTTCAGAAGTGGCAAGGTTGACACTGCTTTTATTCCAAAGCATGAGGAGGAGTTGTCAATGGTGAGCAAGAACCTAATATAGCCCTGATAATTATTATTTCTTGTGGAATGGTTTTAAATTTTTTTACATGGTTTAATTACTCATTAGGTTTTTATATTTTCTGGTCTCTAAACTAAAAAAGCTTGTAACGGGTCTCTGTATGCATAACAAAATAATGCACTTTTCTGTTAGGGTTCTGGTAAGTGATCCGTCCACTTTTCTGTGGTTCCTTGATCTTTTTTTAGAAAAACTCAAATAAGTCCCTACACTGTTTCAGAACCTGGCAGAAAAGTGTATGAGACTCAATTACAAATTTCCTATGCATTGGTCCCCCCAACTACAGGCTTTTTTAATTCAAGGATATTTGTATTTCATGGCTTTGAAGTCTTCTCCTTCAAAACCTAACTTGCAAACAAACCCTTAGGGCTCGTTTGTGAGTTGGGTTTTGGAGGGAAATAGAAGACTTGTGAGCTATGAAATATTCTAATGAGATGACTCTGAAATCTTCAATTTCCCTCCCCAAAACTCAACTTGCAAATGGACCCTTGGAGTTTGCTTGCGAGTTAAATTTTGGAGGAGAAAACTTCGTAGTCTATGCTGACTTGTGTTTTATTCTATGTCCTCTTCAAATGCAGCCACCACAGAAGATTGTACCATCCAAAAGGGCATAAGAACTAACTAGCTTAGCTAAACTGCCTGATGCATAGGACTTTGTGATGCCACTCTTGGAAAGATTCGCTTTGCTGTAATAACTATGCTTGCATGTAAAAGTTTTTTAATGAAATTTTGATTATTAGTCTCACAATTCTATTTGTTCACATCATTATACTTGTAAAATTAATTAATTTTATGTTTGATTTTATTATCCAAACTATTTGTTAGTGCAATGAAGTGGGAATAACTCCTTGCATTTTTTTTCAAAATTATCCTTGTCTTAGTGCTTCAAGCTCTTTCTCTCGAGGATCATTGTCCCTAAACTAGTTAGTAACTCTTGTTTCAAGAGTTTTCTTTTGTCTTGTTAAAATAATAAAAATTTAGACTTTAGTTGTCAAGCTCTCAGTACAATAGTTATTTGAGTGATTTTTCTTGATGCCAAGTCATATATGCTCCATTTTTATCCTAAGAAAAAGTCACTGTAGTTAATCATCTAAAAACTCCCAATTATTTTTGTAAAATTTTACAAATATGTTTTGTAATTAATGAGACAATTTTTATGGATGAGATTTTGTGCAGTTTTCGTGAACAATGAAGGACCCTGACAGTACTTGTTTGCTTTACCTTTGTAAGAATGACATGCTAATTAGTAAGATCTCAGAATTGATACTGCATTTTGCAAGTTTGAGAATAATGTATAGATGTTACTTATTTTTTTAGAGAACAAATTATAGACTTCAGTTCCTCCTGATTCTGCTTAAAACCTATGTCAAAAGATTTGATAAATTAGCAAATGCATAAGACAAGGCTAAACTCCATTTCAATTCCTATTGGAATAGCTAAATACACTTCAGCAGTTTTTGCCTTCTTTCAAAAAGAATAAAAGAATAGTTTTTGTATGGTTACATTTTTGAGTTTCTTCAAACAGATAAAGAACCTCAAACTTTTATCAAATCATCCTTGTTGCAACAAAACTGTTATTATTACTATGTGAAGATGAGCTTGAGCGGCTTTCGTAACCGGACATACCAGACATTTGAGATTCACTCATATTATCCTACAAGAGAAACATGTGATGTAAATTGTAATGTAATGTTATGATTATATAACATATATTGAAAAAACAAGGTTTGATAAGTGACAATGACTCACTTGAACCGTGGATGAGAAAAATGCGGCACGCGAATAAGTGTTTCTTGGAGCGAATCCTGCACCAAACATCATCATCATTGGCAAGTTTTCTTCAGCGAAATCTCTTAGTTTATTGAGCTCAGGCAATACAACTTTCCCAAGATCAGGTCTATCTTTTTTTCTCATTTCTGCACACTGCAATGCGAGCTTAGCAAAATGCATAGCATGTTCAAGTGGCCAATCTTCAATTGCAGGGTCAAGCATCTCAGCAAAAGTACCCTTCTCAATAGCCCTTCCAACATGATGAGTCAACCCCATTGGTGGCTTGGCTGTTATGATCTGCAGTAGCATTATCCCAAATGAGTACACATCTGACTTGATTCCCAACATGCCTGTTTGCTGGTACTCAGGATCAATGTAACAGAATGTTCCGGCAGTTGATGTCATTCGATACTGTGTCACAGTGTCTGCGGTCGAAGGAGGAACAAGCCTGGCCAATCCAACATCACTGATCTTGCTCACGAAGTTGCGGTCAAGAAGAATGTTTCCAGGTTTTAAGTCACGATGCACCAGTGGTTCAGGCTTTGCCTGATGGAGGAAATTGAGGCCGGTGGCGATTTCTGCAGCAATTCTGAATCTTAGCTGCCAAGGAATTGCTGGTGACTTACCTCTCCTGAAGAGGCAGTCATCCAAGCTTCCATTAGCCATGTACTCGTACACTAGGCAACCATACTCAGGACAAGCTCCAAGGAGCAGAACCATGTTTGGATGTCTCATGCAACTCAACACTTCAACCTGCATGAGTCAAATGCCAAATTGATTGATTACCTCAAATGATATGCATGAAGATATCATGTTTCTTTCTAATTTTCTTCTTCATTTTAATCCGTGTTAGAATTAGTGTATTTAGTTTTCACAACTTATAATCAAAAGCTCGGCGAGAGTTTTCGGGAAGAAAAATATCCTTTGCTAAAAACTAATTTAACATGATTTTAGTGATTTACTTTTAGCAATTACATATGATCATGTAGATTGTTTTGTTTCCATTTTTCATACCTCTTGCTGAAACTGTGACCGTCCTTGAGCTGCATCTGGCTTTAGCACTTTTACTGCTACTGGTGTGTGATCTAGTTCACACCTATATACTGGCCCGTAACCTCCTTCGCCGATCTTGAGAGAGGGGGCAAAGTTGTTGGTTGCTTCTTCGATTTCCTCGATATCGTACCTTCTGTACCTGACAGGAGCATGTGAAATAGTATCCATTGTCTTCTTCTCATCAGATTCTCTGTTCATTCTTTGTTGTGCTTTTAATTCTGCAATTTTTTGGTTTGCTTCTTCTGCTTCCATTGCAACTTTAGATTTTGCTTTCTCCTTCTCAGCTGATGCCAATGTCGCTTCTTCAACCATTCGCGACTCTTCCATTTTCCTTTGTTCTTCTAATTTCCAATGCTGAAGTTCCATTGCCTGTTGGAAATCATGCGAATTATTAATATCATTCCTCAAACGACAAATCTTGTTTTAATTAGTTATGTGTTGCATAGAATACATGATCACACTCAAGAAGTGATATTCTTAGAACTTGTATGCTCGAACTAAAATCTCGAATTCGACAAAAAACGTTTAAAATCGTGAAGGTATACCTTTTGCTTTGCTGTGAGAGCTTCCTTACAAGCTGTACTGTACATTTCCATTGTCTGCTTCAATTCTAACTTCAGTCTCCTCATTTCAGCTTCAACATCATCCTATAATTTCAAAGTAGATATTTATTATTTTCTGTCATCTAAGCACATTTATGTCATAGAGCCATAAAAACTTGACCATTGAACCATTTAGATTAGAAAGGCACACAAGAATTAGACTACATATTTATCTTATACATTGTGCTTACCGACATTGATAACCTCGATGATGATGACATTGAGAATCTGCTGTCTTGTGAACAGAACGAGTAATCACCCTGATCAATTGATTTAGCACCTGAGAAAGATGAACCATAGCTTCTGGTATCATAATCTGAGCCCGATGAAAGCCTCCCAGAGTCCATTTCATCATAAAATGAAGGGAACATCCTGTCAATACTTGGCCTTCCACTGCTGACGAATGATATATCAGAATCAGGAATCGAGGACTCGTACGCTTTGTAATATGGTTTACCAGCTCTTGTGAAGGGTGACCTGTCCATAGAATATCAAGTTAGCTTAAACTTTCATCCTTCGTGACTCATATATGAGTTTGACCCATGTTTACTTGTTATGTTTATCTTAACTTAGAGTTTCTACATTAGATTTCCACTCTCATCAATGATGTTTGGACTTTATAGATCAATGCATTTCCTACAATATCTGCATTGTGTTCTGATCTAACTAGAGATGAATATTCATTGATATTCAACATTCATATGGCTTAAACTTCTTCACATTTTCAAAAGAAGACAAGTTTATGACTTCTCACAAAATCACTAAGGGTTCACTGGTCTTATGCAATGATTCTTATACTACCACTCTAATTAAGGATTTACAGGCTATTTACCTGATTTCATCGTCTGATAATCGGGGTGCACCATATATTGGTTTCTCTGTTGATGCTGTAATAAACACAAATACATAGTGTTAAGACTTATGAGTAATATTATCATTTTCCGAACAACTAAATGTTATGAGCAACATCCCTTAAAGATTTAGGCATTCAGCCCTTGTCGCTTCGATTAGTAAAAAATAAGTTACGAGATAAACATTAAAGAGAAATTGGCATACGTCGTGGTAGATGGTTGCGCATCAGTTGTGCATCCGTTCTTTCAGGACTAGGGGCAAGCTGATATTGTGGTTGTGATGCATTGTTACGGATTGTAGCTTTAGTAGTTAGTGGAGCAGTTGCAGATTTTACAGTTGAGATTTTTCCTTTGGAAATAATGTACACAGTGCAGAATGGTGGTGCCCCTTTTGACACCAAGTTTGGAATATCCGTTGTCCTAAATCTTCTGTCATACAAAAAATTAGTCAAAACTAAGATTCTGTTGTTTAAATAAATATATGTTCGAGTAAGAAAGGAAATGAAATGTTTCAGAACCATAAAATATAATAGTAGGATGATTCTAAAACCTTCTATTTTTCTTCCTTCTCCTCTAAAGTCCGACTCGCAAACCGACCGTAATACTAAAATATAATTCAGGACTAGCTATTTATCGAGTCAAGAATTATCCATGACAACTTTAATGCTAGTTTTAGGTTGTACTTGTACATTCATGCAATACACCTTTTTGTTTAGAAAGCAATTAATCTTGGCTTGCATGTATATAAGTATAATAAGCATATTTTGTTGGATTATGTTTGGTAAGAAGGAATGAATATAGTGAATTACCTGACAAGACCACTCTTTGATGGTGCCCCAAGTACCAGAAGCTCAATGGAATATGTTGTAACACTTTCTATTAATGCCTTAGTTACATCTGTGTCCTCCAACAATACCTCTTGGCATTGTATCTGTTGTAAAAATAGACAAATCATTGAATTAAAGGGCTTCATTTAGAAGAAGAAAAAAATTAGTAGAAATCATTTAAAAGCAAGCTCCTTCAATGGAGTAAATTTGATTGCTTATTTTATTACTGTAAGCATTCCTTCTATAATTCTTAGACAACTTTCACTCTAGGAGTTAACTTTTGAGGTTGAATTAGGTCTAGTCATTCTAATAAATGGAGCAAAATATGTTGGAAGTACTAACATTCTTTCGATTGCAGAAGACACGAAATGAAGCAAAAAGCTCCCTTGATTCATTGTACAGTTGTTGCTTGTATGCCCTAGCTACATCATCATTAGCATCAAGGGCTATCTGGCTTCCCACTGCACTCATAAATGGATTCAAATCAGTAATATGTGTTATATGCTACAAAGTGATTATTCTGATTAAAAGAGTCAAATAGTGGTAAAAGAATAGCATCATTCAATGATATATGCTTTTCTTCATTTGCTTATATTGGAAAAGGGACATAAAAAATGCTATAACACAAGCTTTTCATCAATAAATTCAAGCAATATATATATATATATATATATATATATATATATATATATATATATATATATATATATATATATATATATATATATATATATATATATATATATATATATATATATATATATATATATATATATATATATATATATATGGTTTAAACAAGAGTTTTCCACTTCTTAAAAGTAGGTAAGGTCCTATTTTTATGTTGCACAAAAAAACCTTAAACTGTGTAAGAAAAATCATCAATGATAGTTATCATACAGTTGCATCCTCCATGGGATGGAACTTTAGAAGGTCCTTAAATATCAGAATAAATAAAATCAGGAATACATTTGGTACAATGAGTTACAATGGTGAAACTAACTTATTATTTTTTTCCAAAACACATCTTTATAGAACTCCAAATTAGTGATGTCATATTAAACCAAGAAGACCTTTCTTTCTCAGAAGGAGCATGTCTTATCACTTATATGGCTCATGCACATATGCCATAATTTCGTGACATGGTTATTACATATAAAAGAAGATACATTTATTAAACATGTCACAACAAAGTCTTACAAGACATATAAATTATCTACTTGGTTAGCTTTTAAGAATACAATATAACACTTTCATATTTTTTGTAAACACCCAATTTTCTCTAGTCTATTTCTATAAAATAAAAAATATAGAAATTTCAAATAAAAAAATGATTTAAGAAAGGGTGAGAAGAATAATCCTACTATTTTTTTGAAGAATTTTCACCATACCAGGGATTTTGTAAATATTATTTGCGACTTTGTAAAAATATATTTATCATAAAAATGTATCTTGAAAATCTAATAGAAAGGTTATGGCTTGTGCCATATCTAGCTTTCTATTTCAAGAAGAGAAATGGTTGCGGATATTAGTATTTTCTCTTCTATTTATCAAAGTATGAAGTCAGTTAATAAGCAATGTGGTCTCTTATGTTATTAATTATCTTTTGAAAAATTAAAATAATTTCTTTAATTTATTCAACTCATTAATCAATCTTTAACCTAGAACTATGTAGTCTGCATCTCCCTCTTGTATCTATGAATGTGTAGGAGTAACATAAACTATTAGAGACACGAAAATAAAGAATATATTATTTTATTTTAATAATTACCTTTTTAATAAATTAAATTAAGAGTATAAAAATCTATACATATAGCAAAGATATTGTTTTAATAAGGATAAATGAGATGCTAATATGATCGATCTATAGTCGACTCATGTGCTTAAAACTTAGGTTCAGATAAGGACAAATGGCATGCTAATATCATCCTGTTTTCATAGGATGCTTGAAAAAAATTCATGTTTTTATTATTTTTTATTCAAGATAAAAAAATTGGGCAAATTGTATCTAGGTTTCTGCAATAGTGATAAGTTATTTTGGATTTACATCTTCTGAATTAGGATTTGAACTTTTTGTAACTGACACTCCCTTTTTCTTAAGATCTACCTCTAACAATTAATCCCTCGTCATTGTCCAAAGAATGAACTTCACGATCGTATTTTTATTCTGATAATAAATTAGATTTAACATCTTTAAAGGATAAGGTATCATTATTTTTATACAACATAATGTATTTGATGTGTTAATAGATATAAGGTAAAGAGACGACTGATAAAACAACTCTATCATCATCTTCAATTTTAACGTCAATATTTTGGAGATACATAATACTAGACTTAAACTCATCAATATGATATTTAATAGGAGTAACTTCAACCATTCGACTGCTCTAGGTAAGAACAACCCTCATTTGCACTCACTAAATAAAACTATTAATCTTGTCATCAAAAATTTTAATGTTGAATATAGTGGACATTTTGAAATTCTTAATTGAGTAAAAGTTCTGATATTAGTTGCTAGAGTATTAGCTCATGTGAAAGAACAAGATCATTTCAATCGAGAAGTAAAGAGAAACAAAGAAAGAAGCAAGAAAAAATGAACATACAATATTTTCATGAAAATACTCCCTCAATGAGAGAGGTAAAAAACCACATAATGTTAATCTTCTATACCAGTGGCCTCCTCCCTTTCATATACGGGGCTACATCTTATGGCCCAAAAAATGTGTCATTTCATGTGTCACTACTTATGATTGATCAGAAAAATACTTAATTATTAAACTTTAAACATAAATATATATTTTTTTTATCAATCATACCAAATGGCACATGGAGTGGCACATTTTGTGAGACAGAAAATGTACTTCTTCCATATACCACGAATAAATATTTGCTACCTTATAAAAACATAACACATTAACTTTAACATTGTTTCATATTTCACATCTTCTAATCTTACATTCTTTTTCCCTCGAAACACTCAAGATTTACAGTAACTCAATTTACATTTTTCTCTTAAATATAAACTTCACCTCCAATCCAATGAATTGATAACTATGTAGCAGAGTCCCACAATGTTTAATAAAAATTCTTTTAAACCAACAATTCTTTAAAATCGTCATATTTGATTTGTGGTTGAACATTCCATGAATGAGACAATACAAAATCAATCAAATTTTAGTTTTTTATTTTTATTTTTGTGAAAACCCCTCATTTGATTTTAGTCATACCGCAAATTAGAGGATGAATTGCTTGTTACTCAGAAGAAGGAGGGAGCATATGATGAACAAATATAGTATCAAGTTGATGGGAACATAAGAGTGAACACTGAAGAAGAGCAACCCACAGGCCCGTGAGGATTAAACATAAACCTAAATAGTTTGCAGACAATGAGAAGAATTACTAATTATGCTTTAAGCATTTTAAATCAAATGAAGGCCTTCCTTTGTAAGCCCATAGCAGGAGAACCCTAAATATCTCATTGTAGTATTTAATCTGAACTTTTGGTGATGAAAGATATACAAAATGATATTTCCAGTATAATTTCTTAGTTTTTTTATCTTGCTGATAATTTCTTAAGCAAATTGCATCATTGGTGCTTTTATTTCTTGAACAATGCCTCCTAAAAGTTTTAACAAAGAGATTAATGAGTCTTTTCTGCAAACAAATTTAGAAAAACTGCAAGAAAACAAGGAGCAACAAGATGCTCGGCATGACGCTATTGCAAAAGTGTTACAAGCTATCACTGACAAATTGGCAGGTATAACTGTTTCACCTCCACACACCCTTAATCCCCATGCCATGAGCTTTTCCTCTCATCTTACAAATCCTAACCATATTCCTAATATTTCCCTTCCTAGTCCATTATCGCAGACCCGCTTTCCCAACCACAATACCTCACCCTTCCCACCTCAATACCCATCCTATATCCCTACTCATGGCTCACCCTTTTTAACTCATCACTTACCATATTTACGACCCCAATTTCTCGCCCCCATGTTGGCCATCAACAACCAATACCCCCAAAATGCAACCAAGTACATTTGGTAGTTCTGAACCCTTGGACTGGTTGTTCTAAGCAAAATAATTTTTCCATCTTTACCAAGTCCCACCGGAGCAAAGACTCCACATCATTTCTTTTTAAATAAAGGGTGAAGCCTAAAGCTGGTTTAAATGGGAATTTTACAATGTTACTATCACATTTTGGGAGAGTTTCACAAGATCCCTTGAGATTTGTTTTGGCCCTTCTACATATGAAAACCATCAAGTGGAGTTATTTAAACTTTGCCAAACTAGTTCTATAGCATATTATCAACAACATGTTGAGAAAATCTGATATCGAATTTGGGGTCTTTCCCCTGAAGTTATCCTGGACTATTTTATTTCGGGATTGAACCCTAAAATCAGACGTGAATTGACCATTTTGTGCCCTACACATATTGCAAAGGCTTTAGGACTTGCAAAGGTGGTTGAACCAAAAATTAAGGACTCTAAACCCACTTATATAAGACCTTTCTTCCCCAAACCCTCCACAAAACTTTCCTAGACCCAACACCCAACCTCCCCAAAGCACTAACCAGCCAAGCCCAACAACCACTATTCTCATTCGTCGTCTTACCATTGCTCAGATGCAGGAAAGACGTGTCCAAGGCCTTTACTAAAATTATGATGAGAAGTTTCATGTCAGACATATATGTCAATACAAACAATTTCTACACTTGTTAGTAGATGAATTTTCATATTCAACAAGTGAACAACTGATGGCCATTTAGGCAATTTACATGGAACAGATTGATTCCACACCTCATGTGATATATTTCTAGTTGTCTGAACAAGCTTTGGAAGGCCAACCGTCACCCAAAACCTTAAGGTATATTGCGTCCATAGAGGTCATCCAATAAGAGTGTTGGTGGATACATGGATTTCACACAATATGATCCAACCTCGTTTGGCCCAGCACCTACAGCTAAATATTTCCCCAACACCATAATTTCATGTTATGGTCGGTAACGGTGTTCATATTTACTTTTCTGGTTTATATTCTAATACCTCCATCACATTACAAAAGCAATTATTTCATATCCCATTTTATCTCATCCCTATTAAAGGCGATGATAGGGTTTCTAGAATTGAATGGTTGCGTATCCTAGGTCCGAATATCTCGGATTTTGTCATTCCATCAATGACTTTCACTGTGGGAGAAAACACCATAACACTAAAATGAGAAAACAAAATTTCACTACAACCCTCTACCTTCCATCAAATTTCTAGAATGGTGCACATGGATACCATAGCCTCATTTCATACAATACAATTCTTAATGTTAGAACCATACACAAACATAGACATTAACCCAACATGCCTATTCACCCCCACCTTGAGCCAATACTCAAAACCTATGACAACATTTCTAAACAACCCCAAGTCCTACTCCCACAATGTGTCCATGACCACCATATCCAATTACTCTCACACTCAACCCCAATATCTCAAAAACCTTACCGATATCCTCACAACCAAAAGGAGGATATGCCTAAAATGTTTAGTATCATAACACCTAAGGGTGGAAACAGGCTAGGCCATCTATCATGGGCCTATTACCTGGCCTATAACAAGCTAGGCCAGACCAGGCTTTTTTCTGAACAGTTCATGCTCAGGCTTTTTAAAAAGCCTATTTAGATTAACAGCTCAGGCTTTTCAAAAGCTTATTTAGCTTAACAGGTCAGGCTCTAGGCCATCTGTAAGACCTATTAAGCCTAATAGATCAGCCTATTTAGTTATATCATATAAAAATATTGAAATTATACTATTTTGATATAAGTAATATTATTATATATGTTATTTTAATATAAATATAAATACAAAAATATATTTTAATTATTAGAGTTAGATGGGCCTATTAGCCCATTCAAATATAGATATGGTGGCCTACTTCATGACCATATACTATACCAGGCCTTTAAACAGACTAACATGTCAGGTCATGCTTTTAAACAGGGCAGACCCAGGCTTTGAAATTTTTTTTAAACGGGCTAACATGCCAGACCTAGACTCCTATATGCTATATAGGCTCGGCTTGTTTGCAAAGCCTTGTCTGACCTAGCCTGTTTCCACCCTTAGTAACACCCAACATAAGTTTTTTTCTTGACCGATTCTATTGGTTAAAAAGAAAGACAACAATTGACAGTTTTGTGTGGATTAACGCATCTTAAACTCTATTGTGGTGCACGATTATGTTTCAATACCAACTATTGATGAATTACTGGATGAACTTAGGGGATCAAAAGTCTATTCTAAGATCGATTTGCGATCGGGGTATCATCAAATCCGGATTCATAGAGAGGACACCCACAAAACAGTGTTCCGCACTTTTGATAGACACTGAGTTTCTAGTGATGTCATTTAGGCTCACTAATGTACCATCTACTTTTCAGGCTACTATGAACGACTTGCTCAGGCCCACTTATGTCGGTTTGTATTGGTATTCTTTGATGATCTACTGATTTACAGTTCATGTTTGAAGGATCATGTTGTGCATCTACAAACTGTTTTGTGCCTATTATTATCTAACCATTTTTATGCCAAATTGTCCAAGTGTGTTTTTGGTGTTTCTTCGATGAGTTATTTAGGTCATCTTATTTCAGAACATGGTGTGCGGCCTGATCCAGAAAATATTCGGGCGATGGTGGATTGGCCACAGTCCCGCTCACTCACGATACTTAGAGGGTTTTTAGGGCTCACCAATTTTTACCGCAAATTTGTTAAGTCCAACGTCACTCTCGTTGCTCATCTCACCGATTTACTCGAGCATAAATGTGTTACATGGTCTACAATGGCTGATTCAAAATATACAATACTAAAAAAAACTATGACTACTACTCCAGTGTTGCACTTGTCGGACTCCTCCCAAGTGTTTGATGTTGAAACTGATGCGTCAGCCAATGCAATCAGTGTTATCCATACCCAAGCTGGTCATTCGATCGCCTTCTTTAGCAAAACAATGTCACTTCGGATGCAACATGCTTCCACATATGTTCGGGAAATGTTCGCCATCATAGAATCTATCAAAAAATGGCGTCAATATCTCATAGGCAGGAAATTTAAGATATTTACATATCTGCAAAGCCTAAAACATCTAATGACTCAAGGATTCCACACCCGTGAGCACAAAAAATGGACGACAAAATTAATTAGTTTTCACTATGATATAAATATAGAACAAGTACCTCTAACAGGGTTGCTAATGCCCTTTCCCGATGTCATAGTGAAGAACCATTCATTTTCTCCTCCTTTCTTCTCCATTTCCATACATCATTGAACACTTGAAAGGGTACTACAACAAGACAGAGGGTAAAGCTTTTATTTAGCAACAGTAGTAAAGTCACACATGGAATAAGAACTTCTATTTTTCTCATGGATTGATCTTGTATGATAACAAGATTTGTATACCAGATATAGACAACCTACGCCTCATCCTTTTGCAGGAGTTTCATTCTTCACCCTCAACCAGGCATTCTAGACGGGAATCGTCCTTAAGTCACCTCTCTTCATCCTGTTACTAGCTAGGAATGGCTAAGGATCTCAAGCACTTCATTCAGCATTGTTCCACCTATCAATACAACAAATACAGTCCTAAAAAACAAAAAGGCTTATTACAACCACTATAGGTTCTAGATAAGGTTTAGGAGGATCTCACTTAATTGCCCTTCCTGCTAGGTTTAGTGCTGAATTTCTAGCTCGTAGGTTTCTAGACGACATCTACAGGTCACATGGGGTCCTGAAATCAATATGTTGAAGTTGTTGGAAACTCAACTTTGTTATAACACTACTTACCATCCTTAAATGGACGGTCAGACTGAGGTAGTCAATCGCTGCCTCCAAACGTACCTTCGATGCTTCATAGGTACTTATCCACGAAAATGGTTCGGTTATCTCCCTCTAGCGGAGTATTGGTATAATACAAGCTACCATACCTCTATTGATTTATCCCCATTTGAGCCCATCTACGTTCGTCCACCACTGAGTCTATGGGATCATCTTCCACAGTCAAAACAACCAACTTGATGTCTGACATTCTGCAACACAGAGCCACATTATTAGCACAACTGAAACAACACCTTCACCAAGCACAACAAAGAATGAAATCTCAAGCAGACTCGGGAATATAAGATATTACCTTTGAAGTGGATGAATGGATATTGTTGCATCTTCAACCATGTCGATAGACGATGGTGTTCTGCCGCCCATCTTAGAAGCTAAGTCGACGTTTTATGGCCCTTTAAAGGTGGTGAGATGCATAGGGTCGGTTGCCTATGAGCTCTCTCTATCATCCACAACGATGATTCACCCAATCTTCCATGTTTCCTTGCTCAAGAATTGTTTTGGCAACCCCTATGGCCACCGTGAAGATATCCCTATGAATTTGCAAGGTTTGGCATCTCTATCTGTGGTCAATGGTTCTATTACGGAGAAATAAAGGGATAAAGAAGGAGATAGAGAGGAAAACTCTCTTAGAGGAGAGAGTGGAGAAAAAGTGATAAGTAGCTTACGGTTGGAGAAAGTAAACAATAACTCCAATCTTTATGACCATTTAGTACATTCTAAACCACTACTTCAAACTCCACCTTTGGATGTGGATGTTCAATCTCCTCCATTAGGTCGTATGCCACCTGCCCACTCCCAACCTCGAGCTCTGTGTTAGTACATGGCTCCACACGATTTCAAAATGAACCATTGGACACATTGAATGAAGTTTACAAAAAGGACATGGGTCCAACTGTGCCTCTATTGTTTGACTCCTTCGCAGATGTGCTATCAACACATAGCTCATGCACCACTTTACTTTCCTTGGACGTTTCTGCACACATGGATTCGGGTGAAGGTTTTCCCCAATTGGGCCCATTACAATCCACAAATTCCTTTAACCTTGCCAATTCCTTTAACCTTGAGGACAAGGTTAATGCTGGAAGGATAGACAATGATAGGAACAAAAGAATGGACGCTAAAGAAGGGCAATTCAACATGCCAATGAAGATTAAACACAAACTTAATTGGTTTATAGACTATAAGAAGAATTACTAATTATGTTTTAAGTATTTTAAACCAAATGGGTCTTCCTTTGTAAGCCTGCAGAACCCTAAACAAATAAAAAAAGAAAAAGATGTATGTATTAACTTTGTAAGAGAATTTACTCATTCATATTTAATTATCGTCAACTTTTAAATATAAGTAATACAAACGAATGGTGAATGGTGTATCGATTGTGTATAAATCTTTACACTTACAATACATAAATATTATACTCAATAAAAAAGAAGAAGGAGGTTATGTTCATAACAAATGGTAAACAAGAGAATTATTGCACTTGTGTCTTGGTGTTTTCATGGCTTGGAAAGATAACAGGATTGAGAAGAGTGTTAAATAGTTTTCTATTAGGTAGCAAGTTTTCATCGGTGATACAGGGAAGGGAGTCCTAACTAGTATGAAGATTTTGGTTCAAAAACCACATGTTATTCCAACCAAGGCTTCACTGAGAGTACAAACAAGTCATGAGTTAACAAACATGAGTGGTAAATTTTAAGATAATATATCATTCATAAATATTATACAATAACCCAAGAGATCAAAATTCAAATGAGAAAAGAATACATGTAGTATACATTGTCACTACATTACTCAACATTTATGTTTAATCATATTAACCCTTCAAATAGAATAATACAAAATAAATAGTCGATAATATATTGTATATAAATCTTTATATTAACAATACATAGATATTAAAATCAATTTAAATTGACATCTAATATGTTATATCAGTAGTTAAAATGATGCAACGTTAACGGATGTTGGTTCAAGTGGTACATGATTGATTTCTTTTAAGTAGAGTCTTGGGTTTGAGTTTTGTGGATGGAAAAATATCTACTAGGAGAGTTAGTCTTACATACATGTGGATGTTCTCAGCTCGGATAGAATTGCCTCCAGTGCGAAGATACATGTAGGAAACAAAAAAAAAAGTTTTGGTATATGTGGGTGTGCCACATGAGTGAGACTCCTCTAAAGTAATAAAGAGATAAGTGATTTTTTCCTTTGTAAGGGTAAAAATGTAATCTCATTTTAAATATAAAGGATATAAATGTCACCTCATTTTAAATATAAAGGATATAAATCTCATTAAGAAGTTTGTTTAAAAAAATTGTTGGACTTAAAACCTCAAAAAAAAATTATATCTTACATTATCATAATTTATTTGAGACCTATTTTTGTTTAAATTTTATTGTAAGAATAATGTAATTAAACTCTTTTGTTATACAATGTGTATTTATTTTTATTATGAACTCGTAATTTATTTTGATGTCTAAATTTTGTTCAAACTTTTATATACAAAATTCACATAGTTAAACTTTTTTAAAAATTTTGGGGCCCAATTTTTTTTTTCTGTAAGCCTATAAGATGTTAGGATGGCCCTGACTATATGGCACAAAAGGTTCTTGCGTGTAAGAACAATACGAAATGGGAACAGTTTATTTAGATTTAAAAAAAATGCACTCCTGACTATTTATAGTGATATCAAGAATAAAGTATATCTTCTTAAACTGAAATAAGTTATCTCTTATATCCATTAAAATTATGACATTTGGCATATTTAATTATTTTCTACAAAAATATTTCTAAAATTAAACAAAATAGTACATATATCATATTTTTTCGGATAGATCATTTGTCTCTAATGGTGTCTCACTGCATGTCACAAACTAATCAAAGTGGTATATTTTATTACTTTTTGTTTTTAAAATTTTTATTTTATCCATGTCGCAATGTATGATAGGTTTGGGACATAGAATGAGACACTGTTTAGGACAAGTGATCCCCATCAATACTTTTTCTGGCTAGAGGAGATAAGTTATCTGATGAGTAGATATTAGCAAAAGATACTATTTATTACTTGAGATTAAGAATATGAATGGATGTGGGTTCAAGTAGTATACGTTTGATTCTCCTTAAGAAGGTCTCGGGTTCGAATCTTGTGAATGGAAAAAATATTCACTGCGAGAGATAGCCCCTACATATCTGTTGATGTTCTCGGCTCGAACAAAATTGTTTCTAGTGCAAAAATACTTGTTAAACCAAAAAAACTTAGAGATCAAGTTTGAGTGTTGTGGTTATTTATTTTAGTATAATTATACTTTTAGCAACTACACAGGTTCGTTAACCATAGTTGATATTAGAGTGTGGATATTAAATGTAGTATTTGAGTTAGAGCTGAATCAGAATTAGATGGTATTTGACTAAATGAGTATGCTAAAAAACGGAGACAAATATATGTATTAATAATTAATGGGTTTTATATAATATTATTGCATTACCTATTATTTATGTTAATCATGATTGATTTTAAAAAAAAAATATATAAATGAATGATAAATAATATATTAACTGTATATAATTTTTACACTTATAGTTCATAGCTATAAAAACCCAACTAAAAACAAACTTATAGATTTTAGAAGTGAATTTTACTAATAAAAAAGAGTACTGTTTTTCATACTCAAGAATTCAAAATTTAAAGTGATGCTAACTGGCACTTTTCTATATATAATATTTAAGTTTGTTAGAGCTTCTAAAATTATATATAAAGCATTTTGACCATGATAATATAGGATATTGTTGTACGTGTGCATGTTCACTAATTTTGGAAGCCAATAAAATTAAAAAGTACAGCATAATAAAGGGATGTGACTATCTAATATTAACAAACAACACTACAAATTCATGTTGGAGTTTCAACAAACCACTTTAAATAGACCACATCACACGTTATTGTAATTTGAACACTATCATATATGAAATTGACTCCATTTAGATTCATGCAAAAGAAAAGAACAAGAGGGTGCTAAGATATAGTACTTGTTAATATATATTGAAGCTATTATATTAACAGGTTTGTGTAATTTGTTGAGGGAATTTTATTGAAGCTATTATAGAGAGAAAAGGTAAAGATGTCAAGGTCAATGTCAGAGAAGAAGTTAGGTGCAGGAAGAGTTGTGGCTGTGGCAATTGAAAACAACAAATCAAGCCAATATGCTGCAAAATGGGCAGTGGATAATCTTCTTCCAAAAGATCAGTGTTTGTTATTAGTCCATGTTAAACAAAGACCATCATCTTTTCCTACACCAAGTAATTATTGTTCTATTCTTATATATATATATATATATATATATATATATAAGAATAGAACAATAATTACTTGGTGTAGGAAAAGATGATGGTCTTTGTTTAACATGGACTAATAACAAACACTGATCTTTTGGAAGAAGATTATCCACTGCCCATTTTGCAGCATATTGGCTTGATTTGTTGTTTTCAATTGCCACAGCCACAACTCTTCCTGCACCTAACTTCTTCTCTGACATTGACCTTGACATCTTTACCTTTTCTCTCTATAATAGCTTCAATAAAATTCCCTCAACAAATTACACAAACCTGTTAATATAATAGCTTCAATATATATTAACAAGTACTATATCTTAGCACCCTCTTGTTCTTTTCTTTTGCATGAATCTAAATGGAGTCAATTTCATATATGATAGTGTTCAAATTACAATAACGTGTGATGTGGTCTATTTAAAGTGGTTTGTTGAAACTCCAACATGAATTTGTAGTGTTGTTTGTTAATATTAGATAGTCACATCCCTTTATTATGCTGTACTTTTTAATTTTATTGGCTTCCAAAATTAGTGAACATGCACACGTACAACAATATCCTATATTATCATGGTCAAAATGCTTTATATATAATTTTAGAAGCTCTAACAAACTTAAATATTATATATAGAAAAGTGCCAGTTAGCATCACTTTAAATTTTGAATTCTTGAGTATGAAAAACAGTACTCTTTTTTATTAGTAAAATTCACTTCTAAAATCTATAAGTTTGTTTTTAGTTGGGTTTTTATAGCTATGAACTATAAGTGTAAAAATTATATACAGTTAATATATTATTTATCATTCATTTATATATTTTTTTTTTAAAATCAATCATGATTAACATAAATAATAGGTAATGCAATAATATTATATAAAACCCATTAATTATTAATACATATATTTGTCTCCGTTTTTTAGCATACTCATTTAGTCAAATACCATCTAATTCTGATTCAGCTCTAACTCAAATACTACATTTAATATCCACACTCTAATATCAACTATGGTTAACGAACCTGTGTAGTTGCTAAAAGTATAATTATACTAAAATAAATAACCACAACACTCAAACTTGATCTCTAAGTTTTTTTGGTTTAACAAGTATTTTTGCACTAGAAACAATTTTGTTCGAGCCGAGAACATCAACAGATATGTAGGGGCTATCTCTCGCAGTGAATATTTTTTCCATTCACAAGATTCGAACCCGAGACCTTCTTAAGGAGAATCAAACGTATACTACTTGAACCCACATCCATTCATATTCTTAATCTCAAGTAATAAATAGTATCTTTTGCTAATATCTACTCATCAGATAACTTATCTCCTCTAGCCAGAAAAAGTATTGATGGGGATCACTTGTCCTAAACAGTGTCTCATTCTATGTCCCAAACCTATCATACATTGCGACATGGATAAAATAAAAATTTTAAAAACAAAAAGTAATAAAATATACCACTTTGATTAGTTTGTGACATGCAGTGAGACACCATTAGAGACAAATGATCTATCCGAAAAAATATGATATATGTACTATTTTGTTTAATTTTAGAAATATTTTTGTAGAAAATAATTAAATATGCCAAATGTCATAATTTTAATGGATATAAGAGATAACTTATTTCAGTTTAAGAAGATATACTTTATTCTTGATATCACTATAAATAGTCAGGAGTGCATTTTTTTTAAATCTAAATAAACTGTTCCCATTTCGTATTGTTCTTACACGCAAGAACCTTTTGTGCCATATAGTCAGGGCCATCCTAACATCTTATAGGCTTACAGAAAAAAAAAATTGGGCCCCAAAATTTTTAAAAAAGTTTAACTATGTGAATTTTGTATATAAAAGTTTGAACAAAATTTAGACATCAAAATAAATTACGAGTTCATAATAAAAATAAATACACATTGTATAACAAAAGAGTTTAATTACATTATTCTTACAATAAAATTTAAACAAAAATAGGTCTCAAATAAATTATGATAATGTAAGATATAATTTTTTTTTGAGGTTTTAAGTCCAACAATTTTTTTAAACAAACTTCTTAATGAGATTTATATCCTTTATATTTAAAATGAGGTGACATTTATATCCTTTATATTTAAAATGAGATTACATTTTTACCCTTACAAAGGAAAAAATCACTTATCTCTTTATTACTTTAGAGGAGTCTCACTCATGTGGCACACCCACATATACCAAAACTTTTTTTTTTGTTTCCTACATGTATCTTCGCACTGGAGGCAATTCTATCCGAGCTGAGAACATCCACATGTATGTAAGACTAACTCTCCTAGTAGATATTTTTCCATCCACAAAACTCAAACCCAAGACTCTACTTAAAAGAAATCAATCATGTACCACTTGAACCAACATCCGTTAACGTTGCATCATTTTAACTACTGATATAACATATTAGATGTCAATTTAAATTGATTTTAATATCTATGTATTGTTAATATAAAGATTTATATACAATATATTATCGACTATTTATTTTGTATTATTCTATTTGAAGGGTTAATATGATTAAACATAAATGTTGAGTAATGTAGTGACAATGTATACTACATGTATTCTTTTCTCATTTGAATTTTGATCTCTTGGGTTATTGTATAATATTTATGAATGATATATTATCTTAAAATTTACCACTCATGTTTGTTAACTCATGACTTGTTTGTACTCTCAGTGAAGCCTTGGTTGGAATAACATGTGGTTTTTGAACCAAAATCTTCATACTAGTTAGGACTCCCTTCCCTGTATCACCGATGAAAACTTGCTACCTAATAGAAAACTATTTAACACTCTTCTCAATCCTGTTATCTTTCCAAGCCATGAAAACACCAAGACACAAGTGCAATAATTCTCTTGTTTACCATTTGTTATGAACATAACCTCCTTCTTCTTTTTTATTGAGTATAATATTTATGTATTGTAAGTGTAAAGATTTATACACAATCGATACACCATTCACCATTCGTTTGTATTACTTATATTTAAAAGTTGACGATAATTAAATATGAATGAGTAAATTCTCTTACAAAGTTAATACATACATCTTTTTCTTTTTTTATTTGTTTAGGGTTCTGCAGGCTTACAAAGGAAGACCCATTTGGTTTAAAATACTTAAAACATAATTAGTAATTCTTCTTATAGTCTATAAACCAATTAAGTTTGTGTTTAATCTTCATTGGCATGTTGAATTGCCCTTCTTTAGCGTCCATTCTTTTGTTCCTATCATTGTCTATCCTTCCAGCATTAACCTTGTCCTCAAGGTTAAAGGAATTGGCAAGGTTAAAGGAATTTGTGGATTGTAATGGGCCCAATTGGGGAAAACCTTCACCCGAATCCATGTGTGCAGAAACGTCCAAGGAAAGTAAAGTGGTGCATGAGCTATGTGTTGATAGCACATCTGCGAAGGAGTCAAACAATAGAGGCACAGTTGGACCCATGTCCTTTTTGTAAACTTCATTCAATGTGTCCAATGGTTCATTTTGAAATCGTGTGGAGCCATGTACTAACACAGAGCTCGAGGTTGGGAGTGGGCAGGTGGCATACGACCTAATGGAGGAGATTGAACATCCACATCCAAAGGTGGAGTTTGAAGTAGTGGTTTAGAATGTACTAAATGGTCATAAAGATTGGAGTTATTGTTTACTTTCTCCAACCGTAAGCTACTTATCACTTTTTCTCCACTCTCTCCTCTAAGAGAGTTTTCCTCTCTATCTCCTTCTTTATCCCTTTATTTCTCCGTAATAGAACCATTGACCACAGATAGAGATGCCAAACCTTGCAAATTCATAGGGATATCTTCACGGTGGCCATAGGGGTTGCCAAAACAATTCTTGAGCAAGGAAACATGGAAGATTGGGTGAATCATCGTTGTGGATGATAGAGAGAGCTCATAGGCAACCGACCCTATGCATCTCACCACCTTTAAAGGGCCATAAAACGTCGACTTAGCTTCTAAGATGGGCGGCAGAACACCATCGTCTATCGACATGGTTGAAGATGCAACAATATCCATTCATCCACTTCAAAGGTAATATCTTATATTCCCGAGTCTGCTTGAGATTTCATTCTTTGTTGTGCTTGGTGAAGGTGTTGTTTCAGTTGTGCTAATAATGTGGCTCTGTGTTGCAGAATGTCAGACATCAAGTTGGTTGTTTTGACTGTGGAAGATGATCCCATAGACTCAGTGGTGGACGAACGTAGATGGGCTCAAATGGGGATAAATCAATAGAGGTATGGTAGCTTGTATTATACCAATACTCCGCTAGAGGGAGATAACCGAACCATTTTCGTGGATAAGTACCTATGAAGCATCGAAGGTACGTTTGGAGGCAGCGATTGACTACCTCAGTCTGACCGTCCATTTAAGGATGGTAAGTAGTGTTATAACAAAGTTGAGTTTCCAACAACTTCAACATATTGATTTCAGGACCCCATGTGACCTGTAGATGTCGTCTAGAAACCTACGAGCTAGAAATTCAGCACTAAACCTAGCAGGAAGGGCAATTAAGTGAGATCCTCCTAAACCTTATCTAGAACCTATAGTGGTTGTAATAAGCCTTTTTGTTTTTTAGGACTGTATTTGTTGTATTGATAGGTGGAACAATGCTGAATGAAGTGCTTGAGATCCTTAGCCATTCCTAGCTAGTAACAGGATGAAGAGAGGTGACTTAAGGACGATTCCCGTCTAGAATGCCTGGTTGAGGGTGAAGAATGAAACTCCTGCAAAAGGATGAGGCGTAGGTTGTCTATATCTGGTATACAAATCTTGTTATCATACAAGATCAATCCATGAGAAAAATAGAAGTTCTTATTCCATGTGTGACTTTACTACTGTTGCTAAATAAAAGCTTTACCCTCTGTCTTGTTGTAGTACCCTTTCAAGTGTTCAATGATGTATGGAAATGGAGAAGAAAGGAGGAGAAAATGAATGGTTCTTCACTATGACATCGGGAAAGGGCATTAGCAACCCTGTTAGAGGTACTTGTTCTATATTTATATCATAGTGAAAACTAATTAATTTTGTCGTCCATTTTTTGTGCTCACGGGTGTGGAATCCTTGAGTCATTAGATGTTTTAGGCTTTGCAGATATGTAAATATCTTAAATTTCCTGCCTATGAGATATTGACGCCATTTTTTGATAGATTCTATGATGGCGAACATTTCCCGAACATATGTGGAAGCATGTTGCATCCGAAGTGACATTGTTTTGCTAAAGAAGGCGATCGAATGACCAGCTTGGGTATGGATAACACTGATTGCATTGGCTGACGCATCAGTTTCAACATCAAACACTTGGGAGGAGTCCGACAAGTGCAACACTGGAGTAGTAGTCATAGTTTTTTTTAGTATTGTATATTTTGAATCAGCCATTGTAGACCATGTAACACATTTATGCTCGAGTAAATCGGTGAGATGAGCAACGAGAGTGACGTTGGACTTAACAAATTTGCGGTAAAAATTGGTGAGCCCTAAAAACCCTCTAAGTATCGTGAGTGAGCGGGACTGTGGCCAATCCACCATCGCCCGAATATTTTCTGGATCAGGCCGCACACCATGTTCTGAAATAAGATGACCTAAATAACTCATCGAAGAAACACCAAAAACACACTTGGACAATTTGGCATAAAAATGGTTAGATAATAATAGGCACAAAACAGTTTGTAGATGCACAACATGATCCTTCAAACATGAACTGTAAATCAGTAGATCATCAAAGAATACCAATACAAACCGACATAAGTGGGCCTGAGCAAGTCGTTCATAGTAGCCTGAAAAGTAGATGGTACATTAGTGAGCCTAAATGACATCACTAGAAACTCAGTGTCTATCAAAAGTGCGGAACACTGTTTTGTGGGTGTCCTCTCTATGAATCCGGATTTGATGATACCCCGATCGCAAATCGATCTTAGAATAGACTTTTGATCCCCTAAGTTCATCCAGTAATTCATCAATAGTTGGTATTGAAACATAATCGTGCACCACAATAGAGTTTAAGATGCGTTAATCCACACAAAACTGTCAATTGTTGTCTTTCTTTTTAACCAATAGAATCGGTCAAGAAAAAAACTTATGTTGGGTGTTACTAAGGGTGGAAACAGGCTAGGTCAGACAAGGCTTTGCAAACAAGCCGAGCCTATATAGCATATAGGAGTCTAGGTCTGGCATGTTAGCCCGTTTAAAAAAAATTTCAAAGCCTGGGTCTGCCCTGTTTAAAAGCATGACCTGACATGTTAGTCTGTTTAAAGGCCTGGTATAGTATATGGTCATGAAGTAGGCCACCATATCTATATTTGAATGGGCTAATAGGCCCATCTAACTCTAATAATTAAAATATATTTTTGTATTTATATTTATATTAAAATAACATATATAATAATATTACTTATATCAAAATAGTATAATTTCAATATTTTTATATGATATAACTAAATAGGCTGATCTATTAGGCTTAATAGGTCTTACAGATGGCCTAGAGCCTGACCTGTTAAGCTAAATAAGCTTTTGAAAAGCCTGAGCTGTTAATCTAAATAGGCTTTTTAAAAAGCCTGAGCATGAACTGTTCAGAAAAAAGCCTGGTCTGGCCTAGCTTGTTATAGGCCAGGTAATAGGCCCATGATAGATGGCCTAGCCTGTTTCCACCCTTAGGTGTTATGATACTAAACATTTTAGGCATATCCTCCTTTTGGTTGTGAGGATATCGGTAAGGTTTTTGAGATATTGGGGTTGAGTGTGAGAGTAATTGGATATGGTGGTCATGGACACATTGTGGGAGTAGGACTTGGGGTTGTTTAGAAATGTTGTCATAGGTTTTGAGTATTGGCTCAAGGTGGGGGTGAATAGGCATGTTGGGTTAATGTCTATGTTTGTGTATGGTTCTAACATTAAGAATTGTATTGTATGAAATGAGGCTATGGTATCCATGTGCACCATTCTAGAAATTTGATGGAAGGTAGAGGGTTGTAGTGAAATTTTGTTTTCTCATTTTAGTGTTATGGTGTTTTCTCCCACAGTGAAAGTCATTGATGGAATGACAAAATCCGAGATATTCGGACCTAGGATACGCAACCATTCAATTCTAGAAACCCTATCATCGCCTTTAATAGGGATGAGATAAAATGGGATATGAAATAATTGCTTTTGTAATGTGATGGAGGTATTAGAATATAAACCAGAAAAGTAAATATGAACACCGTTACCGACCATAACATGAAATTATGGTGTTGGGGAAATATTTAGCTGTAGGTGCTGGGCCAAACGAGGTTGGATCATATTGTGTGAAATCCATGTATCCACCAACACTCTTATTGGATGACCTCTATGGACGCAATATACCTTAAGGTTTTGGGTGACGGTTGGCCTTCCAAAGCTTGTTCAGACAACTAGAAATATATCACATGAGGTGTGGAATCAATCTGTTCCATGTAAATTGCCTAAATGGCCATCAGTTGTTCACTTGTTGAATATGAAAATTCATCTACTAACAAGTGTAGAAATTGTTTGTATTGACATATATGTCTGACATGAAACTTCTCATCATAATTTTAGTAAAGGCCTTGGACACGTCTTTCCTGCATCTGAGCAATGGTAAGACGACGAATGAGAATAGTGGTTGTTGGGCTTGGCTGGTTAGTGCTTTGGGGAGGTTGGGTGTTGGGTCTAGGAAAGTTTTGTGGAGGGTTTGGGGAAGAAAGGTCTTATATAAGTGGGTTTAGAGTCCTTAATTTTTGGTTCAACCACCTTTGCAAGTCCTAAAGCCTTTGCAATATGTGTAGGGCACAAAATGGTCAATTCACGTCTGATTTTAGGGTTCAATCCCGAAATAAAATAGTCCAGGATAACTTCAGGGGAAAGACCCCAAATTCGATATCAGATTTTCTCAACATGTTGTTGATAATATGCTATAGAACTAGTTTGGCAAAGTTTAAATAACTCCACTTGATGGTTTTCATATGTAGAAGGGCCAAAACAAATCTCAAGGGATCTTGTGAAACTCTCCCAAAATGTGATAGTAACATTGTAAAATTCCCATTTAAACCAGCTTTAGGCTTCACCCTTTATTTAAAAAGAAATGATGTGGAGTCTTTGCTCCGGTGGGACTTGGTAAAGATGGAAAAATTATTTTGCTTAGAACAACCAGTCCAAGGGTTCAGAACTACCAAATGTACTTGGTTGCATTTTGGGGGTATTGGTTGTTGATGGCCAACATGGGGGCGAGAAATTGGGGTCGTAAATATGGTAAGTGATGAGTTAAAAAGGGTGAGCCATGAGTAGGGATATAGGATGGGTATTGAGGTGGGAAGGGTGAGGTATTGTGGTTGGGAAAGCGGGTCTGCGATAATGGACTAGGAAGGGAAATATTAGGAATATGGTTAGGATTTGTAAGATGAGAGGAAAAGCTCATGGCATGGGGATTAAGGGTGTGTGGAGGTGAAACAGTTATACCTGCCAATTTGTCAGTGATAGCTTGTAACACTTTTGCAATAGCGTCATGCCGAGCATCTTGTTGCTCCTTGTTTTCTTGCAGTTTTTCTAAATTTGTTTGCAGAAAAGACTCATTAATCTCTTTGTTAAAACTTTTAGGAGGCATTGTTCAAGAAATAAAAGCACCAATGATGCAATTTGCTTAAGAAATTATCAGCAAGATAAAAAAACTAAGAAATTATACTGGAAATATCATTTTGTATATCTTTCATCACCAAAAGTTCAGATTAAATACTACAATGAGATATTTAGGGTTCTCCTGCTATGGGCTTACAAAGGAAGGCCTTCATTTGATTTAAAATGCTTAAAGCATAATTAGTAATTCTTCTCATTGTCTGCAAACTATTTAGGTTTATGTTTAATCCTCACGGGCCTGTGGGTTGCTCTTCTTCAGTGTTCACTCTTATGTTCCCATCAACTTGATACTATATTTGTTCATCATATGCTCCCTCCTTCTTCTGAGTAACAAGCAATTCATCCTCTAATTTGCGGTATGACTAAAATCAAATGAGGGGTTTTCACAAAAATAAAAATAAAAAACTAAAATTTGATTGATTTTGTATTGTCTCATTCATGGAATGTTCAACCACAAATCAAATATGACGATTTTAAAGAATTGTTGGTTTAAAAGAATTTTTATTAAACATTGTGGGACTCTGCTACATAGTTATCAATTCATTGGATTGGAGGTGAAGTTTATATTTAAGAGAAAAATGTAAATTGAGTTACTGTAAATCTTGAGTGTTTCGAGGGAAAAAGAATGTAAGATTAGAAGATGTGAAATATGAAACAATGTTAAAGTTAATGTGTTATGTTTTTATAAGGTAGCAAATATTTATTCGTGGTATATGGAAGAAGTACATTTTCTGTCTCACAAAATGTGCCACTCCATGTGCCATTTGGTATGATTGATAAAAAAAATATATATTTATGTTTAAAGTTTAATAATTAAGTATTTTTCTGATCAATCATAAGTAGTGACACATGAAATGACACATTTTTTGGGCCATAAGATGTAGCCCCGTATATGAAAGGGAGGAGGCCACTGGTATAGAAGATTAACATTATGTGGTTTTTTACCTCTCTCATTGAGGGAGTATTTTCATGAAAATATTGTATGTTCATTTTTTCTTGCTTCTTTCTTTGTTTCTCTTTACTTCTCGATTGAAATGATCTTGTTCTTTCACATGAGCTAATACTCTAGCAACTAATATCAGAACTTTTACTCAATTAAGAATTTCAAAATGTCCACTATATTCAACATTAAAATTTTTGATGACAAGATTAATAGTTTTATTTAGTGAGTGCAAATGAGGGTTGTTCTTACCTAGAGCAGTCGAATGGTTGAAGTTACTCCTATTAAATATCATATTGATGAGTTTAAGTCTAGTATTATGTATCTCCAAAATATTGACGTTAAAATTGAAGATGATGATAGAGTTGTTTTATCAGTCGTCTCTTTACCTTATATCTATTAACACATCAAATACATTATGTTGTATAAAAATAATGATACCTTATCCTTTAAAGATGTTAAATCTAATTTATTATCAGAATAAAAATACGATCGTGAAGTTCATTCTTTGGACAATGACGAGGGATTAATTGTTAGAGGTAGATCTTAAGAAAAAGGGAGTGTCAGTTACAAAAAGTTCAAATCCTAATTCAGAAGATGTAAATCCAAAATAACTTATCACTATTGCAGAAACCTAGATACAATTTGCCCAATTTTTTTATCTTGAATAAAAAATAATAAAAACATGAATTTTTTTCAAGCATCCTATGAAAACAGGATGATATTAGCATGCCATTTGTCCTTATCTGAACCTAAGTTTTAAGCACATGAGTCGACTATAGATCGATCATATTAGCATCTCATTTATCCTTATTAAAACAATATCTTTGCTATATGTATAGATTTTTATACTCTTAATTTAATTTATTAAAAAGGTAATTATTAAAATAAAATAATATATTCTTTATTTTCGTGTCTCTAATAGTTTATGTTACTCCTACACATTCATAGATACAAGAGGGAGATGCAGACTACATAGTTCTAGGTTAAAGATTGATTAATGAGTTGAATAAATTAAAGAAATTATTTTAATTTTTCAAAAGATAATTAATAACATAAGAGACCACATTGCTTATTAACTGACTTCATACTTTGATAAATAGAAGAGAAAATACTAATATCCGCAACCATTTCTCTTCTTGAAATAGAAAGCTAGATATGGCACAAGCCATAACCTTTCTATTAGATTTTCAAGATACATTTTTATGATAAATATATTTTTACAAAGTCGCAAATAATATTTACAAAATCCCTGGTATGGTGAAAATTCTTCAAAAAAATAGTAGGATTATTCTTCTCACCCTTTCTTAAATCATTTTTTTATTTGAAATTTCTATATTTTTTATTTTATAGAAATAGACTAGAGAAAATTGGGTGTTTACAAAAAATATGAAAGTGTTATATTGTATTCTTAAAAGCTAACCAAGTAGATAATTTATATGTCTTGTAAGACTTTGTTGTGACATGTTTAATAAATGTATCTTCTTTTATATGTAATAACCATGTCACGAAATTATGGCATATGTGCATGAGCCATATAAGTGATAAGACATGCTCCTTCTGAGAAAGAAAGGTCTTCTTGGTTTAATATGACATCACTAATTTGGAGTTCTATAAAGATGTGTTTTGGAAAAAAATAATAAGTTAGTTTCACCATTGTAACTCATTGTACCAAATGTATTCCTGATTTTATTTATTCTGATATTTAAGGACCTTCTAAAGTTCCATCCCATGGAGGATGCAACTGTATGATAACTATCATTGATGATTTTTCTTACACAGTTTAAGGTTTTTTTGTGCAACATAAAAATAGGACCTTACCTACTTTTAAGAAGTGGAAAACTCTTGTTTAAACCTAAATAGAGAAGAACGTTAAGAAGCTCATAATATTTAATGGATTAGAGTTTTGTAATGGTGACTTTAATGAGTTTTTCCCATATCATGGTTTTGCTAGACGTAAAACCATTCCAAGAAATACCTAGAAAAATGGTATTGCATAATGGATAAACATGATCGGCTCTACTTGAGATAGCTTGTTGTATGTTCTCAAATGCCTAATTATTGCATTAACATGAACTTTGGGCCGAGGTTGCTGTTGAAAGAGTAATTGTTGCTTGCTTTATTTTGAGGCAACAAGTTTCTGATTAATTTATTTAATGACAGGTCGATTCTTTGCTCGTCATCTCGGCTTTGTTTGAATAAATTCAAACGCCGGTATAATGGTTTCAAGAATGTTCCTTAAATAAAAAAACTTAGCTTTATTGAATTATTAACAATTTCATACCTTCTCGGCTTTGTTGGAATAAATTCCAATGCCAGTATAATGGTATGAATTTAACATATTAACACAAGTGATAATGAGTGATATTTATTTTCATTTTCCTTTATTAACCGAACTACTTCCTTATGGAAGGTTGATAAAGAATAAATAAATAAAGCAATAAATAAATGTTAGTTACATAATTTAAATGATAGAAAATAAATATTAGTTGTGGAAAATAAATAACAGAAAATAAAAGTTAGTAGTTAGATCACTCATTATGATTGTGTATTTTTCCTTTTCACAAAGATACATTTTATGAATTAAATTGCACTTTGATTTAAGGTTTTTTCTTTGTCAACAAATAAAATTTATAAGTTAACACTTTACTATTTTACATTTATATCTCTTTCAATATTCAATTGTAGTATAGTATAGGATAATGTCGAACCACAATGAATTGCCTAATAGAACATTATTATAAACATGTTATATTACTAATAAAGTTTGAACACATTTTTGGTTTGATTTTGTTTATGGACATTGAACAAGTAAACATAAATAAACATAAACAACTATTATGTACAAATTCTTGAGGAAAGAATTTAGTTTGAATGATGGAAATATTTCTTAACATGTTTCTATGAAAAATGTTTATAAAAGTTATGTGTTGTAATTTGGTTATTCCAAACATTAGTTCATAAAATTTCCCCTAGCCCCCGACGAGAAAAAGTGATTTTCAAACCTTGCAAAATACACTAATCAATAGAAAACTGCCGCTCGACGAAATAAGTTGTCACACCTTATTTCAAGCTCCGTAAACATTGATTAACCTTGATTATAAGTTACTTAAAATGGATGCTTTGATTTGGAAAATGAACTACGGTATATTCCTACTTTTTAGTTCGTTTGTCAAGACTTTAAAAAGAAGCATTTTGGATCTTGAAATCAAGTTTTAGGTTATCAAGCTAAAACCGCATTAAGTACTTCCTAAAGAATTGAAATTGCTAAAGTAATAACTTAAACATGATTCAATATAATGAAACAAGAGTTACAAGAAATATTAGTAAGCCAAAATTCAACTAAAATTTAGGAGCATTAGCCATCTTAATCCAAGGATTTAAGAGACTTGACCATATACAAATGAGATTGCAAAATGGTTTTTTACATCACATTTGATTACTCCTTCTCCTCTTCAATTAAGGAGAAACTACAAAATAAACTTACCTAAACTACATTGGAGAAGAAATCCTCCAAGAAATTACAAAGAAGAAAGTGTAGAAGAAAAGAGAATTTCGGATTCTAGAGAGAAGTGGAATGTGGAGTATGTATTGATGAATAAGTGAATGAATTAATTTTACCTTTGAGGTGCCTCCTATTTATAGGAGTTTCTGTCAACCGCCAAACTCAACTCCTTGACCGCCAAGCTGGTGACTAAACGCTTTAGCATGAGTTTGGTCATGGCCAAGCAGCTTAGTCACCCAAGTTAGTTGTGAGCTACTGGCCCAGCTATTGTGAGCTACCTCTGAAAAGCCTATGGAGGCTAGTTAGAGTGAGGTCATGCATGAGGTCATGGTTGCTTGGTGGCTAAGTCAACTTGACCAATTTGCTGGGTGCATACCACCAGATGCCTACGTGGCAATGCTAAGCTGCCTTCTTGAGCAGCTTTGACCACACTAATGGTGATGTGGCCTGGTGCTTGCTGATCTGGTTAGGTGTGTGGTTCCAAGTTGAGCGATCCAGGTGCTCTATTAAGCTGTTTGCTTGAGCAGGTTGACTTGTGCTAGACTTGTGTTCTTACCGCGCCAGGTTTGGTCTGACCATGCTAGGTTGGTGTCCAGGTCAGCTAGGCGTGGGCTTGGTCCAAGCTAAGCTGCTTAGTGAGCAGCTTCAAGTTGACTCCATATTTTTCCACATAGGCCAAGTCTTGTTGAGTCATGCTTAAGGCTAAACACATAGCTTTCCATGTCAAGCTTAAGCATGTCATTTGTGGATCATTTTGGCCTATTTTAAGCACTTTGCTTGTATTTGATTAATTCTTATCTTTTCCATCAAAATCCTAAAAAAATATAATACAAAAGAAATACACAAAGCAAATATACAAGACTGTGATATTTTATCCAAAAAATGTTGAATTAAGTTGGTTTTCTCAATTTTGCCAAGGATAAGTGCCATAAAAAGGGTATAAACTTTAGGCATTTTTGCACTTATCAGTAGCATCTATTACACATGACTTGGTTAATCACTCTCCATGTTTGGCAATTGACTTCAAAGTTCCATAAGAAATTTGGTCAAGTAATGCCGTTGATTATTCTTATTTTAGAATCTTTAGATGTCCTGCATATGCACATGTTAATGATAATAAATTTGGTCCAGAGTTGTGGAGTCCATATTTTTTTGGTTATTCATCTGAGGCTAAGGGGTATCACTTTTGGTTTTCTGATCGAAAGTGAAGAAAATTATTTCTTAGATGAGATGTGACTTTTAATGATGATGCATTATTATTTTCTAAAAATCAATCTTTTATATCTTCTTCTACTAGCACAAGTAACTAGAGGATACTAGCTAGAAGGTGAAATTGATACTGAAGTATACATGTCATGATCATTGAGTTGATTGTGATTATGATGATAGTGCCACTTCTCCTAATAAACAACATGATGATTATTTGTATTGGCCAAGATAGAGCTAGAAAACTGATTAAACGATCATCTAGATACATTAATGATGATAATTTAATGGATTCTGCGTTTTTAGTTATGCAATAAGTAAAATATGGTGTTAAGTGTGAAAACTATGCTGAAGTTATTGCTTGTATTGATTCTTAATAGTGGCTAGTGGCTGTGAATGAAGAAATTGAGAATCTTCATATAAAAAAAGATGACATTTCTAGGGTTAAAGATCTAAGGTGAAAAAAACGATTAGTCGTTAAAGTCTTTAATCAAAAGGTTGATATTGACTTTAATGAGAGAATCTCACATGTTGTTTGTCATACTTCCATTGTGTTTTGCTTCATTTTGGTGCTTTATTTGATTTGGAGTTGAAACAAATTGATGTGATGTCAAGTTTCTACATGGAGAGATGCAAGAAGAAATTTACTTCAAGCAACTCAAGCGTTTATTGTTCCTGGTCGGGGTGAGCAGTACCTGGCCCCTACCCACTCATCTGGTTTCCCCAATCAAGTTTGTACTGAATAAGGTTGGGTATCATTTAGTCTAGGGTCGTGTTCAGGTTAAAAAATTAGACTTAGACAATATTTAGGACCGGGTAGGGGACAAGCATGACTCAACCCGACCTATCCCATTGTCAATCATTTCTCATGTTTGCATGTGTCTCTATTCAATTGTGTATAGAATACTGACACCTCTTTGGTTAAAAGTACATGGATTCTCTAAGTTTTCATCATATATACATGATTAACAATATATATACATATATCATTTTATATATCAAATTATATGCTCATAATACAAAGTAAAATATTGAGAAGACTTTATTAAAAGAGTTATACATTATATTTAATCGGGTCCAGGGTCGGGTTCAGGTTTAAAGGTTGTCCTAGTCGATATTTGGAGTCGGTTCGAGTAAAAAAATGACCATACCAAGATTTGGGGTCGGTAAGGGATAAGCCTTACCCGGTCCAACCCATTCCATGCTCACCCCTAATTTCTAGTAAGGAGCATCTTGTCTGAATATTGAGGATATATGACCTTAAGAAAGCTCTCATGCAGTGGTCGTACAAGAGGGTTGATTCTTTCATGATTGGGCAATGTTATTAAATGAGTCAATTTGATGATTGTATTTAATAAGTTTTAGATAAAATAATTAGGTGCAATTAAGAATGTTCTTATTATGGAGAAAGTGCTTGATTGCAAAATCTGTTTCTACTCCACTTTCTGCATATTTCAAGTTATCTGCATATCTTTTCCCACACACAGAGGAAGAGATGAAGAGTATGTTGCATCTTCCTTATGTTAGTGCAGTTGGTTGTCTTATGTATGATACGGTGTGCACTCAACCAAATTTAGCGTATGTTGTTAGCATGGTGAGTCAATATAAGCATAATCCTGCCAAGGATCGCTAGGTACTTATGGCTTGAGATTGATATTTGACAGAAGCAAGGCTACAACCAATGATGTTATAGGTTATATTGATTCAGATTATGGTGGTGATAAGAAAATCTCTTTCTTGTCACATCTTTACTATTTCTTAGGTGCTATTGACTGCAAAAGTACACTAACTCTAATGTTGGGTTTGAACAAGATCATCAATATTTCTTTATGTATCAAAACCATTTTCAAAGGACTAGGCTTCGTTTTCCCCTCAATGAATGGAAAGTGAATATTCTAGTCCACCTACACTTGCCACCTTCCCACCTACATCCAAACTCACGAGCCTTCATCTGACATTTCGAATTATTTTGTGAAGTTTGCTCATTGCCAGGCACTTCCCAACTCCTCTTGTAGCTTTTGTGAGTTTTACATAGTTCCAACAAAGACGAACAAAAAGCTAGGTAAAAGGTATGGTCATGTATTCAATTGAACAATGGCCAAACCTTTTTTACTCCTTTCCAATGGTCCTACAAATACTGGAAGACCGACTTTTTTACCCCTTTCAGAGGGGTCAGTCATATATACACTCAAGCTAAAGGTTTGTTACAAATAATCCCTTTAAAAATAAAATAAAATAAACAATTACATGGGCTTCTCCAAACATGGCTTCAAGGACGTTGGCGAAATCTCCAATAAAGATGGTGGAACGATAGCTACGATGAAGGTAGTCTAACGTAGTTGGAGAAAATGCTCTAAACCATTAATAACAACTGCAATCTTCAAATGCCATAAGACAACTAAGCTTAAACGTTCATGGAAGAATCTATCTCAAACCTAACCACAATGGCCAGGAGCGAACAATGCTTAATCATCCATGACAAAATCTATCTCAGATTCTATCTCAGATCTTAACCACCATGGTCAGAAGCAGGCTAACAAGAATGATGGTAGCGCAACAAGTAGAACCTAACAACAAAGACCAAATTTGAAGATTGATCTTCAATGAGGAAGAACTATAGTTCATCACCAACCAAAAACTACCACCATTTAATTAATAATTAAGACGATATCAAAAGTGTTGAAAAGAACTTTGATTAACACAAGAATGCAAGCACTAACCACAACTAAACCACGATAATATGAATCATTTTAATAGTTCTATATCCAATAAAATGCCATGTTCTCTACCATTAAACTCAATAGTGGAGGTTGATAGGAACCCAAATCCCATGCCATTAGTATCAAGAAGAAGCCCATTTGTTCCCTGATTATGTTATAAAAAATTAAACATTTTAGTTATCGTTTAATTTCAAGAAGGGTCCTTATGTGTTGAGCCAAATTCTAATATTGCAACCCTAATTCTCTAACTTCCTATATTAAAACTAGAACTACTCACAATGATACACATAGGCTATAAATAAAGTATTATTTTTAAAAAATTTCTCTATTTCTGCTTAGTCTTTTGTTAAAGTAAATTCTGCATTTAGCCATTCATTATCAATTGGTGCTTTCATTCTTGAAACATGCTTCCCAAACCTGCTAAGAAGGAGATTAATGAAACCCTCTTACAAATCTTTGTTGATAAGCTTAAAGAACATCAAGATCATCAAGATACAAGACATGATGTCATTGCTCAAGTTATCCTTACTATCACTAATAAACTAGCTGATAATTACTAGTCTCCCACCACAACCACCAAATCCCCCACACATAGTCCCAAACCTTCTAGGATCATCTAATATTTAAAACTCTAACCCGAGTACTCCCACTTCAACCACAACAACCTTCCTCAACATATTTCCCAACTATGCCCCCTTTTTCACCTCACAAACCCCAATATTCATAACAAATTTAACCAAATCCCTTATCACCCACCCAACCTAGACCGCCAAAGTTACAACTCAACTCATTTGATGGCTCTGAACCACTAGAGTGGTTATTTTAAGCTGAGCAATTTTTCCAGCTATACCAGGTTCCACCGAACCACCGTCTACACCTCATTTCATTTTACATGAAAGGTAAAACTCTTAACTAGTTTAAATGGGCATTTCACAACTCTACTACCACAGGTTGGGATAGTTTTATAAGGTCTTTGGAAACCTATTTGGGTCCCTCTTTCTATGAGAATCACCAAGTAGATTTATTCAAACTTAGACAAACAAGTATTGTTGCAAAATACCAGCAACAACATCTATGGTTTATCACCAAAGGTAGTTCGTAAATGTTTTTTATCTAGACTTATCTCTGAAATTCAGCGTGAACTAGCTATGCTACGCCTGTCTCACATATTGAAGCCTTGGGCCTTGCCAAACTCTTGGAGTCCAAAATAAAGGACTCTAGACCTACCTGGCCAAGACAATACTATCCTACATACCCCACTAACCCAACTACACCCACTCCAACCCCATGCCCTACTATTCACACTTTTCCACTAAATCCAGCAGCCATTACCCAACCAACATTACTCGACTCACTACTACTCAGATGCAAGAGCGACATGCCCAAGATCTATGTTACAACTATGATAAAAAATTTCATGCCAGTCAAAAATGGCAACAAATGAGATTTCTACTACTATTAGTAAATGATTTAAAAATGGTAGATTAGGCTTATTTATCCTCTTTGGAACCTATTATGGAAGGATAGTGCCTATCATTGATAAGCTTATTCATTTCCAACTTTCCGAACAAGCCCTCGAAGGCCAACCATCCCGTAAAACCTTGTGATTTCAAGGATCCATTGTAGGCCACTCAGTGACAATTTTGGTGGATACAGACAGTTCACATAATGTCATTCAACCCCGTTTGACACACTACCTAAAACTTGATGTGGATCACACTCCTAAATTTGGCAGTTATGGTAGGAAATGAAACACATATCTACTACACGAGTTTCTATTCAAACACACCTATTAGATTGCAAAATCAACTATTCAACATTCCATTTTATTTACTACCAATTATTAAAAGGCCCAATTACCTCTAATTTTTCAATCCCTTCTATGACTTTGAAAGTCGAGGATAGTACCACCACCCTCCAAGGTGACTCTAAAACCCCCATCTTACCTTACACCCTTAACCAATTATCCTGCCTAATACACACAGACTCTATTGTTTCCCTACACACTATAAACTTCCTACCATTATTTCCCACAAATCCACCCTATACCTTGAACACTACCATAACCTCAACACAAAAATCCAAGCCATACTCACAAACTTTGAGACAATTATCCAAAGCCCTCACAACCTACCCCCGACATGACCACATGACCACTTTATTCCCCTATTACCTATTTCAGTCCCAATTTCCATTAAACCATACAGATACCCCCATTTACAAAAAGATGTTATGACATACATGATCCATGATATGTTGAGAGAGGGAATAATTACCCCTAGTACTAGCCCATTCTCACCCCTCGTGCTACTAGTAAGAAAAAGATGGGACTTAACATTTTTGCGTGGATTATTAAGCACTCAATGCAATCACCATTCGTGATTGCTTCCAGATCCTCGCCATCGATGAGTTATTAGATGAAGTGGGTGGTGCCACAATATTTTATAGGATTGATATGAGGTCTCAATATCATCATATTAAGGTGCAAGCTATCAATAGCCATAAGACCATCATTCAGGACTTTTGATAGTCACTATGAATTTTTAGTTATGCCTTTTTGCTAAACTAATGCACCTTCGACCTTCAAACCGTTATGAATGACCTATTGCGGCCCCATCTATGCCAGTTTGTTTTTGTTTTCTTTGATGACATGCTCATTTAAAGTTCTAATCTTGATGTCCACTTATTACATTTGAGAATTATTCTGGACCTATTAAATGCTAACTACTTTTATGCCAAGTTTTGCAAATATGTTTTTGGTGTTCATATGATGAGTTATTTGGGTCATATAATATCAACGAGGGGTGTACAACCTGACCCTGATAAAATCCAAGCAATGATGGGATGGCCTCATCCACGATCTCTCACGACACTCCATGGTTTCTTAGGTCTCACTGACTTTTATCGATAATTTATGAAAAACTATTGCACACTTGCCGCTCCTCTCACCGATTTACTAAATTAAAACACACTATGTCTACTACTCCATGATTACACCTTCCATATTTCTCCCAGACTTTTGATGTCGCAATTGGAGTTGTCCTCTCACAAAAGGGCCACTCACTTGCCTTCTTCAGCAAGAAGATGTCCACTCACATACAGCTTGCTTCAGCTTATATTCATGAGATGTTTGCCGTAACAAAAGCTGTAAAAAAGTGGCGTCAATATCTCATAGGCAAATAATTCAACATCTATATGGATCACCAGAGTTTAAAACATTACCTTAGGGTTTCCACACACCAGAGTAGTAGAAATGGGCACCAAAACTAATAGGTTTTCACTATGATATAAAATACAGACTTGGAGTGTCGAATCGGGTGGCCGATGTACTATCTAAATGCCGTATTGATGATTCTACCATCTACTCTTCATTTTCTTCCTCTTTTGTGCGGATCCTAGACCAGCTCCGATCTTATTATCAAACATCAGAATGACAAAACATGGTACAAAAACATGAGTCAAATACAGTATGGAATTCCAAATTCCTTTTCTAACATGGACTATTATTATACCAATAAGGTTGTTTATACATGACATAGAAGATCTAAGGTTGTCCTTGATGCAAGAGTTCCATGCATCCTTACTTGCTAGCCACTCTAGGTGGAAGCTAACTTTGGCCCGCCTATTTGCCTCTTTCTACTGGCCAAGGGTTGCCAACCATATAAAGCTCTATATTCGTCAGTGTGAGACATGCCAATCTAATAAGTACCTGCCAGAAAAATATCAAGGCTCATTGCAACTATTAAAAATTGCAGAAAGAGTTTGGGAAGAGTTATCAATGGATTTCATCACCCACTTATCTTGATCACATGGCCACACATTGATATGGGTGGTTGTGGATCGACTCACAAAGTATGCCCACTTCATTGCTTTTTTCACTCGGTTTTCGACTTAGAACTTGGCTCGACGATTTCTGAATGACACATGTATGCTCCACGATGTTCTAAAGAGCATCATCTCGAATAGGGATCCGACTTTCCTTAGTGGTTTATGGAAGGAACCTTTTAAGCTCTTGAGTAATACCCTTTGTTACAACTTAGCCTATCACTCCCAATCTGACGGTTAGACAGAGGTTGTCAATTGTAGCCTTAAGACATACCTCTGTTGCTTAACCCAGACCCATCCAAACATGTGGTTATCTCACTTGCCTCTGGTCGAGTATTGGTATAAAACTATACAACACTCAACATTGAAAACAACCTCCTTTGAGGCTTTGTATGGCTGAACCTCATTAGCAAATATCTTGTGTTATTTTCTTATTTTTACTCTTTTACTATTTGATTGCTCTCTTCTTCCCAATATTGTTCTTATGTCAAATGAAATCAGGTTCTTGGAAAGTAGCTTGACTTTGTCAGATGACACATGACATTAATGACTAAAATAAAAGACTTTAATTTATAGGGATTAAAGGTAAAATAATATGTTTTTAAGGGATTGAAAACAAAATTTTGGAATTAAATAATCTTTCACCCCTTCTTCTCTCAAATCTATCCACCTTTGGTGTGAAACTCTAACCCCAATCACCCACTATAACAAACCCAACAAAGTAGCTAGCCACTCACCTCAAGTCACTTTGCCTCCAATTTTTGAGTCCTAACGCTGATAAACACCTATTTCACCTCCAACTTTCTCTACCATCTTCGTAGCTACTAGGATCACACTCCACCAATTACAATAAGATAATCGAATATGAACCATGTTACGTTACCAAAAGAAGGGGTGAACTTTTTTTTTCCTTCGGATTCTTATGAAATATAAAATTTGTTTTTAGCCATATTTTTTTTTACTTTTATTCCTTATAAAAGTTTGATTTTTATCATTTCTCATGAACGACTCTGAACTCTAGATGATATAAATTAACACTCACTCGAATGTATATCCTAAAATCTATAAATAAAAGAAGTATTGGAAGTAAAATTAGTAAAATCGAACAGAATGTTTAAAAGTATTTAAACCTATTTTATAGTGACAATGAAGTTAAACCTTAAAAAAAATCAAAATATGTTAGTACAAACTAAAGAAACAAAACAACTCCTATCAATTTAATTACCTCAAACCTATATCACTCATACTCTATTCCCCTCTTCCCCTTAGTGTTCCATTTCTTGCACCATGCACATATATGCTTACACCATGAAAGATCACAAGACCCATAAAAAATATACCCCTTACTAATCCATCTCTCAATCATGTTGCACTGCTTTTAAAAGAGATAGAACCCCAAATAATTAGTAAGGTGGTGAGTATCATTCAATTATTCACTGGCCAGAAATTGATTTCACCAGATAATCCCCTTGAAGATCTCATATCTGCTTCACTAGCATAAGATGTATAAAAATCATCATCATGGTCTCTCTCTTTCAACTCTTGGATTTTCTCTACTGCTTCTTTCAAATCCATTCTCTTATCCACATCCACTTCACAACAACCCAATGCAACCTTCAAAAGCTTCACCATCTCTCCATCACTGTTCCTTGTTCCACCCATATCTTTATCAATCACTTCATTGCTCCACTCTTCTGGTGCAACTGAAAGGACCCAATTTACCAAACTTAACTCACTTCCTTTACCCTTTTGCAAGTAGTTTGAAGAGAACTTGCCAACCATGATCTCCAATATTAGTATCCCAAGGCACCACACATCACTCTTCTTTGTGATTCTTCCATGGTGCAAGTACTCAGGAGATTTGTATATTACCATGATGTCTTGAGCTAGGTCCTGGTTTGTCACAGGGACCAAGCTATAGTCACTTAGGAGTGGCTCCAAAGATTGAGTTAGAAGAACATTAGAGGATTTAAGGTTTCCATGGGGTGCAATTAGGCTTGGCATATCTTTGTATAGATATTCAAGACCATATGCTATGCCTTTTACAATCTTCAACCGGATTGGCCAATCAAGGCTTGGTTCCCCTAGAGTTTGGTGTCCTGAAAAATAGAGGAACAAAAACATGTATATACCACCATTAAATATATTTATATACACTACTTGTAAAGTCAAAGATACACCACCTCAAAGATATGTATACACTAATTGGAAAGTGTTGTATACACATCTCAAAGATACACCATGAGAAAAAAATCATGTGTGATTGTGCAGAAAATGAGACTAACTAACTTTAAGCAGATAATAAAAACTATACATACTTATAAGAAGTTTGTATATATGTGTAATGTTACGTAAATGCGATTGTGTTTTAAATTGCTATCGTAGTTGTAGTTAAGCAGTGTGAATTTTTATGATTAAAAATATACTTTTGAATCTATATGGTTCATTACGGCCGAAATACAGTTCAATATAGTTACTTGTGACTCGAAGCAGCTGCATCTTCATTGTCACATCGCAATTACAATGTGATATACAGCTGAAACTACGATTAATATTAAGGTTGTATTAGAGTGATGCGGTTCACAATTTAAAATAAAGTTGATTGTAGATACCATGAAGGCGAACAGCAAGGCTGCCATTCTGAACATAGTCAGAAACCAAGAGCTTCTCTTCCTTTCTATAATAATAAGCCACAAGAGGAAGCAAGTTAGGATGATTCAACCTTCCAATCCTTCTCATATGCTCATGAAACTCTTCCTTCCCAACATTATTCATTTGCTTGAATCTCTTCACCACTACCTTTGCTCCACTCACCAATGAAGCCCTATAAGAAGAACTAAAACAACCACTACCCAAAATCTCAGCAGATGCTCTTAACAACTCATGCAAATCAAACCTATCTCTATCATCACTTATGAAGCATAACTTCATGTTATTATTATTATTATTATTATTATTATTATCCCCTCTTCTGCTGTGGTTGGAGCTTGATAATCTTTGACTCTCATCACCTCCTTCTTTCACTCCCTTTTTGTTATTAGGGCCTGAAGGTGGATTCTCTATGGAAGTTGTTGCTTTTCTTTTTCTTTTACGGCGAAGGAAGAATATCACTGCTCCAATCACACATATCACTGCCAAAAACACAACTATTGCAATCACAATAATGGTGGTATTTGAGGGCTTCTTGGGCTTCTTGGAATGATGAGCAGGAGTAGTAGCACATGCATCCAATGGAGCTCCACATAACCCTTCATTACCTTATCATTTGAAGTATATATACATGTTCAGATTAGTGCTATGTAGTGTCAATATCCATACAAAAAGTAAAATATTCTGGTACCACTATAAGAAATTTCCCATTATTTGTGCTATGTAGTATCGATAGGTATTTGTTTTTGGGACTATAAGAATGTTTTTTTTTTGTCTATTATCAACTGTTTTTACTGTCAATATATAGCTTGTAGCATACCTTTGAATCAAATTTTAATGTTAGTAACACAATAGAATAACTTTTTTAATTCAACCACTAAATAAAAATTAATTATAAATGGAAATTGCACTTAATGCTCCTTAAAAAAAGTGAAAGTGACATTCATACCAATGTAACTCACATTTTAGTATTAGACTTTTTCCAGATAGAAGATGATCTCAACTATATCCCAAGGAATGTTGTTTCCCCATAATATAATATTCATTTATGTGTATATATATAAATATGAGTGTAATATTTTTGTACTAATTAATAATACAAAAAATTATACATATTAGTGTATTATTCATCATTTATTTAGATTAGTTTTTTGAAAAGTAAAAAATAGTAGAAGAAGAAATAATAATATAAAAAACTGTTACGCCCTCAATAAATACATCTTTTTCTATATAAATTTATGTATTTATGTTATAACTTAATTGAGCACAGTGAGAATTAGAAAGTATCACTCACCAGAAAAGGCAGCGACTGGGATCTTACTAAGGTTGGCAGGTATATTTCCCTGCAACTGATTATTAGCTACACTAAATGATCTCAAAGCTTTCTGTTGAAAAAGGGGAATAGGGCCACTGAATTTGTTTCCATCCAACCTTAACTCCAAAAGCCTTGACAACTTTATCAAAGAACTTGGAATAACACCACTAAACTGATTATTTGACAAATGAATTTTCTTCAACCATTGCATGCCCTCAAAAAAATGAGCAGGAATCTCCCCAGAGAACTTATTGTTAGAAAGATAAAGTGACTTCAAACCAACTACCTTGTTTATTTCTGGTATTCTGCCATCAAAATCATTATTCATGAAACTTATGGTTCTAAGAAATTGTAACTCCTTGAGAGATTCCACATCAATGTCACCCTTTAACCCCATATTCTCAAGTTGCAATCCCCTTATTTTTCCTTCCTTACAAATAACACCAGCCCAATTATTATCACCATGATCTGAACAAGGAGTTGTTGATAGATCCCATGAGGACAATGCATCATTGTTTTGTAACTTGTCCTTAAACTTTAGTAGCAACTCTGAGTCTGTATCCCTATAAGAACCAACAGCAAGACATAGAAGAAGGAAGAATGTTATGATCCAACATGGTCTAATATTACTATTAACAACACTGATAATCAGTGCCATAGTGATGAAAGTTGGACACACGCGCACTAGGGGCGGCGTGCGCGCCCAGAAGAAGGTTTTGCAGCTTCACAATGGAGAGATAAATGGTGCTACTAAGGGGTGAAGAAGGTAGGGTTGGAAAGAGTTTTGATAGCATTCAATGGAGAAAGATGAAGAGAGAGAGAGATAGAAGCAGTTTTGGAGAAATGATTTGATAGTAGTGAAGTTGAAGAGATTGACAAAGTCCTATGTTACATTAAGGATGTTTTCAACATTAGAGAAATATAAGGGTAGCCTTATAAATAATTACATGTTAGAACACTTTTTACTTTTTGTATGCCTACTTTTAAGACATCTTGGGACTGTGCTGACTGTAATCTTAGACCAAAGCATGGCCAGCCACAATAACTATGTCCAAGCACATAATGTTGGCCAAGTCTCATCACAACTAATGTACATCACTACATGTACAAGAATTGACATTTTGATTATTAATTGAGATGACTATACCTCATACAAATAAATATTTAACATTTTTTATTTTAAATTAATTTTAAAAAATAATTTAATTGGTTGGAGCTTGATAATCTTTGACTCTCATCACCTCCTTCTTTCACTCCCTTTTTGTTATTAGGGCCTGAAGGTGGATTCTCTATGGAAGTTGTTGCTTTTCTTTTTCTTTTACGGCGAAGGAAGAATATCACTGCTCCAATCACACATATCACTGCCAAAAACACAACTATTGCAATCACAATAATGGTGGTATTTGAGGGCTTCTTGGGCTTCTTGGAATGATGAGCAGGAGTAGTAGCACATGCATCCAATGGAGCTCCACATAACCCTTCATTACCTTATCATTTGAAGTATATATACATGTTCAGATTAGTGCTATGTAGTGTCAATATCCATACAAAAAGTAAAATATTCTGGTACCACTATAAGAAATTTCCCATTATTTGTGCTATGTAGTATCGATAGGTATTTGTTTTTGGGACTATAAGAATGTTTTTTTTTTGTCTATTATCAACTGTTTTTACTGTCAATATATAGCTTGTAGCATACCTTTGAATCAAATTTTAATGTTAGTAACACAATAGAATAACTTTTTTAATTCAACCACTAAATAAAAATTAATTATAAATGGAAATTGCACTTAATGCTCCTTAAAAAAAGTGAAAGTGACATTCATACCAATGTAACTCACATTTTAGTATTAGACTTTTTCCAGATAGAAGATGATCTCAACTATATCCCAAGGAATGTTGTTTCCCCATAATATAATATTCATTTATGTGTATATATATAAATATGAGTGTAATATTTTTGTACTAATTAATAATACAAAAAATTATACATATTAGTGTATTATTCATCATTTATTTAGATTAGTTTTTTGAAAAGTAAAAAATAGTAGAAGAAGAAATAATAATATAAAAAACTGTTACGCCCTCAATAAATACATCTTTTTCTATATAAATTTATGTATTTATGTTATAACTTAATTGAGCACAGTGAGAATTAGAAAGTATCACTCACCAGAAAAGGCAGCGACTGGGATCTTACTAAGGTTGGCAGGTATATTTCCCTGCAACTGATTATTAGCTACACTAAATGATCTCAAAGCTTTCTGTTGAAAAAGGGGAATAGGGCCACTGAATTTGTTTCCATCCAACCTTAACTCCAAAAGCCTTGACAACTTTATCAAAGAACTTGGAATAACACCACTAAACTGATTATTTGACAAATGAATTTTCTTCAACCATTGCATGCCCTCAAAAAAATGAGCAGGAATCTCCCCAGAGAACTTATTGTTAGAAAGATAAAGTGACTTCAAACCAACTACCTTGTTTATTTCTGGTATTCTGCCATCAAAATCATTATTCATGAAACTTATGGTTCTAAGAAATTGTAACTCCTTGAGAGATTCCACATCAATGTCACCCTTTAACCCCATATTCTCAAGTTGCAATCCCCTTATTTTTCCTTCCTTACAAATAACACCAGCCCAATTATTATCACCATGATCTGAACAAGGAGTTGTTGATAGATCCCATGAGGACAATGCATCATTGTTTTGTAACTTGTCCTTAAACTTTAGTAGCAACTCTGAGTCTGTATCCCTATAAGAACCAACAGCAAGACATAGAAGAAGGAAGAATGTTATGATCCAACATGGTCTAATATTACTATTAACAACACTGATAATCAGTGCCATAGTGATGAAAGTTGGACACACGCGCACTAGGGGCGGCGTGCGCGCCCAGAAGAAGGTTTTGCAGCTTCACAATGGAGAGATAAATGGTGCTACTAAGGGGTGAAGAAGGTAGGGTTGGAAAGAGTTTTGATAGCATTCAATGGAGAAAGATGAAGAGAGAGAGAGATAGAAGCAGTTTTGGAGAAATGATTTGATAGTAGTGAAGTTGAAGAGATTGACAAAGTCCTATGTTACATTAAGGATGTTTTCAACATTAGAGAAATATAAGGGTAGCCTTATAAATAATTACATGTTAGAACACTTTTTACTTTTTGTATGCCTACTTTTAAGACATCTTGGGACTGTGCTGACTGTAATCTTAGACCAAAGCATGGCCAGCCACAATAACTATGTCCAAGCACATAATGTTGGCCAAGTCTCATCACAACTAATGTACATCACTACATGTACAAGAATTGACATTTTGATTATTAATTGAGATGACTATACCTCATACAAATAAATATTTAACATTTTTTATTTTAAATTAATTTTAAAAAATAATTTAATAAATTAGCAAAATCGATTTTTCCTAGACTTTCTAATATTAGATAATATGTTCAACTCACAAGTAAAACGTTACAACCTAGATTAATCACAATAATCGATAATGGATAGATAGTTAGGTTTCTGAAATATTTAATATAGATTTGATTATGTGTGTATAAACAAACTTGATTGACAAAAGATGTTTTTTAGTGTCCTCTAATACTTCAAAAGAGATTAATATGTGGAGGGAAAATGTACATGTTTTATGTTATGCAATGGCTCCTATTTTAGTGGACTTTTCTTTTTCTTTATAAAACAATAATACAAGTATAGTGGTAGTTTCTTAACATTCCTAGGGATATATGCATAAATTGGTTGAACCTTGGTACCAAATTTCTTGTGTTCTTTTCTCTTTTCCCTATCATATTTTAATAATTGATTGCTCTCTTGTTCCTGACAATTGATATCAGATCACTCTTAACCCAGGTACCAAATTCAAGGTGGGAAAGTTCGATGAAAATGGTAAATTTAGATTATGGCAATGGCAGAGTATGAATGTGTTGGCTCAATAAGATCAATCAAATACACTATATGAGAATAAACAGTATGATATATCAACTGGATTTAGAAGAGTTAAAGAGAAGGTTGTCGAAACCATACTTCTCTTTCTATCAAATGAGAGACATTAGAGAAGCAGTTCAAGTCCAAGTCTTTAACAAACAAGTTGTATGTGAAAAAGAGACTTTGTGATATGAAGATGCAGGATGATACTGATTTGAAACAATATCTCAACACTTTTAATCAAGTAATCAACGACTTGTAAAAATTTAATGTGAAAGTTGATTACGAGGACAAAACAACAATTGTATTGTGTTCTTTACTCAATTCCTACAAACATTTGGTGACAATATTGATGTGCGAGAAAGATTCAATCAAACTGGATGAGATCACAACTGCATTTCTGTCCCACAATCAAAGAATACAGAATGTGGGGAAAGACTTGAAAGTGGAAAGTGTCAAGATAACACTATCAGCTTGCCTATGTTTTGATGAAGACAAGGATTTAGTGAAAGCTTAAAGATAACTCAACAAATCAACATGCCAAAGACTCAAGAGCTTCATGTCTAGACTAGAGTCATAAAAAGAGTAATCATTAGTAGTCTTAGATATGTGTCTTAGTTATTGAGTCTAGGTTAGGTAAACCTAGATGCAAATCTCACAAGTCCTAAAAACTATCATATCATTTACATGAGACATGCTATCTAGATTATTATATGTTCATGCATTGATCATACATGTTATTTGTGCATCTTAGGTATAACATAATGGTAAAATATGTATAGTTGATAAGCATAACATATAGGTAGTTTACCATTTAATCTCTTAACTGAAAATATGCCAGTTAATCGATTAAGCAAGGCGTTAATCGATTAACATGAAATCAGTTTTAATAGATAACTGAAAAATAGAATTTAGTTATTCTCAACAGCTCGTTAGTCGATTAAAAGGGCACTTAATCGATTAACTGGGTGTCTAACAACTTTTCTATATAAACTGTATTTTTACACCATGCTTCATACATTTATTCATTCATTTTTAGAATTGCTAAGTTGCATATTTTTGTGCTCATTGTATTGTATGTCATATAGGGAAAGAGAATTGCATGTGAGATAGTGTGAGATAATTTCATGCTTAGGGATTAAAATGTCATCTAATTGCATGTGATTAAATGTGTTCATCATTCTATCTTTTCTTGCATGATTCATTCATTTCTTTTAGAGATTTCGTAGGGT
>NC_032025.1:19484003-19490062 GCF_001865875.1 Lupinus angustifolius
TGATAAGGAAAGTCATCTTTTGGTGTCTTACCACCAACGAGATTCTGTGAGTCTTCACCAAGACTTAGAGGTCTTGAGTTTAGAATGTACTCTTGGCTGTGGCGATCGTAGGAAAGGTTTTCCTAGGCGATTAGAATAGTCAAACCAAGGTAGGGGTTCTAGGAATTCAAGAAGGTAGCATCTAAGGTTTGGTAATTGAAAGTGTGTGTATAATATACATTTGTTTCAATTTTTGTGAAGAAAATCTCCCGAGATCGGAAGGGGAGGACTAGATGTAGTTTTGCAGTGGACTGCAAAATGAACCAATATAAAATCCTTGTTGTAGGCTGTTTCTTACCCTTATCTCTTTACTTTTTCAAGTTGTTTTAATTGCCTATTTTAGCTGATAATTTGAATACTGTGATTCTGCCATTTAGTGATTAATTCTGTTCAAATATATCTGCTATATCATTTCTGTAATATCAATGAGTGGCTGTGCAATCAAGCCATTCAACAACTGTATGTTTTTTACGATTTAATCGATTAAGCCAGTGAGTTAATCGATTAACTTAGCGTTTTCTAGAATTGGGCTTTGGTGCGAAAAGCAGTATTTAGGAACCACAACACCTACTCAAACCCATCCTTCTAGGTGTATTTTGTCACTGATACCTAACAAGTGGTATTAGAGCTAGTATGATGTGCTAGCTCAACCGCATACGCGTGATCCTTAAGGGAAATCAAATGGGTTCCACCAACCCCTTTGGCAGTGGTGGCGCATCCATTAACCGCCCTCCCGTATTCAGTGGTGAAGGGTATGCCTATTGGAAAGTCCGCCTGGAAATCTTCATAGAAGCCATTGACTCAGATATTTGGGAATCCGTAGTCAACGGGCCTTTTGTTCCACAACATTTAGTGGACGATGAACCGAAAGAAAAACCGAAAAGTCTTTGGACCGATGATGACCGTAAAAAGGTTCAATACAACCGACATGCTAAAAACATCATCACATCGACCCTATCATATGATGAGTTCTTTCGAGTTTCGCAATGTCAAAGTGCCAAGGAAATGTGGGACTCTTTACAAGTGACTCATGAAGGCACTAGCGAAGTCAAGCGTGCCAGGTTGAATGCCTTGACACATGAGTATGAGCTATTTCGTATGTTACCGAGTGAATCTATCAGTGACATGAAAAAACGATTCACTCATATAGTAAACCATTTAGTTGCTCTAGATAAATATTTTAACAAACGAGAACTTACTAATAAAGTTTTACGTTACCTTGACAGGAGATGGCAACCTAAAGTTACAGCTATCATGGAATCCAAGGATCTTGACTCCATGCCTTTGGCGACATTATTTGGAAAGCTTCAAGAGCACGAGATGGAGCTTGGATGCCTGATGATGCATGAAGAATCCGACTGCAAAAAGAAAAGTATATCTCTCAAAACAACAACATCTCAATCTATAGAAGAGAAAGAAGATGATGAGTCTTATTCAGATATGGATAATGAATCTTTGAGCCTTCTCGTACAAAAATTTGGGAAATTCCTAAAGAAATGAGGCTTCAAATGTTTCCAGGAGAAAGAAGCGCGTGAGTCAACTAGAAAAGGAAAGGGTAACAAAGAGCGCTTCACTTGCCACAATTGTGGCAAGCTAGCACAAATGAAGTTTCAATGTCCTACTTACCTAAAGAAGGTTGATTCAAAGAAGAGCACTCCTCAGGACGTCAACTCAAAGAAGGCCTACATTGTATGAGATGTACCAGAGGAGGATACAATATCGAGCACCTCAGATAAAGAGGAGACAACCAAGCTATGCTTAATGACCAGAATAGATGATACTTGTTGCTCAAATTCAAAAGAGGTAAACAACGAGGTATATTCTAAAACCTCATTTACTTCATCTGATGATTCACCTCCTTGTGAGGACTTATATAATGCTTATGTCGAATTGCGTGATGAATTAAAGAAATTAGCTAGGATTAGTTCTAGTAGAAAAAGAGTAATCCTTCTAAATGAATAGAAAATAGTTTCATTACAGAAAGAATTATATGAACTAAAGCTAGAGAATGAAACATTAGATCTGCTATATTCCTGTAATGCATGCAATTGCTCTAATGATAATTTATGTCAATCAAGTGTTTGTAACTCTTGAGAGACCTTGAAAAATGAAAATTTGAGACTTAATGAAAAACTCGCAAAACTCACATAGAGTCAAAACATGTTAGACATTATGCTTAGCCAAACTAGAAATATTGGTGACCATACCTATTAATCGGCCTAATAAGAATTATTTTAATGAGAAGGTTCCTACATGCTTTTATTGTGGCACACATGGCCACACTTCCTACTCTTGTTACATTAGGGAATATGGTATACCTAGTGGCGTATATATCTGGATAAAAAAGGGAGATTATGAAAGTGTGCATGTCAAGAGGAACACTTTGGAAAGCTCTCTTTATATGTCATGGTTTTGATGAGGACAACTTGTGCTTATAAGAGCTTGAAGATCTCCAACAAATCAACGTGCTTAAGTCTTTATTAAGTACTTGAAAAAAGCAAGTGATGTATTTTGCAGGCATGTCTACAAGCACATGGACAACATTGATATCTTGATAGTGGATGCTCGAGACATATGACGGGTGATAGATCAAAATTCCTAGATCTATCCTTGAAAGAAAAAGGGTTTGTCACGTATGGAGACAACAACAAAGGAAAGATACTTGACACTGGAACAATTGGCAACTCATATCAGGCAGTGATCGAGAATGTGCAATATGTCGAAGGTCTGGAACACAATCTCTTGAGTATCAGCCAAATCTATGATAAATGTAACCGTGTATCTTTTGATTCTGAATGTTGTATAATTTGTGACAATATATCTAAAACTTTTAAAAGGCCGAAAACCTAATATTGCTCATTTTCATGCTTTTGGTTGTAAATGCTTTATCTTAACTAATGGAAAAAGAGCTTTAGGGAAATTTGACTCAAAAGCTGATGAGGGTATACTTTTAGGGTATTCATTACATAGTAAAGCTTATCGAGTCTTTAATAAATATTCAATGCAAGTAGAAGAGTCTGTGCATGTCCATTTTGACGAATCTTCTCCAAAAGAGAAGAGAAAGATATTTTCTAATGATGTTGCAGGTGCTTTAGAAGAAGCGTACTCTAAGAACATAGACTAGGACAAAGAAGAAGAAGCAGAGCAAATTGTCCAATATGAGCATTAGGACATGCCGATCGCATGGAAAACCAAGAAGGATCATCCACTCAACAAAGTTATATGTGATATAACTATGGGGGTGGTAACCCGTAGCTCTTTATGTAATTTTTGTAACTTCATTGCTTTTGTATCTCAAATCGAGCCAAAGACCATCGATGAGGCCTTTGAGGATGTGCACATCTAGTGATTGGTACTAGATGGGTCTTTCGTAACAAATTAGATGAATATGGCTTGATCATAAGAAATAAAGCACACTTAGTGGCCAAAGACTACAACCAGGAAGCAGGCATCGATTATGATGAGGTCTACGCTCATGTAGCCATATTAGAGGTCATTAGGATGTTTTTATCCTTTGCACCGATTATGAACTTTAAGCTATTTCAAATGGATGTCAAGAGCGCCTTCTTGAATGGCTACATTCAAGAGGAGGTATATGTTGATCAACCTCCCAGCTTTGAAAATTTTAAATATCCGAACCATGAATGTAAGCTCAAGAAGGCCCTTTATGGCCTGAAACAAGCTCCCAAAGCTTGGTATGATAGATTGAGCTCTTTCCTTTCGGAAAAATGGTTCTGAGGGGTATGGTTGATACTACCCTCTTTATTCGTAGATTAGATGATCATGTATTATTAGTTCAAATATATGTTGATGATATAATTTTCGGATCTACTAATGACATTCTTTGTAAAAATATTCTGAGATGATGCATGAAGAATTTGAGATGTCGATGATGGTTGAGCTGACCTTCTTCCTTGGGCTAAAAATAAAACAAATGGAAAGTGGCATCTTCATTCATCAATTGAAATACTGCAAGGAGTTACTGAAAAAGTTCGACATGGAAAAGTGTAAAGAAGCTTCAACACCTATAGCATCTGCTTGCTATCCTAGGGATGCCTCATTATCCTTGGTAGGATATTTCGATTCCGATTTTGTGGGATGTAAGTTGGATCGGAAGAGCACTAGTGGGACTTGTCACTTACTAGGCAGTTCCTTAGTTGCATGGCACAGTAAAAAGCAAGCGTGTTTTGCTTTGTCCATCATCGAAGCGGAATACATTGCTGCCGGTGTGGGTTGCGCTCAAATCCAATGGATGAAGCAACAATTTAAGGACTTTGGACTTAATCTAGAAAAGATCCCTATAAAATGTGATAATACAAGTGTCGTAAACCTACCCAAGAATACCGTTTTGCATTCGAGAACCAAGCATATAGAAATTAGACATCATTTCTTGTATGACCATGTATAAAAAGGCGATTGTGTGCTTGAATTTTTCACCAAGCCCCTCTCATGAGATACTTTCTATGTTCTTAAAGAGAACTTGGAATCCTTGATGAAAATTATGTTGACTAAAATCGTCTAAAACTTTATTATGTGCTTCGCATGTTAAATGTCCTATATGCTTCAAAATGAATATTTGTTGAATGCATTATATTCCTAATATAACTCATGATCTATCATGATAAATTCTATATGTATGTGAGTTTGATTAAAAATTTGCTTGATATATGTTAGAAATCTTTGTATGCTTTTAAAACCCAAAAACCTCTTATTTTTACAAATCTGATGCCAGTTAATCGATTAACAATAATTCTTAATCGATTAAAATGAGTTCCAGTAGCAAACATTTTATTTTTCACAAAATTTAATCGATTAACATCCTACTTTAATCGATTACCTGGACTCATTTCTTTGATAATCTGGAATTTTAACTATGATTAGTCGATTAAATACAGCTCTTAATCGATTAACGAAAATAGATAAATTAGAAACAATAGCGGTTTTGACATTTTTTCAAACTCGCTCTTCCCCCATTTCTCTCTAAATCTCAGAAGCAACAACAAAATTCATATTCTTCTATATGGCTAATTTTCAGGATTTTTGCTGCTTTGTACATTTGAGACATATTTTCCGTTAGGCTTTTTAGATTGTAACTCTAACTATCCACTTTTGCTGAACTAATATCACTTGATATGCATGCCATTTGAACTTAAATCGTTACTATTTTGGTTTTAAATTGCGTACATAATATGTTTATCTATATCAAATATAGTATGAATATATGTTTAATGGTACTTGATCATGATTGGTTATATGCATCTCTTATGTTTTATTGAGCCTACTGTTTGAATGCTATAATAAATATGCTTGATTATTCCATACGTGATTAGTTCTTGTATAACCTTCCATGCCATTAAATCTGTCCAATTACTATATTCTGTCAGTTTAATCGATTAACATGTTCATTTAATCGATTAAATGTTAATCAACATGCACACGTGTTCAATTTTTCCTTCAACTGGTTGATTAATTACATTCCCAATATTAATTGATTAATTACAGTTTGATTTCATTTCATAACTCTTCTTACTTTTGACCAAAATTCATTAGTTTATCTTTTTGATAATGTCAAAAGGGGGAGAAAGGTTGCTTTGTTGTTTGATGTGTGCAGGTTGTAAATAAAAATCGGCTTCCGTTGATATTGTCTAGCTATGCGCTTTTAACTTTGAAATTAACAACCATGCATTCTATGATCATCTTCAAGCTATGCATCAAAACAAAATTTGGTGTGGAGTTTGGCATCATCAAAAAGGGGAAGATTGAAAGTGCAAAGTGTCAAAATAGCACTATTAGCCTGCCTATGTTTTGATGAAGACAAGGATTTAGTGAAAGCTTAAAGATAACTCAACAAATCAACATGCCAAAGACTCAAGAGCTTCATGTCTAGACTAGAGTCATAAAATGAGTAAGCATTAGAAGTCTTAGATATGTGTCTTAGTTATTGAGTCTAGGTTAGGTAAACCTAGATGCAAATCTCACAAGTCCTAAAAACAATCATATCATTTACATGAGACATGCCA
>NC_032025.1:19490162-19502064 GCF_001865875.1 Lupinus angustifolius
AATCATACATGTTATTTGTGCATCTTAGGCATAACATAATGGTAAAACATGTATAGTTGATAAGCATAACATATAGGTAGTTTGTCATTTAATCTCTTGGTTGAAAATATGCCATTTAATTGATTAAGCAAGGCATTAATCTATTAACGTGAAATCAGTTTTAATCAGTTTTAACAGATAACTGAAAAACAGAATTCAGTTATTCTCAACAACCCGTTAATTGATTAAAAGGGCACTTAATCAATTAATTGGGTGTCTAACATCTTTTCTATATAAACTGCATTTTTACACCATGCTTCATATATTCATTCATTCATTTTTAGAATTGTTATGTTGCATATTTTCATGCTCATTGTATGTCATATAGGTAGAGAGAATTGCATGTGAGATAGTGTGAGATAGTATCATGCTTAGGGATTAAAATTTCATCCAATTGCATGTGATTAAATGTGTTCATCATTCTATCTTTTCTTGCATGATTCTTTCATTTCTTTTAGAGATTTCGTAGGGTAGAAATTACATGTTTATGCATAATTATGAACTCATACATATTCTTGTTAATTTGTGAGATTTGTATAGGGTTTATAGTTGGATTTTAATTGTAATATTTGAGCCATATTGTTTGTGCTTCATAATATTCTGATTTTGTGTTGTGTTTGTGATAAGGAAAGTCATCTCTTGGTGTCTTACCACCAACGAGATTCTGCGAGTCTTCACCAAGACTTAGAGGTCTTGAGTTTAGAACGTACTCTTCGTTGGGGCTAGATCGTATGAAGGGTTTTCCTAGGCGATTAGAGTAGTTAAATCAAGGTAGGGGTTCTAGGAATTCAAGAAGGTAGCATCTAAGGTCTTGTAATTGGAAGTGTGTATGTAATATACATTTGTTTCAGTTTTAGTGAAGAAAATCTCCCGAGATCAGAAAGGGAGAACTGAATGTAGTTTTGTAGTGGACCGTAAAACGAACCAGTATAAAATCCTTGTGGCAGGCTTTTTCTTACCCTTATCTCTTTACTTTTTCAAGTTGTTTTAAATGCGTATTTTAGCTGATAATTTAAATACTATGATTCTGCCATATAGTGATTAATTCTGTTCAAATATATCTGCTATATCATTTATGTAATATCAGTGAGTGGCTGTGCAATCAAGCCATTCAGCAACTGTCTGTTTTACGCGATTTAATCGATTAATCCAGTGAGTTAATCCATTAACTGAGCGTTTTCCAGAATAGGGCTTTGGTGTGAAAAGCGGTATTTGGGAACCGCGACACCTATTCAACCCCCCCTTCTAAGTGTATTCTGTCACTGATACCTAACAAGAGTCTCATGGCGATTGTATATATGTGAAAGAGAGTCAAGCGCGAGAGAGGAAGCAAGGCAGAGAAGGTCATGAAAGTGAAGTGCACCATTGGAGATTGATCTATGTTTTGATGAAGACAAAGATGAAGACCAACATGAAGACAAACTTGAATATCATTCAACAAACAACATGTCGAGGACTCAAATGGTGACTTATTAGACTTAGGTTATAATTTTTTATTATATTTTTAGAAGTCTAAGATGCTTGCCATAGATATTGAGTCTAGGTTAGGTAAACCTAGGTGTGAGTCTCACAAGACTTAATAAAGTAATTAATCCACTAAAATGAGACATCATCTAGAAATATATGATAATTAGGTTCATACATTGGAATACATTGATTTTTTGCATTAAAGGTATTATATTTGGGAATCATTTATTGCATGAGCATATATCATATAGGTAGTTCACCATGCATTAACAAGCTGATTTTACACTGTTTAATGGATTATGAATTCTGTTAATCCATTAACAAACACTGTTTAATCGATTATGAATAGTGTTAATCGATTAACAGAATCGTAGTTTCAACAGAAAATTGAAAAACTGAAAATATTTATTTTCAACAACCCGTTAATCGATTAAATGGGTACTTAATCAATTAATTGGGACTTTAGACAACTTTCTATTTAAACTGAAATCTCAGCATATGTGGTATAAGAATTCATACATTTTTACATTATTTTATCTGCATATTTTTGAGTTACTCACTGTCATATCTAGGAGAAAATATTGCATGTTGCATTAGGAGAAAGATTAGATCATGTTAAGGCTTTAAGTTTCATATTCATATTGCACGTTCTTTGAAAATCCTTTTTGCATCATTCTTGTGTTTCTTGGAAAGGAAAGAGATAGTTTTTAATGATTGCGTAATTTCAGAAACCTCATGCATGTACATTCATATTAGACTAGGAAGTCTTGTGAGTTCTTGCTTAGGTTTTAATCTTTGATCTTTATTGTAAAATCTGAGTATTAAGTACTCATTCATAACTCAAAGCATTGTAATTCAAGGATTAGGAAAATCCTAGCTGCGGTTAGGTAAGTTATTCTTCATAAAGATTTGGAGGTCTTGGGATAAAGAGCGATATGCGATTTTAGGAAAGGTCAAACCAAGGGTGACGAATTTCTTTGGATTCCAAGAAAGGAGCGTTCGAGTCTTGTAATTGGAAGCATGTATGTAACTATACATTGTGTTCTATGGTGAAGAAGAAAATCTTACAAGATCAGAAGGGGGCCTGAATGTAGTTTTTCAATGGACCGCAAAACGAACCAGGTTGTAATACTGCATGATATAACATGATAATTTGTATACTTGTTCTGTGCTATAACTAGTTTACTTCTGTGTAAAAATATCTGTTATATCATTTCCTGATTTCTCGTAACCTGCCATGCAAGAGAGCTGTTAAAACAAGATTTTCTACATTCTGTTTTTACTGTGTTTAATCGATTATGAACAGTGCTTAATCGATTAACTAGACATTTTTTAGCAAGTGTACAAAAACCCAAAAAGCGGAACTTGAGCTCCACTACACCTATTCAATCACCCTTCTAGGTGTGTTTTGTCCACTGATACCTAACAGGTCATGCCAAAGGGAAAAGACTAAATTGCAGTGGAAGAACACTAGTATAATGCTTTATGTGCAACCAATTTGGGCAATAAAAAAGGATTGTCGCAGTGAATAGAGTCTTAGCAAGCCGATGGGGAAAGATGGAACATCCACATCTACAAAAGTAGCACAAAAAGATAACTCTAATTACAACATTGAAATAGATTTGGTGGTCTTAGCTTCCACCCATTTAGAAACATAATCAACAGCAAACAAAATATAGTAAAAGCCAAAAGAAACAGGAAAGGGACCCATGAAATCAATACCTCAAATATCAAACACCTCAAAAAACAACATAGGTTGCTGAGGCATCTCTTGTCTCCAAGAAAGAGTATCACCTGCTCTCTGACACTGCTCACAAGTGCTACAAATCCTCCATGCATCTTTGAAGATGGTGGGCCAATAAAATCTAGAGTCAAGCACCTTTGATGATGTTCTTTGGGTACCAAGATGACCACCCACTGCAGAAGAATGGAAAAACTAAAGGACTGACTCAATCTCATGATTCGGAATGCATCTTTTAATAACCTAGTCAATACACAATATCCATAGATAGGGATTATCCCAAACATAATATTTAGCATCACTCTTAAGTTTGTCATTTTGAACTCTAGATGCAAGTGGAGGAAAAAAAGATGCAACTAAATAATTAACAATGTTAGCAAAGCAAGGGGTGTGGAAAGAAATAGAAATATTTAAAAGTTGTTCTTCAGGAAAATCATCTCTAATATGCATCATATCTACAGCTCCCACAATCCTCTCAAGTGGTCAGCCACCTAATTTTGTGCTCCACTCCTATTATGGATCTCCAAATCAAACTTTTGGAGCAAGAGCATCCATCTAATCAACCTTGGTTTGGAATTAGCTTTCTTCAACAAGAACTTAAAAGTTGCATAGTCAGTGAAAACAATAATTCTCAAACCAAGCAAATAAGACCTAAACAATAAAAGCTTTTTTTCATTTGTGGAGTAATTTGCTTGTGAATCATCTAAAGTCCTAGAAGCATAATAAATTACCCTAGGCATTTTGTCCACTTTTTGAGCAAGGACAACCCCCAATACATAAATAGAAGCATCGCACATCAGCTCAAAAGGGATTGTCCAATCAGATGCCTAGATAATAGGAGTGGTGTTCAAGGCTCTCTTGAGGCAATCAAATGTCTCCTTACATCTCTTATAAAAATCAAATACCACATCCTTTTGCAACAAGTTAGATAGTGGAAGAGCATTCTTGCTAAAAGCTTTAATGAACATGCAATAGAAACCTATATGACCAAGAAAAGAATGAACCTCTCGCACGCAAGAGGGGTAAGGCAATTGTGAAATAACGTCTATCTTGGCAGAGTCTACCACGATTCCCCTATTTGAGATCACATGCCCCAAAACTATGGCTTGCTCTACCATGAAATGACATTTTTTCGTAATCCAGGACAAGGTTAGTTTCAATGCATTTATACAAAACTCTATCCAGACTATCCAAAAATGCATCAAATAAAGATCCATAAACAGTGAAATCATCCATAAACACCTATATGAAACTCTCTAAAAAATCACTGAAAATGCTCACCATACACTATTTGAATGTACTTGGGGCGTTGCATAGGCCAAAAGGCATCATCCTATATGCAAAAGTGCCAAATGGGTAGGTGAATATGGTCTTCTCCTGATCCTTAAGAGCAATATGAATCTGGAAGTACCCATAAAAACCATCAAGAAAATAGTAATGAGATTTATCTACTAAGCGCTCAAGCATTTGATCAATAAATGGCAAAGGAAATTGATCTTTTCTTGTTGCTTGGTTGAGCCTCATATAATTAATGCAGACTCTCTAACTGTTCTGCACTCTCGTAGGAATCAACTCATCTCTTTCATTTCTCACCACTGTAACTCTTGTCTTCTTTGGGACCACCTAAACTGGGCTCACCCAATGACTATAAAAAATGGGATATATAATCCCAGCTTGTAGAAGCTTTGTGACCTCTTTCTTCACAACCTCAAAGATGACTAGATTGAGTCTCCTTTGTGGTTGCCTCACTGGTTTAGCTCCATCTTTCAAGAGTATCCTATGCAGGCACATGGATGGGCTAATACTAGGAATATTAGCTATGGTCCAACCAATTGTCTTCATGTGCTTCTTCAGCACTTAGAACAACTTCTCCTCTTGATCAACATCAAGGGAGGTGGAAACAATAACAGGAAGCTTCTCATCATCCTCTAAGTAAGCATAGTTGAGGTTTTCAGGGAAAGGTTTAAGCTCCGATGCAGGTAGGTTCCTGCAAAACAGATGGAACCAAAGTAGCGGACGTAGATTCTGCATCCTGCACCTGAACAAGTAAATCAGATTGTTGTATGATGTCTACAATAATTGGGATAGTTCAATCTAATTCTACAACATTTGGATCAATAGAAATATGCAGAAATGCATTAATACAAGAATTACACATTTCTGAATCAGCACATGTATGACAAGTGTATGAGTCTAGCAATGACATATAATCAAAATCATTAAGAAAATTAGAGATATGCTCATTAGTTAATGGTCCTTAGAAGAATGCTTCATAGCATCAAAAATATTAAATCGGACCATAATATCACCAAACTCCATAGATAATATTCCAGTATGGACATCTATCTTGGTTTAAGTTGTTCTAAAAAATGGTCCCCCCAAAATAATTGGAATTGTGTTACGGAAGGATCTCTCTTACATATCGAGAATATAAAAATCAGCAGGAAAAATAAGTTCACCAAATTGAACCAAGACATCCTCTATCAAACCTGCACGTAGGCAGTACTCATGTTTGCTAATTGAATCACTACCTCGGTAGGTTACATAGGTCCAAGTGAAAGAGACATGAACACAAACATAAGCATAACATTAATGAAAGCTTCTAGATCTAGCATGGCATTCTCAAATTTGCTATTACATATTATGCAAGGTATAGAAAATGTACTTGGGTCCTTACACTTTTCAGGAATGTGAGGAGCATGTTTACCTATTAGTGCGAAAACATTTCTGCTCAAGCTGATCCTCTCATTACCTTTGAGCCTCCTCTTGTGAATGCACAACTCCTTTAGAAATTTTGCATATATTGGAATTTGCTTGATTGCATCAAGTAAAGGTATGTTCACCTCTACCTTTCTAAATGTGTCCAAGATCTTCTTGTCTACCTCTTCCATCTTCTTACTTGGAATGGCTCTTGGAGGAAATGGAATATGGTTGTGCAGCACTTGTGGAAGATTCACTAGCATGAATTTCTTCGTTAGTGCTCTCAGTCTCTTGTAAAACCAGTTGCTTCATTTTTTGTGTAGCTAGATCAACTTCAATCTATTTGCCTGGCCTTAGAGTTGTGGTACTCACATTCTTAGGGTTGACCAAGGTCTAGGAAGGCAACTTATCATAATTCTGATAGTGCAAAGTGTTCAATGAAGTAGTCACATGTCCCATTTGGGTGGTCAAATTCTGAATGGAGGACTCTTATCTCTAAATGGAAGCTCTAGTCTCTTGCTGGAATTGCATATTTTGTAATGTCATTTGTCTCATCAATTCTTCCAATGAAGGTTCACTAGGTGCAAGATCAGGATTACTATTCATTTGTTGTTGCCTCTACTGTTGGATTGGAGGATACACATATGATCTATTTTGTGCATCATTATTGTTCTGAAATGGTGGTCCTAGATGAGGTTGTGAATGATTATACCATCTATGATTTGGATGATTCCTCCAACCAGGGTTGCATTTGTCTGATGAAGGATCATAATGTTGTTGTTGTTGTTGAGGTTTGTTGTTGTAAATATTTGCAGCATAGGCCTCATGATGGTCATCAGTTTTGGGCTCCAAAAGAGAAGGGCAAACATCAACATAATGGTCAATTGTGGTGTAAGTGCCACAAACTCGTGCTGCAAGTGGAGGTTTCTGAAGATTCATGGCAAGTTGTGTGACCAAGGTGACAAAGGAATCAATTTTTCTCTCAAGTTTATCTTGCCTCACTGAATTTTTCCCAACATCATGGACACCTTTGATCACTATAGCATCACTACTCCTTGCACTGAACTATTCAGAGTTAGAAGACATCTTCTTAATCAAACCTCTAGCTTCTAATATGGTCATATCTCAAAGTGCACCACCACTAGTAGTATCAATGATATTCCTCTCCACGTTGTTCAGAGATTTGATGATGGGGGCAGCTTGTACATAACCTCCTGAATCTCTCCCAATATTCGTATAAACATTCTGCATGTAGTTTTCTGATTCCAGAAATATCTTTTCTGATTGCAGTGATTCTCGAGGCAAGAAAGAATTTTTCTAGGAAGATTCTCTTCAGGGGTTAAGTAATACATCCAATCTTTTGTAGGGACCTCAAGTAACTAACCTATGAAATGTTCTATCAATTTCAGGATTTATTGGATTCAAAGAGTCGAGATTTCGCCTAGTCATGCATTAAATGCAACAACAACAACCATGTAGGGCAGTAAGGGAAATACATGTTAAATTTTAGTGATCAACCAAAACTTTGCATCAATGAAATCGTAATATCATAGGAAACATCCACAAAAAGTTTCAAGACAAAACTCAAAGCCTAATAATTTAACTAAATTCAACAAAAGCAAAACAATTGGAAAATAAAACTTGTAAAATAAGAAAGAAATAGTAAAAAGACTTTTTTTGGATTTTCAAGATGGGTTCTATAGACGTAGTGTGTATAGAATCAATCCTTGGATTTCTATACCCCAAATGCATATATAATATGTCCAATCCTGATTAACAATTTAAATGTTATGCCCAAAATAAAAAATCAACAATAAAACTAGTCATTACTTGTTTGTATCACACAACCAGTAGCAACGTGACTGACTATGATGCTTCCAGTATTCAATATGTAATGAAAGTAGTATGGAAACAAATTTTCATGCAAAAATTCCAACCACAACTATATTAACCAAAATACACTAGAATCAACCAACAAGCAAATGACTAAATAAGACGGCACACAATGAACAGACATACAACTTTTGAAACCCAAACATAATGCTTATTCTAAGACACACACTAAATAATACTAAGAACTTTTGACAAGAACCGATAATCCCCAGCAGCGGTGCCAAATTTGATTGAGGTCGTACCCGATGCAAATAATATAACAATTAAAAACTACAGTACTAGGAAGTGACTTATAGGTCGTTTCCCAAGGATTATCTTTCAAGAAAATCTTCAAACACCATAGACTCACACACAACGAGGATTTTGTTGATGGATGGTATGAACATAAATCAAATTCAGAAACAGTAGTTAAATAATGTAATAAAACGGCTAAATCTCTTTGGTTCATTTGTTCACAACTCAATCCTCAATTTCAAATGATTAATTTCAGATTCCAACCATTATCTTCCTAATTTGCACAGTTTCACAACCTAAGCCTTTGACTAAGCGAAATCAACATAAACATGGAACATTAACAAATTCACACAAACTAAGTGTTCATGCACTAGAGAATAAATCAACTAAACGAAAATAAACTCACAAACCAGTTTCTAAACAATAGGTTTAAGCAAACCACATTCAGAAATAGGATAGAAAAAGCAATAGTAAAGAAACTGAAAATACAGTAATAACAAAATCTCAAGAGTTGGGATACATTACAAAAGGAATTTAGTGTAGAAATTTAGCCTTCCATGGCAATGGAATGACAAACCGAAAATGAAAATGAAGAATAATTGAAACCCTAGCAGAGCCAAAAGAGGGAAAACGAAAATGTCTTATGTTTCAAAATGGTAGAATGTAAAAGTGTGTGTGTTTGGAGTGGGGAATCCAAATTTAACCCCTCCAAAACACATAAAACGAAAATAGGCTTAAAACATGGGCCCAAAACTAAAACCGAATTTACAAATAAAAACTCCTAAAATAAAAATACAATCTTCACTTCAACATATGTCATCCACTTCCATAATGCCCAAAATGGCGTTGGTGCTAAATATGATGTGAAAATTATAATAGATTTAATCTGACCAAATAATCCAAAATTAACTCATTTTAGGAATATTAGTCCAATAAAGTCTAAAATATTAAACCATGTGAAACAAAGTCAATTAGGTACTAAGAAACATCAATCATGCTAGATTAAGTTGATGAATATGTGTAATATATTGCTCATCAAACACTTATAAGTTGTTACGGAGTATAATTGTAGGTGGAGATGCTAGATTGGCTAAAGAGATTTCAATGAATCCAGACCATGATGCTACAAAATTAGGGCACATGTGTTTGGGTCATATTAGTGTGTGTGGCATGACAGATCTATGCAAGAGAGAACTGTTGAAGGAAGACATCAGATGCAAGCTATATTTGTACAAGTATTGTGTACTTGAGAAACAAACAAAAGTTAGTTTCAAGGCTGACTACCATAGAACATAGGGCATTCTAGACTATGTCCACACTAGTGTATGGGGACCCACTCAGGAACCATCCTTAGGAGGTTCTCAGTATTTTTTTACATTTATTGATGACTTTTCTCACAAGGTTTTGGTATATTTTATAAAGCATAAGCCAGAAGTCTTTACAAACTTCAAGGTTTATTGGATGATAAAGTCACAAAGGAAGTACGGACAAGCAACCCAATCAATTACAATAATTTGCATATATTTGGTTGTCCTACTTATGTTCATGTATCTAGTGGTGAACTGTCTAAACTTTATTCCAATTCGAAGAGGTAAACTTCATAGGATATACCAAAGGTTTAGAGGGAATCAAATTATGGGCTTCAGTTTCTAGAAAAGTGGTATTGAGCAGCGATGCAATATTTGATCAAGATTTCATGTTGAAACAATCAGTTTTGGTAGAGGTTCTCAGTCCAAATGGAGAAGAAATACAAGGAACCATGCTTGGATCAAGTCAAGAACATGATAATTCTTAGGCGGAGAGTTCGGGTGTGTATGGGTATCTATTTTCTAGAGACATAGATATACGTCCAACAAAACTTCCAAAGAGATTTGACTTTGAGAATATGGCTTGAGTTGCTCTCCATATCAGTTCAGGAGATCCATATAGCTTTGAAGATGCTATAATAAACTACGAGAAAGAATAATGGATGGGTCTCACAATAAAGGAGATGAATCCTTTACAAAGAACCAAACTTGGCAGTTTGTCTCATTGCCCTCAAGCAAGCATATAGTTGGGTGCATGTGGGTGTACAAGAGGAAACCAACAATATCATAAAATATGGGAGAAATTTCAAGGCTCATCTTGTAGAAAAAGGTTATTCAAAACATAAGGGAATAAACTATAATGATATTTTCTCCCTAGTGGTGAGACACACTTCTATCACAACACCATTTGCCTTGGTAGCCAGCCATGACATATACACTTAGAATAGATGAATGTGAAGGCTGTCTTTCTCCAGGGTGAATTAGAGAGAGAATTCACATGACACAAACAAAAGGGTTTACTTTATGAGATTAGAGTCACTTGGTTTGCAAGTTGAAGAATTTTTTATATGGGTTGTAGCAATTTGACACTTATATGGTGAAGATTGGTTACAAGTGTTATGAGTATGATTGATGTGTTTATGTGAGAAGCCTTGATAATAGCTATTTTATTTTTCTACTATTTTATGTGGATGATATGTTGATTGCTGCTAGTCATTTGATTGATATGAATGAGCTGAAAACCATTTTGGACAAGGAGTTTTATATGAAAATTTTAGAGGTTGATAAGAAGATTCTTGGGTTGGATATTCATAAGGACATGGGAACTAGAAAATCATGGCTCTCTCATCAAAGCTATATTGAAAAGATCTTAGAGAGATTTGATATGAGCAATGTTAATGTGATGAGCATTCCATTGGATTCACTTCAAGTTTCCCCTAGATTAGTGTCCATAGATAGACGAAGAGAAGAAGTACATGTCGAAAATTCTATATCCTAGTGCAGTGGGTTGGTTGGTGTATTTTATGGTTTGCACTAGATCGAACTTCTCACACGCAATTAGTCAAGTGTGCAAGTACATGTTGAAACTGGGGAAGCAATATTGGAAAGTAGTCAAATGGATTTTCAGATATTTGAATGGGACTACAAGTCTTGATATCTTGTTTGGCAGCCAATAGAGTAAGCCTTCAAATGTTAGTTATGTTGATTCAGACTATGTCGAAGACTTAGATGATAGAAGGTCAACATCAGGGTTTGTCATCAGCCTTGGAGGCAGATTAATTTTGTGGAGATCATAAGTTCAACCTGTTGTTAATATGTGTTAGGTATCAGTGGCTAAAATACACCTAGAAGGGGGGGTTGAATAGGTGTAGCGGTCAGAGTATCCGCTTTTTCGAAAACAACAAATTATTCAAAAATAACCCCAGATTAATCGATTAATAGAATACAAATAATCGATTAACACAATTACTTTAATCGATTAAAGCAGCTCAGAAATTACAAACAGATTCGGTTTCTTGCACGATAATTAACCGAGATTTAAACGAATATACAGAGCTTACAAAATATCAGAGTTACACTAGTATAGTATAGAACCAGAATGTAGCAATTAAAACAACTATACAACGTAACTGATTAAAGCAATAAAGAGAGAAAGAGAGAGAGAGAAATCATGCAACACGATTTTTATCCTGGTTCGTTTGCGTGTCCACTTGCAAACTACATCCAGGCTTCCCGGCTGATTTGGGAGATTTTTCTTCGCTATAATTGAAATAATGTTTTACAAGCAATTCTTCCAATTACAACACTTAGATATTCACTTGAAAATAAAGAACTTTATTCCTTGGTTTGACTCTCTTCCTACCGCCCAAGAAAACCTTTTTTGCGGTGTAGCCCCAGCCAAGAACCTATTCTTTCTATCAAGAACACTAAGCTAATGAAGATACAACACAATCTCGTTGGTGGTAAGACACCTCGAGATTCCCAAAGTTACAACACTTTTTACAACAAAAACATAGAGTAA
>NC_032025.1:19502164-19502498 GCF_001865875.1 Lupinus angustifolius
TCAACCCTTGAAAATGAAGATCCATGCAGTTGTTGAGCCTTTGCTCCATAGCTTTCATCTAAGCCATACCGAAAACAGAATCATGTGATGCTGTCCTAGAGGGCTCCCCCTGATTTGTAGCATTCTGATCGTCCATGCCACCGTGATCATCATTATCGGACAGCTCCAGATCAATAGTAGTGTAGTCCTCCTAGTATTGCCAAGTAGTACCATACATGTATATACCCATTTTATGAATGAGGCTCTCACCAACCAGATGATCCTTGTCAGTATACTCAACAATGATGGTGTCAGAAACATCAATATGCAAATAATCCACAATGCGTGAAATGAA
>NC_032025.1:19502598-19502985 GCF_001865875.1 Lupinus angustifolius
TATTTACCATCCTTATATCTGAAATTTGCATAAAATTCCCTAACTAGAGCAGGGTAAACTTGTTCCTTTAATTCCAGAAATTTTACGGCTCCCTGAGCCTCCATATCATGCGGAAAGCTGAAATTCTGTTCCGCCATCCAGGTTAAGTCGACATACATTACATAAGTGGGTTTGCGTCCTAAGAACTTCGCCAAACGGGTCTCTTGTAGAATGAGCGAGTAATAAGGGTCACTGCGGTCCTGAGTGGAGGATGAGCCAGCTTCCGGTCTTCGTCCACGATTGGCGGGAGTTTTGAACCTTTTTGCGCGATCTTGCTCCATTTTAATGTAGAACTCGAATTGATGTTGGACTGAGCAGAGAAGGATTGGGCAAACCTAACCTAGGGTT
>NC_032025.1:19503085-19503808 GCF_001865875.1 Lupinus angustifolius
TTGCAGTCACTTTTGGTTGCCATTTCCTGTCAAGACAACGTAAAACTTTATTAGTTAATTCTCCTCTGGCAAAAGATTTATCTAGAGCAACTAAATGATTCACAATATGAGTAAATCGCTTTTGCATATCACTGATTGATTCGCTAGGTAACATGCGAAATAACTCATACTCGTGGGTCAGCGCATTCAATCTAGCGCGCTTGACATCGCTGGTGCCTTCGTGAGTCACTTATAAAGTGTCCCACATTTCTTTTGCATTTTGGCACTGCGAGACCCTAAAGAACTTATCATAGGATAGGGTCGATGTGATGATGTTTTTGGCGCGTAGGTTATACTGGACCCTCTTGCGCTCATCATCGGTCCATAGATTTTTAGGTTTTTCTTTAGGTTCATTGTCCACTAAATGTTGTGGAACGAAAGGGTCGTTGACTACGGATTTCCCAAATATCCGAGTCAATGACTTCGATAAAAATTTGCATGCGGAGTTTCTAGTAGGCATACCATTCACCACTGAATATAGGTGGTCGGTTAATGGATGAACCATCACCACCAAACGGGTTTGTAGAACCCATTTTGTTTCCCTTAGGATCACAAATACGCGGTTGAGCTAGCACTTCATACTAGCTCTGATACCACTTGTTAGGTATCAGTGGCTAAAATACTCCTAGAAGGGGGGTTGAATAGGTGTAGCGGTCAGAGTATCCGCTTTTTCGAAAACAACAA
>NC_032025.1:19503908-19504127 GCF_001865875.1 Lupinus angustifolius
AATAGACAATTAAGATCTTACTCTAAAACTGTAACACAAGTCTCATATAACATGACAATGTATTAGTTGAAAACAGTTTTTACAGAATGTAAAATCTTCACAAAAACATCAATGAATGCATGAAAATGTGAGGTAAAATAGTGAGAAATTAAACATGAAATGTCTCTCAATCCTAAAGCATAGAATTCTCTCTTTTCTAATCTCACAAATGCAATGTCA
>NC_032025.1:19504227-19516141 GCF_001865875.1 Lupinus angustifolius
TAAGTCTTAGACTCAACCTAAACTAATTATTAGTCTAAGTCTAATACCAATCTAGAGACTTAAGCATGCTGATTTGTTGATGATCTTCAAGCTTTCATAATCACAAGTTGTCCTCATCAAAACTAAACACATAGAGAAAGCTTTCCAAAGTGCTATCTTGACATGCGCACTTTCAATATGTCCACAACTGAAGCAAAGTACATGGCATATGGTGAAGCTTCTAAGGAAACCAATGGCTTATGGGAATGGTAAATGAATGTCATTGTAACAGTCTGAGTGTTATCTTCTTTACAAAGAATCAGGTGTATCATGCTAGGACCAAACACATTGATATGAGATTTCTCAAGATTAGAGAGTTGGTGGCTTGTGGAAATATACCACTGTAGAAAGATTACACTTTAGAAAATGCAGATGATCTGTTAACCAAGTCGGTTACCATAGATCAGACATTGTCTGAGCTTGCTGAAAATTTACTTATGCTAGACTATGGAGCACCATCAACCCAACGACGGAATATGGAGATTGATGATATTCACTAAGGTGGATATTGTTGTGCGATAAATCATATTTCAGTGGACCAAACATTTTCTTCACAAAACATTAAATATAATTTATGACTGATGTAAAGGAGTTGGGGTATATGACTATATATTTATGTGTTATGTAAACCTAATAAGAAAAAAAACAATAGCTACAAGCACAAATCATTATTCTATAATACATAGTAGTAGTCTCCTAATGCTTCCATGGATGTAGATACAAATTGACCAAACCTCATTACCAAATTTATTATGTTAGATGTATAAAAGTTCCTATGAGATGGTGAACATATTTGGATAAGCATATTGTTTTTTCTTTCAATACACACAGCTAATAAGCTCCACTTCAATGACCTTAATCATGGCCGACGTAATGCAACTTATTTCTTAGGGAGAGGATGAAGCTATGCTATAAATTATTTGACTTAATTTGCCGAATGTTTTGAAGATATGTGTCTTATGTTATTAATTAACCTATACACAACTACCAAAGAGGAGTTAGTCTAATACTGTAAAATTTCATTGGATTATCATATATTATACTAGGTCAAAGGTTCGATTCATGAAAGTGATATTTATTAGGAGAGACACATGCCCAAAAGATGATAGTTCCTTATCTATAGGTGCATAAGGTGAAAGGATAACATTGATTATACAAAAAAAAGTATAATCAATGAAATTTAAAAAAAGTATCAAATCTTCTACAAATATCCAGTCTCGATATCAAACATAAGAACACTCTACCAACTTCCACTATGTATCTAACCATGGGCCAACCTACATCAGGCTTGCACATATTCAAGCCACAATTAACTTTTACCAAGCAAAACATGGACATGACTGAAGAAGAATTCATCTTGACCGAAGAAGAATTCATCTTGGCCGAAAAGAGTGGTTCTTGAAATGGAAATCTAATCAAGAAAACTAAAACTGTGACTGAGACACAACATGACAAATCTGGCCAAGGCATTAGGCCACCTGACCGTTCTAGCATGCACCAAAAGCTAGTCAACACGCACTAGAACTTGGACAGAATTAGCTACACCAGTCAAAGGTAACAACAACAGAAAGTTGGTTGTGTGTTTGTTAAGCAACTATTTGTGCACATGTTAAATATGATCAATGTGATAATTTTCGGTTATTATAGTTAGGATACCTTAGCTTAATATAAAAGGGCATCTCTAGTTCATTGTATTGTAGAACATGCAATTCAAAAGAGATTCAATAATATTCCTGAGGTATTCTTTTACTTTTCTTCTTGTTCATATACCACAAGGTTTACTTGTGTTCTTGCATTCTCTTTATTTCCAAGAAGCAAGAGGTTTTCTTAGAAAAAGCATGATATACAGATATATAAAGGAAAAGAATTAAGAGAAAAGAAGATATCAATAAAATAATTTACAAACAATGTTGTCAGCTGTTAGATGAATACAGTTTGTTGAGCTCTTTAATACCCTCAGCAGTAAATTGAACTAGATCAAGATTGAATGTTTGATTATAGAGCATGTCATGTTGCCCTTCATCCCTGACCAAAGGTGAAGCCTATTTCTATTCAAATAAAGCTTGAGTAGTTTATTTTAGTTAACTCCAACTTACTACACTGTAAAGGTAAAAATGCCACTTAGCTCTTAGTGTTAGTTATGAATAGCATGAGCATCTATAGAATAAAGCTCCAACTATTGGCATTATTGGCTTAGTTAAGATTTATTTTTGGATCATTTCTTTTTCATGTTCTGCAAATGAGTACATGAAAGTCATAATTGTAGTATATTGTTGTTCAAGCGCAAGGTACATCTTGATACCAAATTCTTATTATCAATATCTCAATCACAGCCTTATAGAAACTTCTACAAATCTTAAAACTACTCTGGTAAACTAATACTCAAGTTTAGGTGCCATATGTCTGGTAATTAGATTCTCCTCTCAGTACTTTTCAAATTTACCTAAGACATATGAACCTATGACTAGTAAATTTACAGGGATGAATTTAAAAGAACCTAGACCACAACACTCACAGAATAGTTTAATGATCACAACTCATCACTCTGTCATCAAGGGTCATAGCCCCTTCACCCATAAACTAAGTGAAATACTCACCCATCATAATAGAGAAATCATTAATTCATTGAACAATAAAAAACTTAATAAACAAAATCCAATTCTCTAAATCATAAATGTAATTTGTGTTCTATGTACTCAAATTGTGTGTTTACATTAAATCATAATGTACCAACATATAGAAATCCAGATTAGGGTCCAAGCCCATACAAAATGATAAGAAAACTTAACTAAAATTCTATCTAAATCTGAAATGTGTGCCGATCCACTACCATGTATGGATACAGAGGTGGTGATTGAATACACTACGAGGGATACACTAGTGTTTGAAAATGGGCTCAGGTAGTGTACTACACGGCACCGTGCGTTCATTCATATTTGGACATGTTCCTGCCCCGAGCTTGTGTAGATACTCAATAGGTCTTCTACATATGGATCCTTGGTTATCTAATAGAACCATGGGTACCCAGAAATTCAAAAAATATTAAAAAATAATTGCAATCAATTTATTCAATTGTATGTGCATGTTTTCTACATTTATATCTATTGTATTTAGGAATCAAAAGGTGAAAATATAAAACATAACTCAAGCACAAGTATATAACTTTAAATTGTCAATTAAACACAAACTTTTTTACTCAAACAAACATAATTCAAGAAGAAACTTGAGGCAATAACGTTTGAAGACGGCTAGGGAGTAGAGATCTTTAGAATTAGGTTTGTTACTATATATATTTAGGGAATTAGGAATTTGTGGGTATGGGTATCCACGAATTTGAGCACTGCATTATTAGGACACACCCCGTTCAATAATGAGTTTTAAAATTTCTAGCCCTAATTACCTATGTATCCAAAATCATGATCTTGGCCCATTGCAGGTATTACCTATAGGTTGTAACGCTCTGAAAATCATTTCATAATTACTATATTTAATCTCTTGGAAAAATGGGTAAAAAAAATTTCGTTTTTCTTTTATGTAACATATAACTTAAAGTAATTGATCGAAACACAATTCTTTTCTGAATACTTTTCATTAATCAAATCTTGAACAACCATGGGAGATGAATTTTGATGGAAAATAGAGATGGCAATAAATTTGATTGGGTCAAGGTATTGCACTATCCACACTCGCTTTGTTCATTAACTTATGGACTCAGACTCACTCGAGATCTATGTGGATACCCTCTAGGTCTACTATTTGCAGGTATCTAGAAATTCGGAAAATATTAAAAATAATTACAAGAAACTTATGCAATTGTGTGTCTTCTTCCTATAATCTTACATGTTATTTTAGACAATGAAAAGGAGAAAAATAAAAAAATTACAAAAAATAATTTAAACTCGATTAAATACAATTTCTTTTACGCAAACTAACATAAAAAACAAGGTTGTTATTTCAATATTATGTTGAAAACTTATTTAGTAAGAATTATTAATCAACATAACATTATATCACAATTATGTATTAACAACATAACATTATTGTTTAACAACATAACATCACAATGAAATATTTATTTAGCAAAAAAAATTTAATTAATACAACATCTAATTTATGGATTATCATAATATGAGAATTATTTATTAACAATAAAATATTTTTGTTATGATTAGTATGATATTATAGTTATGTTATTGTATGTATATAGATTTAGGTATTGTAGATTCGGGTACCTCATTACTTGGACCAATTCAACAATGGTTTTCAAAATCTCCACTCTCAATTACCCATAGAACCAAAAATATAGACATTGACGTGACTCGTGGAGGGTATTACTTGTATGTACGAATACATATTGTCATCTCTAATGGAGTAGATAATATGTAAGGTAGTGGTGTTGGAGTATTTATCATCTCACAAAGTGGGAAGCATTATCCATAGATGGTCAAGCTAAACTTTGAATGCATCAATAACATCGTTGGATATGAAGTGCCGATTAACGATTATCTATTTATATGTGACTTTAGGGTTAAGAAGCTAAGGATTTTTGCTCTAGCCAAGAAATTTGGAGAGCTATTTTTTCCCATGTGGTTCGGGGCAAGAATATGTTTGCAAATGCTTTAGCCATATTGGTTGTAATGACTAAGTTGGAAGTACACGCTAATGTCAGACTGATACAAATAATCGCCCTAGTTGAATCATCTTATTGTTGCGCTAACATTGAATCAGAGGATAAGCTCTGGTGCCATGACATCAAACAATATATCTAGCATAGAGAATACCCATGTGAGGTGAACAAAAATACAATTTGTTGGTTGGCGATGGCCTTTTCTTGAATGGTGAAGTGTTGTATAAAAGAGGTCATGATGGTACACTCCTCAAATACGAGGGGAGCATAGTTAATTATGACTAAAGTCCATCAAGGAATTTGTGCAACTCATGCCAACAAACATATGATGATAAGATAAAATTATGAGAGGCGACTCCTATTGAACCACTATGGAGACAAATTGTATAGGACATGTTTGAAAGTGTTATAAATGCCAAATGTATACAAATAGAATCAATACACCACCATTACCATTTCACAATTTTGTAGATCCATGCCCTTTCCTTGTATGGGGAATACATATGATCGGGCTCATCAATCCAATGGCTTCTAATGGCCACTGTTTCATTTTGGTGGCGATTGATTATTCTACAAAATGGGTGGAGGCTTCTTCGTATTCAATTATTACTTAGGGTATTCATCAAATTCTTTCGGAGAGAATTTATTTGTAGATATGGAATTTCGAAAAGGATAATAACAAATAATGACTTTAATATCAATGGTGGTGAAACGCAAAAGTTGTATGATGCTTTCAAGATCAAACATCACAATTCAACTTTTTACAAGCCTCGGATGAAAGATATGGTTAATGTAGCGAATAAGAATATCAAAAGGATTATGGCCAAGATGATGGAGAAATACAAAGATATATGGAATGAAATTTGGAACGAAAGTTGTTTCTCCAATTGTAGTGGAAATTACCTTGTTGGGAGTCTTGATGGAAGCAAATTTAGAATAATTTGAATGGGTTAAGATGAGGCAAGAGCAATTAAATAAGGTTTAAGAGAAGAGACAAGTATCCATTTTCCACGGGAAATTGTATCAAGGTAGGATGACTAGAACCTTTAACAAGAAAGTTCGCCCCACAGGAACCACGGTAGGTCATATGGTACTTATAAAGATCATACCAGACCAAGGCGATGACCTAAGGAAATGATCCTCAAATTATGAAAGTCCTTATATTGTCAATAATGTATTCTCATGATAAGTTTTAGTCTTGCAAGTCATGGATTGAAATGTATTACTAACACATGTGAACATAATTGTGATCAAGAGGTTCTATGCATAGACTTAAACAGAAAAATTAGGTTAAAAACCCGAAAAGAAAACTTAAATAAAAGTTGGGGTGAAAATATATATAAAGAAAAATCCCATTAGGTTGAAAATCTGAAATGACATCCTAATCAAAAGTTAAGGTAAAATGAAGAAAAACATGTTATGTTGAAAACTCGAAAGGATGGCTTAACAAAAGTTAGGATAAATAGATTATCAAGGTCTTGAAAAGTGAGGAATTTTATTCTACAAAGTTAGTTACGCTAGAGACATCTTTCTTAAGAATCTACAAATATTGTGATATGTTGTGATCCTCCATAATTGTTTGCATTGAGGTGAAATTGTTGAGATTCAGTTCATCGTCGGGTAGAGAGTGAGTTGTTGAGAAGGTATTCAAAGAAGCAAGCATAAGACTAATGATCAAATCATTCATTCATCTTAGGAAATCAATTGATATAAGGGAAAATACCTTATACTAAGAATATATTCCATTACACTAAGAAAATACCTTACACTAAGAATATATTCGCTTATGTTGGGTACGGCCTTGATCAAATTTGGCACCGCTGTCGGGGATTATCGATTCTTGTCAAAGGTTCTTAGTATAGTTTAGTGTGTGACTTAGAATAACCATTCTGTTTGGGTTTCAAAAACTGCATGTTTTATTCATTGTTTGATGGTTGTTGTCTTGTTTAGCCATTTGCCTATTGGTTGATTCGGGTGTGTGTTGGTTAATATAGTTGTGGTTGGAATTTTGGTATAAAAATTTCTTTCCATACTTCTTTCATCGCATGTTGAATGACGGTTGCACCATAATCAGTCACCTTGCTGTTAGTTGTGAGATAAAAACAAGTAGTGACTAGTTTTGCTGTTGATTTTCTATTTTTGGCATAACTTTGGAACCGTTAATCATAATTGGATATATTATATATGCACTTGGGGTAGAAAAATCCAAGGATTTATTCTCTACACTCTGTGTCTTTAGAACCCACCCTGAAAATCCAAAAAGAGTCGTTTTACTATTTCTTTCTTATTTTACAAGTTTTATTTTCCAATTGTTTTGATTTTGTTGTATTTATTCCAGTTAGCTAGGCTTTGAGTTTTGTCTTGAAACTTTTTGTGGATGTTTCCTATGGTAGTAGGATTTTATTTATACAAATTTTTGGTTGATCACTGAAATTTAACATGTATTTCACTTACTGTCCTACATGGTTGTTACTATTGCATTTAGTGCATGACTAGGGGGAATCCTAACTCTTTGCATCCAATAAATCCTAAAATTGATAGAACATTTCATAGTTTGGTTAGAAACGTTAGGCATTTAAATTTAGATAGTGAATTTTTTCATCTTAGTGTTAATCCACCTGATAGTGATATTGATTCTGTTGTTTCTGTGCATTCTTCTATTTCTATGCATTTTGTTGCATACTTTGAAAATATGGTTGAACTACCTCCAATCCCACGTGAGAGGACATTAAAGGAGCTAGTTGCACCTGATTTCACATACGAAAGCTTGTGTACCCAGTATCTCAATGAGGATGTGCCATATTTGCTCAAAACTGGACTAATCCATTTGTTGCCTAAGTTTCATGGACTTGCAGGTGAATGTCCTCAAAAGCATCTTAAGGAGTTCGATATTGTATGTTCCACCATGAAGCCTCGTGAAGTCCAAGAGGATCACATATGTTTGAAGGCATTCCCACATTCACTTGAGGATGCTACAAAAGATTGGCTATATTACTTGGTCTCTGGTTCTATTACTAGTTGGAATGACCTGAAGAGAATCTTCCTTGAAAAATTATTTCTTGCATCTAGGATCACTGCAATCAGAAAAGATATTTCTGGAATCACACAACTACATGCATAAGTTTTATATGAATATTGGGAGAGATTCAAGAGACTATGTGCAAGCTGCCCCTATCATCAGATCTATAAACAACTCCTCCTACAATATTCCTATGAGGGTCTGAACAACATGGAGAGGAATATCATTGATGCTGCTAATGATAGTGCACTTGGAGATATGACCCCTTTTTGAGGCTAGAGGTTTGATTGAGAAGATTCTTCCAACTCTCAACAGTTTAGTGCAATAAGTAGTGATGTTATAGTGGTCAGAAGTGTCCATGATGTGGGGATAGATTCGGTAATATAAGATAAACTTGAGAAAAAATTGACTCCCTTGTCACCTTGGTCATTCAACTTGCCATGAATCAGCAAAAACCTCCACTTGCAGCACGAGTTTGTAGCATTTGCACTGCAACTGACCATTATGCTAATGTCTGCCCTTCTCTTTTGGAGCCCAAAACTAATGACCATCCTGAGGCCTATGCTACAAATATTTACAACAACAGACCTCAACAATAGCAACAAAATTATGATCCTTCATCAAGCAGATACAATCTTGGTTGGAGGAATCATCTGAATCTTAGATAGTCTAATCATTCACAACCTCATCCATGGCTACCATTTCAGAACAATAATGTTGCACAAAATAGACCATATGTGTCTCCTCCAATCCAACAATAGAGGCGACAACAAGTGAATAGTAATCTTGCTCATGCACCTAGTGAACCTTCATTAGAAGAATTGGTGAGGCAGATGACATTGTAGAATATGCAATTACAGCAAGAGATCAGAGCTTTCATTTAGAAACAAGAGTCCTCCATTCAGAATTTGACCACCTAGATGGGACAGATGACTACTTCATTAAACACATTGCACTCTCAGAATTCTGATAAGTTGCCTTCCCAGACTGTGGTCAACCCGAAGAATGTGAGTGTCATCACAATAAGGTCAGGCAAATAGATTGAAGTTGATCTAGCTGCATCAAAAATGAAGCAACCAATTTTACAACAGACTGAGAGCACTAGTGAAGAAATTCATGCTAGTGAACCTTCCACAAGTGTCGCACAACCATCTTCCATTCCTCTTCCATTTACTCCAAGAGTCATTCCAAGTAAGAAGATGAAAGAGGTATACAATGAGATCTTGGACACATTTAGAAAGGTAGAGATGAACATACATTTACTTTATGCAATCAAGCAAATTCAAAGATATGCAAAATTTCTAAAGGAGTTGTGCAATCACAAGAGGAGGCTCAAAGGTTATGAGAGGATCACCTTCGGCAGAAATGTTTCAACACTAATATGTAAACTTGTTTCTCACATTCCTGAAAAATGTAAGGACCCAAGTGCATTTGTTGTACCTTGCATAATAGGTAATAGCAAATTTGAGAATGTTATGCTAGATCTAGGTGCTTCGATTAATGTTATGCATATATGTGTTTTCATATCTCTTCACTTGGACCTATTCAACACATTGGGGTAGTGATTCAATTAGCAAACATGAGTACTGCTTACCCTGTTGGTTTGATAGAGGATGTCTTGGTTCAGGTTAGTGAACTTATTTTTCCTGTTGATTTTTATATTCTCGATATAGAAGAGAGATCTTCTCATAACAAAGTTCCTATTATTTTGAAGAGACCATTTTTTAGAACAACCCGAACCAAGATAGATGTCCATGCTGGAACATTGTTTATGGAGTTTGGTGATATTGTGGTCCGGTTTAACATTTTTCATGCTATGAAGCATCCATCTGAGGACCATTTTGTGTTTCATATTGATTTGCTTGATGAGTTAACTAATGAGCATATCTCTGATTTTCTTAATGATTTTGATTCTATGTCATTTATAGACTCACGCACTTGTCATGCACTGATTCTGAAATGTGTAATTCTTGTATTGATGAGTTTCTGCATATTTATGTTGATCCCAATGTTGTTGAATCAGATCGCACTAACCCAATTGCTACAGACATCATACAAATTTACTTGTTCAGGTGCAGGCAGCAGAATCTATGTTTTCTACTTTGGTTCCGTATATTTTATAGGCACCTGGATTGGAGCTTAAACCTTTTCCTGAAAACCTCAAGTATGCTTACTTAGAGGATGATGAGAAGCTTCATGTTATTGTTTCCACCTCCCTTGATGCTGATCAAGCAGAATCTATGTTTTCTACTTTGGTTCCGTATATTTTATAGGCACCTGGATTGGAGCTTAAACCTTTTCCTGAAAACCTCAAGTATGCTTACTTAGAGGATGATGAGAAGCTTCATGTTATTGTTTCCACCTCCCTTGATGTTGATCAAGAGGAGAAGTTGTTGCAAGTGCTGAAGAAGAATAAGAAGGCAATTGGTTGGACCTTAGCTGATATTCCTGGTATTAGCCCATCCATGTGCATGCACAGGATACTCTTAGAAGATGGAGCTAAACTAGTGAGTCAACCACAAAGGAGACTCAATCCAGTAATCCTTAAGGTTGTGAAGAAATAGGTCACAAAGCTTCTACAAGCTGGGATCATATATCCCATTTCTGATAGTCATTGGGTGAGCCCGGTTCAGGTCGTTCCAAAGAAGACATGAATTATAATGGTGAGAAATGAAAGAGATGAGATGATTCTTTCAAGAGTGCAGAACAGTTGGAGAGACTGCATTGACATAGGAGGTTCAACCAAGCAACAAGAAAGGATCACTTTCCTTTGTCATTTATTGATCACATGCTTGAGCGCTTAGTAGGTAAATCTCATTACTGTTTTCTTGATGGTTTTTCTGGGTACTTCCAGATTCATATTGCACTTAAGGATCATGAGAAGACTACATTCACTTGCCCCTTTGACACTTTTGCCTATAGGAGGATGCCTTTTGGCCTATGCAATGCACCTGGTACATTCCAGCGGTGTATGGTGAGCATTTTCAGTGACTTTTTAGAGAGTTGCGTAGAGGTATTTATGGATGATTTCACTGTTTATGGATCTTCATTTGATGCCTGTTTGGGTAGTCTGGATAGAGTCTTAGATAAATGCATTGAAACTAACCTTATTCTGAATTACGAAAAATGTCATTTCATGGTAGAGCAAGGCATAGTTTTGGGGCATGTGATCTCAAATAGGGGAATCAGGGTAGACTCTGTCAAGATAAATTTTATTTCACAATTGCCTTACACCTCTTGCATGCGATAGGTTCGTTCTTTTCTTGGTCATGCACGTTTCTATCGCAGGTTCATTAAAGATTTCAGCAAGAAGGTTCTTCCACTATCCAACCTATTGCAAACGGAGGTGGTCTTTGATTTTGATGAGAGATGTATGGAGGCATTTGATTGCCTCAAGACAGCCTTGACCACCACTTCTATTATTCAGGAACCTGATTGGACAGTCCCTTTTGAGCTGATGTATGATGCTTCTAATTGTGCATTGGGGATTGTCCTTGCTCAAAAAGTGGACAAACTGCCTAGGGTAATTTATTATGCTTCTAGGACTTTAGATGCTGCACAAGCAAATTACACCACAACTGAAAAAGAGCTTTTAGCTATTGTATTTGCTCTGGATAAGTTTAGGTCTTATTTGCTTGGTTCTAGAATTGTTGTTTTCACTGACCATGCAGCTTTGAAGTTCCTATTGAAGAAAGCTGATTCCAAACCAAGGTTGATTAGATGGGTTGAAGAAAGTTGATTCCAAACCAAGGATGATTAGATGGATGTTTTTGCTCCAAGAGTTTGATTTGGAGATCTGTGATAGGAGTGGAGCACAAAATTTGGTGGTTGGTCACTTGAGCATGATTGAAGGAGTTGTTGATATGATGCCTATTAGAGGTGATTTTCCTAATGAACAAATTTTGAATATTTACGTTTCTTTCCCCACCCCTTGCTTTGCTAACATTGTTAATTATTTGGTTGCATCTGTTTTTCCTCCACTTGCATCTAGAGCTCAAAATGATAAACTTAAGAGTGATGCTAAATATTATGTTTGGGATGATCCCTATTTGTGGAGAATGTGTACTGACCAGGTTACTAGAAGATGCATTCCAGATCATGAGATTGAGTTAGTCCTTCAGTTTTGTCATTCTTCTACAGTGGGTGGCCATCTTCGTACTCAAAGGACAGCACGAAAGGTGCTTGACTCTGAATTTTATTAGCCCACCATCTTCAAAGATGCATGGAGG
>NC_032025.1:19516241-19548876 GCF_001865875.1 Lupinus angustifolius
ATGTGGTACCCTTTCTTGGAGACAAGAGATGCCTCAACAACCTATGTTGTTTTGTGAGGTGTTTGATGTCTAGGGTATTCATTTCATGGCTCTCTTTCCTGTTTCTTCTGGCTTTTACTATATTCTGCTTGTTGTTGATTATGTTTCTAAATGGGTAGAAGTTAAGGTCACCAGGACTAATGATGCTCGGGTTGTTATGGATTTTGTTAGGTCTCATATTTTTTGCAGGTTTGGCATACCCAGAGCCATTGTTAGTGACCAAGGCACCCACTTTTTCAATAGATCCATGCAAGCTATGCTCAAGAAATATGGGGTTGTTCATAGAGTTTTTACGCCTTATCACCCCCAATGTAATGGGCAAGCTGAGATTTCAAACTGAGAGATAAAGAGGATTTTGGAGAAGATGGTGCAACCAAATAGAAAAGATTGAAGCAACAGACTTGAGAATGCTCTTTGGGCACATAGGACTACTTACAAGGCACCCATAAGGATGTCCCCTTATTGGGTTGTCTTTGGTAAAGCATGTCATCTTCCTGTAGAGATAGAGCATCAAGCATTTTGGGCTGTGAAAACTTGTAACTTGGCTCTTGATCAAGATGGTGAAGAAAGAAAGCTCCAACTTAGTGAACTCGATGAGATCCGCTTAGAAGCCTATGAGAACTCTAAGTTCTACAAAGAGAAGACCAAAAGATTCCATGATAACTTGATTTCTAGAAAGGAATTTTTGGTTGGTCAAAAAGTATTGTTGTACAACTCTAGGCTTGGACTCATGAGTGGTTCAACTCTAGGCTTTGGACTCATGAGTGGTAAGCTTCGTTCTAGGTGGATTGGTCATTTTGTTGTTACTAATGTATTTCCTTATGGTATTGTAGAAATCAAAAGTGAATCCACAGATAAGAACTTCAAGGTTAATGGGCATCAACTCAAGCCCTTCCTCACAAATCCTTCCTTAGTGGATGAAATTGTGGAGGAGGGCTCATTGGTTGAACCTACTTTGCTCCCTCCATGAATCAGGGAGTTTTTCTTTCTCTCCTTCTCTACTTTTTATTGCACTTGTCCAATTCAATTGATTGGTATGTATGTCTGGATATTCTGATTGTGCTACATTAGGATAATGTGTAGTTTAAGTGTGGGGGAGACTATTGTAGGTCGTAGGTTAGGTTGATGCATATTTTTCTTTGATTTTTAGGTTTTTCTTAGGTTTGGACATTTTCTCTCATACTTTCTTTCACTTAAGTTATGATATCTTGTGGTGTGAATCCATGCATTTTTGTGTATCAAGTTGCTTTTGAGAATTAAGAGGTTGAAACAATTGTGATAGACTTGTCCCTTGTGAGAAATTGAGCCTTAATTGTGGACGGATTGCTATATGCCATCTAATATTCTTTCATGTGTGATTGCACTCTTGATTACTTGCACTCTAGAACTTGACTTGTTTCTCTTTGATTCTTGATATTCATATGCACATATTAAAGCGATCTAGGCATTTCTTTCGAATAAGTCACTTAGACATATAAGCCTACCTTGAACGAATTTATCATTTGATAGCCTCTTTGAGACACCTACCTTGAATGAATTTATCCTTTGATAGCCCATTTTAGCCTATTTACCTATTTCCTTGTTATTTAGCTCTTTACAAGCTTATATGTGAAAAACCATGATTATCCTAACCTTAGGGAATTTTGGAGCTTTGGAATTGTTTTGAGAATGGGTATTAAGTAAGAAAAGGTGCATTGTTCTTCAAATCTTGTGGGTTCTTGGTTATGTCTTAATGATTGATACAATTGTGTACATAAGTGTTCATAAAAAAACAAAACAAAAAAACGAAAATAAAAAAACAAAAACAACAAAAAGAGAAGCAAAAGTGAATAAAGGTTGAGTAAGGCAAACAGGATTGAAATTAGAGATTTGGTCTTATGTTGGAGTTGATTTTTACTTACTTTTTACTTATTCCCCATTGCTCCTCTATTCCATTTGGTTTTAGCTACATATCCCATATTTATCCCACCTTGTCCTTGGCTCCATTACAACCTTGAAAAGTCCTTTTGATCTTTATGTACATGTGCTTATGATGTTGATGTTAGAGGCTTGTCAAGCCTATGGTTGTGTTTGTTTTCATGAAGTGTTTTGAGTGTAAACACTTACAACCTAAGACACATGAGTGTAAACACTTTAGAGAGTATATCTTGTAAGGTTCTATCATTGTTGTAACTCGCCTCTTGGTTTGATTGGTTTCTTGGCATACTTGAATTCATTGGATGATGTTCATGGATATCTTGATTTGATTCTTTTACTCTAGTGTGTTTAATTTTTCCCTTTCATTGTATTTCCTAGAATTCATTGTGAAGTATGTGATTTTCTTAGGTTTCTAGTTTTTGTGATCTTCTTGCATGACTCACTTTGGTGCATATCGACTAGCATAGTCTTCTTTCTTGATTTTGCCCAGGAGTGCAAATGGTTAAGTGTGGGAGTATTTGATGAACAATATATTACATACTATTCATAACCTTAATTTAGCATGATTGATGATTCTTGGTGCCTAATTGACTTTGTTTCAAATGGTTTAGTGTTTTAGACTTTATTGGACTAATATTCCTAAAATGAGTTAATTTGTGATTATTTGGCCTGATTAAATCTATTATCATTTTCATATCATATTTAGCACTAATGGTATTTTGGAAATTATGAAAGTGAAGGATATGTGTTGAAGTGAAGATTGTATTTTTATTTTAGGAGTTTTTATTTGTAAATTTCGGTTTTAGTTTTGGGCCTATTGTTTAGGGCTCATTTTTTGTTTTACTCTTTGTAAAAGAGGGAACCCGAATTCCACTCCATTACTCTTCATTTCATCACTTTACATTTTTCGTTTTCCCCTCTTTTGCTCTGCTAGGGTTTGCTAAGCATTTTCGGTTTTCATTCATCTTCTTCATTTTCGATTTGTTTCTTCCACACAATGGAAGGCTAAACTTGTAGACTAGATTCCTTTGGTAATGTATCACAACTTTTGAGGTTTTGTTATTAATGCATTTTCGGCTTCTTTATTGTTGATTTCTTCTATCTTATTTCCGAATATGATTTGCTTAATTTCATTGCTTAGAAACTGGTTTATGAGTTTATCTTCACTTAGTTGATTTACTCTCTAGCGTATGAATGCCTAGTTCGTGTGAACTTGGTAATCATTTCATGTTTATGTTGATTTCGCTTAGTTAGAGGCTTAGGTGGTTAAAATGTAGAAAACTTTATTTTAATCATAACTAGTAAATTATTCGTGCATTCACACAGGGCGGTATTTTTTGCCGCATAGTTAAAAACATATAGGTTATCCATATACTTGCAATGTTAAGAACACACATGCTACTCGTGCACTCGCATGGTTAGTAACACATATGTTATACATGCATTCATATGGTTAAGAACACATGTTACTCATGCATTCACATGATTAAAAACTCATATGTTACTCGTTCATTCACATTATTAAAAACGTATATGTTACTCATGCATTCGCATGAGTGGAGTTAATTTTGACATATGTTTAGAAGAACATAAGTATCAATTGGTGTAACTTAATTGGGGTGTAAACGAATCATTCATCTATTAGTAATATTATGTAATAATCATTTGATAAAATAAAATATATAGAAACACAAACATGTAGAACTAATTTCATTATATATGTTCACATTTGAGAACTGCATGCAAGAACCGAATAAAGAGAAGAGGGGATGGAAGGTGCAATATTTGTATTTGCGCCCGGAGGCAGGCCTGATAGCATAAACTGGAATAAAGTTCTTAAAGACTAATGTACAATGGTAGAGGCGCTGACACCAATTGATTTGTCAATTTACAAATTCATTGGAGCTTAAAAAACCATAATATCACATATCTATTGAAATTGGTAATCGGATGAAGGCATTAATTTGGACAATATTTAATGCTATATTGATTATTGTTCTGCAGTTTTGAATCAACTTTTATGGTTATATGGACATTTAACACAATCCCAATAAAAAATCACACACCCAAGCAAATATATATTTACGGTAGAAGTGTAAATAATATTGAGGAAGGAACACTTCCCAAATAGGATTTCTGAATTCCTATATCTCATTTTTCTTCAAATATTTTTTTTTGCACAAAATACAATATTTTTGACAATCTTATACAATAACATGTTTCCCAAAGAATAAGCAATATAACTTCTAATAAGACAAAAATTATCTTCTATCGAATAATAAGATAAATTCAAATATTTTATTATTTCTTAGTAATGACATTTTAATATAAAAATATATCATTCCAACATTATTTACAATATTATCAATTTCTTATTATAAAAAACAAAATTTATATTTGGGCTCGAATTGACTATCATATCTTTAGTAATCTCCCATAAGTCTTAAAATAATAATAACAAAATGTTTGAAATGTGTTATTATATGAAGTCTCACATTGCCTAGTATTAAAATAAAGTATCAATATTATATATTGGACTCATGTCCTTGTTATTATGTGCACAAGATATAAGCACCAAATAAAATACTTCATATGTACTTGGGTCCATGGGATTTCTAGGGCTTGTAATCATTATTCTCTAATAATATATTGGTAGTCACTTAGCGCTCCTAGGGACGTAGGCACAATTGGCCGAACATTGTTAACAATTTCTCTTGTTTCTTCTCTTTTATTTATTCTATGCACTTTATTTGATTGTATGTGGCCAACGCTGCGCAACGATCGCTTTCGTTTCACCAAAAATTGGTATCGGAGCCAATTGGTAGATGACTCTTAACCCTGGCGCAAGACAATGACTAAAGAGAGTGAAGACGTGATGGTTAGACAAGATGCGTCAAAGGTGTTGTGCAAGTATAAAGTAGATGAAGTGAAGAAGAAGAAGAAGAAGAAGAAGAAGAAGAAGAAGAAAAGATGGCAGAACTGTGGTAAGAGGATGTATGTGTTGATCCAAAATCTAAGAAGTTCATGCACTAAATTAGGATGAAGGTGATGATAAGGACTCAGGTGTTGAGTTAGGCTCTGACGTAGGTGCTGATAATATCTCTCTAGTTGTTGAGATAATGATCTCATTTGTGATGAGAAGTGAAATATCCTAACGGTGTGTCTGGACGTCATAGTGAAGGATATTAATTATTAGCAGATCCACAAAAGCACAAAGGCGTTAGGTGACTTTGATGGAGGGTGTAACATGGGCATTAGATTTGATGCAAGGTTTAACACATGCATTGGTAGAGATGTAGGGTGTGACATGTGCATTGGCTTGGATGCAAGGATGTGACACATGCATTGGTTAGCATTGACGCAAAGTGTGTGTTGTGGATATACTCCTTATGTGGAGTATGAGAGTTCTTTTGAGCTATAATTGTCAGACTAGACAATGGTGGTAGCAGTTGAGGCTTTCCAAAGAAGCTACAAGGTTTAGTTTGACTAAGTATTGAAGAGGACGGTTGCTGGTGAACTTTTCTATAGAGGTTCCATATATCGAACGACTTCCTAACAATAGGTGGATAGGTAACATGTTCCATTAGATGGTGGTACAGGAAGTTGCACTACAAGTTCGGAGAGCTAGGCTCTTGGTAACATCGTCAATGATACTCATAAGATTTATGTTGTAGGGGAGAAGACTCTTATGTGGAGGAGTTGTTAAAGAAAATTTGGCATTGAGCAAGGTGGACTCATATATTCGTTAAGGTGGAGATTCTTGTGTAGATTTCCTAAAAAGCGAGATATTCGTCTATTTCAATCAATGTGTAGATTATTGGGGATGTTTGAAATATGTTACTATATGAATTCTCACATCGCCTAGTATTAAAATAGAGTAGAATATCAATGTTATATATTGGACTCATGTCATTGTTATTATGTGCACCGGATATAAGCACCAAATAGAAACACCTCATGGGCACTTGAGCCTATGGGTGTGCTAGAGCTTGTAATCCTTATTCTGTAATAATATTTTGGTAGCTGTTCATCGCTCCCGGGAACATAGGTACAATTGGCCGAACCTCGTTACCAAATTTTCTTGTTTCTCCTCTTCTATTTATTCTATGCACTTTATTTGATTGTATGTGGCCAAAGTTGTGCAACGATCACTTTCGCTGCACCACCAATTAACAATAACTAATTTAAGTGTTAGAGTTAAAACAAGTATATTGAGGTTGATTTTGGTTGAGTGTTAGGTACTTATGAACTGTCATTTATTTTACAAACAAATATATTTGTTAATGATAATAGCCATAGAGAATAAATAGTACAACTTTATTTAATCTCACACAAGATTTCCATAAAATATGGTATAATGGGATGTCAAACCCAAATAGTATAAGAGTTAATTTCTCTTCAATATTTTTTATTCATTACCAAATACATCAATTTAAATACACAAAAGATAGGAATAATTTCCTAATCAAATTCTATATGCAAATTTTCAAATGAACAATTTATCCCAAAGAGTGACTCCTTGGAGGCGATCAATATCGTTTTAGACATGTTGCAGATTCGTTTGTAGTACTTAGCCAGAGTTATTGATAAATTAGTTGTTTGCTCATTAGAAATTGGGATGTTTAAGTGTAACATATTTTCATATAGGGCAACAGGCTGACATATTACATGTTGAAACTTAGTTTTAGATCACATGATGATTTCAGATTTTGGGACTGTCCACTTATATAAGTGCTCGCTATCTTGCATATGGATCTCACTCGGTTGTTTTAGTTTATTTTCTTTGTTCTTATTCCCATTATATCAAAAGAAATTTATCCTAGCCAATGTATAATTAATTAAGAATAAAAATTACACTCACACCCCTTGAAGTCTAACTCACTTACACTCATCACCTCATTTTTGTTTAAAAGGTTAAATCTGTCACTTCCTTTTTGTTTAAAAGATTATATTCATACCTCATTTTTTGTTTAAAAGAATAGATTCGTCTCATCTACATGGATAGTCAATATAGTGTATAAAAATTATGAGTGATTTATGTATGTGTAAAAAAGAAAGAGATGATTTATATAATTTCACTTGGGTATCAACGTAATTTCCTCTCTTAGTAGGGCTGGAAACGAGCCGAACCGAGTCGAACCAGAGTTCAGCTCAGTTCAGCTCGATAAGGATTGGTTCGGCTCGAAACTTGACTCGAGTTCGATACGAGTTATTTTTTTAGCTCGAGATCGGTTCGGTTAAAGTTCGCGGACTATTCGGCTCAGTTCAATTGGTTCATTTGAACAACTTAAATAGTTAATAAATTTTTTTAAAAAATACTACAAATTTTTTATACATATAAATATAACCATCTTTATATATATAATAATAATAAATATAAAAAATAAAAATTAGTTTATCTATATATCGAGCTAGCTCATAAACTTAATGAGTCGAACTGTATCCAACTCGAGTTTGGTTCGTTTATTTAACGAGCTCAATTTCCAGCTCAAGTTTGGCTCATTTGGTTCATGAACCAAATTTATCGAATTAAATAACGAATCAAATTTCGAACGAATACTGAGTTGATTCGATTCATTATCAGTCCTATCTCTTAGGATTAAAACTTCATTCTTATTATAATTTGAAATAATATTTGTAGTATTTTCTCATTAATTTTTGGAATAGGGGTTATCATTTCGGTAATTTTATTGAAGGAGAAAATAGTAGAAAATAAATTAAACGAACCCTCACTCAATTTCTCTGGGTTGCGTTTGGGTGTGAGCAATACTAATAAGTAATAATCAACTCAAAACTCATTAATCTCTTATAATAATAATCACTTCTCACTAAATATCTCTCGACTCTAGGTTTTTTTTCTCGTACCTTGCTTCTTTTCCTTCTCTTTTTTAATTCTGAAATCGATTCTCTGCTTAAATTAAGTCGTTTTATTTTTGTTCTGTGGTTTAATCTGTCTCTCTCGCTTTTGGCTTTTTTTTAATTTCTTGTGATGTTATTTAGTTCATTTTGTAATCTACCGTGGAAGAATGAGTTCGTCTTCTATGGATGCTTTTCCTGCAATTCAGGTAACACTTTTTTTTATTATTGATTAATATTTTAGTGTCGTTTTTTTATTTATCTAGTTCTGGATTTTGATTAGCTTGTATCCTAAATGTCGTTTTTTTATTTGACCTTGATTTTTTTTTCTGTTGAACAAAATATAATATCATTACAATCTATATATTTGTGATAAAGTTTATACTAGTGCTTTGTTATATTGCATTATGGGTATGATGACTGCATGTTATGGTTTGAATGTGTGTATGATGATGAGTGCATGTTATGGTTTGAATGTGTGTTTGATGTCAAGTTAATTGTTTAACTAGATAAGGGTCAGATTCGTGAGTGTTTTTCAATAGAAAAGGGCGGCCTAGATTACGAGGCTGCCACGTAAGGGTTTGTTTAGGAGTTAGATTTGGAGAGGAAGGAATGGAAAGGGAAGGCTTGGGAGCCATGAAATACACTTGTGAGATGACTTCCAAGCCTTCCCTTTCCCTTCCTTCCCCTCCAAAATTCAACTCCCAAACTAACCCTAATGGAGTTTGGGGAGGATAGATGTATGCAGCCTTACCCTCGCAAGCGAAGAGGTTGTTTCCAGGATTTGAACCCTTAACCTTTAGATCACAAGTCAAACAACTTCAGTGTTGCACATTCTCCATTGAGAACAGAACACATGTCTTTAAGAGAATAGTGTCACAATCAGCTACAAAACAGCCCCTAAGTTTTGTCCTCTGTTAATATCTGTCTCGTGTGCTTTACTCTTTGTTTTCAATGGTTTGATCAAATTTTTTAATTGAGTAACTATTCTGGCAGGACATTTTGCTGGAGTTCCGTGCTGGTAAAATGATTCTTGAGGGTAAAACGGTTGTTCCTGATCCACGTAAAGGGCTCGTTCGTGTTGCAACGGTATGATTTTACTTGAATTTCCTTTTGAATCTGCAGGTTTGAGCACTGATATGTTTAAAATCCACGAGTGATTGCTTTTGTTTCAGGGTGAGGAGGGATTAGTCCATTTTCAGTGGCTTGATCGAACACAGAATGTTGTTGAAGATGTATCCTTTGTTCGATCTTCCTAATTATGTGTACTTGGTCATCATTGAAGTAAATGATGTGCACTGTTATGTTGCATCTTTTTTTTGTTACTATTTTGCACTCTCTAGTCTCTTTATTTTTTTAAGTGCTTTTCAGTTTCTTGTGAGACTTATGATGCAATTATGCTGTTATGAAATATATGAGATAAAGTTCAGGGGGCATGGTGATAAATTTTGAACCACTGATTAAGTTAACCGTGTGATAATGAGTCAAACCACAAAGGGTGTGTGGTTTGTTTTGCTAAAACTTAAATAGCATTAGTAAATAAAACGTATTGAGGCAGAACCTTTAGTTATTATTTGCCTCACAAATTTCCTTATCTCTGAAGATAGCATGGGATAATATGTTCTAGGAAATGGGGAAATCAATTTATTTTTTAGTGCATCAGTGCTCTTTCACACTTCTCATTTAGTATGTGGAAGAAAAAGAAATGACATGTTGTATGAGTTTATGATGCCTCTGTGATAACACTGGTATCAATTAAGAAATGAATTTAAAACAAGAGTAGAAAGAATTGCCCCTAACCCAGAATCAAGGTGATTCTGTTAGGGTTCTATGTAGATTTTATTGAAGAAGAGTGGATTACAAGAAGAATAGTGAATAGAGAGAAGAACTTGGATCCCACGATCCAATCCTAGCTTCTGATTCCAAATCAGAGTTCTTCCTAACTGCCTCCCTCCTAACTAACCACCTTTCTATTTATAGAACCACTCCTCCCACTAACTAACTGCCTAAGGGTAAAGAGGGAAGTTTGTTATTATTAAACCAAACTTTCCTTTTCCCTCTAGTATACACATTTTTAATAACAGGCTTTGTCCCATCACTAGCCTTATCACTCTGTTTTAGTATATTACTGCCACAGCCTATGGAACTTTTCCAGGGAGGTTCCTCTCAACTAGTTATAAGTATAAAAATATGCCCAAGCTTAACAAATGAAAGACATTTTTGTTAGAAGGTAAATTGATGTTCTAGAAGTTCTTTGGCTGTCTACAAACTAATTGAAACAGGTGGTTATGGTGAAATATAATGCCTAAATCAGAATGAAAAGATGTAAAAAAGTATCAAACAGTGTCCACAAGTCAGGCAGAAAGGTGTGTCAGCAACACAAACCGTTGTAGAACATGTTTTGAACAGATTGAAATAAATTGAAACTGTTGTTTTTTCCCATGCCTTCTACCATGAACTCTGATCCCCAGTGGTCAATTTATTAAAGGTGTCAAGAAATGTCAGTGTGTTGTTTTCATTATTAAAGATTGCTGCATGGTAGCTTACCATGTCTAAACAGACGGGATAATGTTTTCTATTGAATTGCTCCCTCCTTTCCTATTTATCTGTCCTTTTTGTAGAGTTTTTTGTTGCTTTTATCTGTCTTGTTTAGAAGCTCAAGAGGGTATTAATAACTGTTTTCCAAGTTTACTTAGAATTAATTCTCTCTTGATTTGTGTAAGTGGTGGAAAAAAGTAATACTTGTAGAGAGATAAAGGGCATATTGGAAAAAACACAATAAATTTAGTGCAACATAGGCATCACTTTTCTCAAGGGGCCTGTTTTTTGTAGCGGTACAGATAAATAGGAATGGAGGGAGTAGTTATCAGGAAGTGGAACGTTTTATAGGGAGAAGCTCCTCTGAAGTGCAACTTGCACTTCAAAACTTAGATTCAAATTTGCACGGATCTAGACAAAATTCTCTGTAGATTCATTAATTGAGTATCATTCATCATATTCAATTGTCTAGATTTGTAAACTTTAAACAGAATGTATTTAAGAGTAATTACCCCCATTTTATATATTAGTATCATTCTTCATATTCTTTTTGTCACTGAAGTGAATTAGTTTGGGGAATTTGTAATTGCTTGTCAAGACACGTCTTCAAAATTATCACATTACATGAATGCAGGTAAGCATTGATCTATTACTTCTTTAAATTAGGCATAAAATGTTATGGGTTTGTCTAACTTTGGACTTGACTTGTTAAATTACTGTTATGTTCATCTGATCATGTATTTCATATACTGCCTTTGGACTTGACTTTGTGTACATTTTATGATTTCACATTGTGGAAACGTCTTTGGACTTCTGGACATCTTTCACTTAGTATGTACTCAATGTGATAACTTGATCTCTTTCATCCAAGCGTATGAACTTATCTGGTATGTTATGTTTCATGCGTTTCAGTTTCTTGTACATCATTATTTATACTGCAATTTTATCATGGTTTTATGTTTTCTGGTTTATTCATTCCACTCTTCCCTGATCATTATTATGCTGTTGACTATCGTTCTTTACACTGCATTGTTATGATAATTGAATGTTGAAACATTATGTGGCTTCCTGCTGGATTTATCTTGAGTTTTCTTGACCTAAGCTAACACAGGATCAGATAATATTTCCGGATGAAGCTGTTTTCGAGAAGGTTGAACTCTTTTATTGTAAATATTTATTGTTATAGTATTCTTAATTTGCTTACTTGATGATGGTTTTGACTGCTCCTGTTCTTGGTTGCTTAGGTTAATCAAGCATCTGGAAGAGTTTACATTTTGAAGTTCAAGAGTGATGACAGGAAGTTCTTCTTCTGGATGCAGGTTAATTTTATCACTGAGTATCCTCATCTCACTCACTAAGTGCTTGTCTTTATGATTAGTCCTTACATTTTTGCATTTTCCATCATTCTTTCTAGGAACCAAATTCTGAAAGTGACTCACAACTGTGTAGCTCAGTGAATGATTACCTTAACAGACAAATAGGTAAGTAACTTTCCTTTTGATTTGAATTATAAAATACTGAGCGTAAACCTTATGCTGCCAGACATTCCTGCTATTATATTTAAATGTCATTGTGAAACATGTTTGTGTTCTACAATAAATGAAAGCGAAGAGGCTGTGATAACAGATCTATTGGGTCACATGTTATTTGTTTTTGGCTCAAAGAAATTGAACAAAATCAAAATCACCTCTTTTCAAGAAGTATACCTTTTTTCTTCAACTCTATTATTGACTGAAGTTCCTGGAGTCTATGAAAACCATTGATGAAATGTTTCGAACACCTCTAAGTTCCGCTGAGTGCTTAAAGACAACAATTAACTCCCACTTATTTTTGCTAATTAGATATTTTCTTCTGTCTTTTTGTGTTTTAGGGGTATATGATATCACTGGTTCTTTTTGTTGTCTGATCATTTTGATTATGGTGGTCATGTTTTCTCTTGTTATTGGTGCTTTATAATAACAATATATAGCAGTCTGGGATGAATCCATATTATCTTTGACATAGCTAGTTTGATGAATCTTAAATTTAATTGAACTACATAAAAGGTGAACGAAAATACTGTGATTATATTCACAAGGATATAATGTTATGAACAATTATTTCAAAGTGGCATACAAATACAAATGTATTGTTGAAATGATGGAAGATCTGTTTTTATTATTATTTGATTTCATGGTATCAATTAATAGATTTTGTATAGATTTACCTATTTCCTTAATTAGGTTAGTCTTGGCCTATAAATTGTAATTACTGCTTATAGTTTATTCAAGCAATACAATTATCCTACTCCTCCTTTCTAGTTGTATAATGTGAGAAACTTATCTCTCAAGAAATAAAGGGCAAGTGTTTACTGAATAACAGAGGTCCTTGATGATGAAGAGCCTGATGGATCCCTTCCACTTCAAGTTTCTGAAGATATGGCTGAGGATGACATCTCATCTAGGTACACGTATTTTGGATATTCAAATTTAATGAAAAAATGCAATGTTTAACAAAATGTTCACATCCTAACTTGTAGAATGAATTCGAGATTTGTTTCTTGGTGCACTTTTCTCTAGTAATTTATGAAATTAATTTGCACTATTTGCTATGGATACTGTTTTATACCAGCTGAAATGAAGTTACAATCAAATTGAAAAATAACACATGCTCATGTATTTTCAGAGTATTTCTAAAAAGCCTTCAGATATTCTCACTTTCTACTATCTGTTCTCCATGTTTCCCCTTTTTAACCCATTTGCTAGATAAGTGCATTCTCTTAGAGATGGTGCACTGGCCAAGTCTAATCTAGTTCCTCTTGGGCTGGACAGTTTCATTCATAACATAATCATAAGGGCATGGCTATGAATCTGGTAGCTTTGCCTTTTGCGAGTTTAATTTCTTGGTTGAAAACAGAATCATTACTCTTGAGATTATAGCCACATCAAGTAGATCTAACGTGGATATAATGTATACCGTGTTAACAGAAAATATATCTTAACAAAGAGAAAGGAAGTAAATGGGCTAAATGCCATGTTTTAAACTACCAAACTGGCAAACTCTTCTCACTACCAATTTTCTCATCCTGACTAGCATTTCTTAAGTACCAAATGGTATGTGAGCTCATTATTCATCACCTCTCCATTTTTTTAAATATGAAATGGTGTCATTTAAGGTTTCTGCGTCATTGTCATTCTTCATCCTTTGTCTGTTGTGCTTACTACAGAAAATTGAAATAATTCCTTTTTTCTACAAGAAAAAATTATTCTTTTTATATCTTCAATGCATGTAGACAACATTGAACAATAATATGACCAAGATTGTGATGTAATCATTTACATAGGAGGTTAGTTTAGTTACCAAAATATCCAATCTCTCTTAATGCCTACTCTTAATATTTTTCCAACTGGACACTAAATGTGTTGGAATTTTTGTTGTTATTAAAAAAGAGCTGCAAACTTGATTGTCCCAAACTTGGGTGTGGAAGCAACTAGTGATGTATCATCATCTTCTGGTCTGGTTAAATTGGAAGATCTCCAAAGAATATTGAGTAACATTGGCGGGCCTGCAGGTAACAAGTTTATATGGTAGAGATTTTATTTCATGTACTTTAAACTGCTTTGAGATCTAACCTGTTATTTTTATGATGAAATGTTTGCAGATAGTATTGTTGATCCTGATGGAGGTAATCATTTGAATTTCCACTCCTGGCCATCTGTTAGCAAAATAAAGATTTGTGTCAACATATAATATTGCATGCTATTACATTCAAAGTTCAAACTAGAAGACTAGAGTCTGTACTGACGGACAATTTTCAGAATAATTATGAGAGAAATATATATCATCTAAAAAGGATTTCATATTTTGATTTGCTCAGTTATACTAATTACTTTCACCACCATGGTGGTAAGATATGTGGGGGCCACTGTCTTTATGCTGGTTCATTGTTGTGATATCCAATGTTTATGTTTCTAGCTCTGGTGTCAAGCATTTTGATTTGAAACTTAAGATTGTCTATGTACTTGTTGAAAATTTAAGCTGTTAACATACTCTTCCAAGTTTTCATCTCATGATGAAATGGGTTAGCAGAAAGAATTAGGTTTTAGACGATTTTTGGGCAAATACTGTTCATGAAATGTACTGACAGTTTTTTGCATCTAATCAGGCTTTGGACTAGGTGATATTTTGAAGCCCGATCTAATAATGCCATTGATGGAATCATTACCTTTGGAGCAGCATTTAGCCCCATACTTACCAGAGGTATATATGATATATCAATGTGGTGATTGGGTTATACTATTTTAGTATTCCTTTATTTTACAGATGCATATGATTATGCAATATTCTTTGGTTTAGGGTAAGTGGTCCCCAGAAGATATATTGGAGTTGTTGCAGAGCCCACCATTCCGTCAACAAGTAGATTCCTTTACTTATGTGAGATTGCAGTGCCTGACTTTGTTTCTTTACATTTCTGTCATTTAATTTCAAAAAACACTTTATAAATATGTGTTTGTATACTTATTTATTGTTGTAGGTACTTAAAACAGGACAGATAGATTTGACTCAGTTTGGAATTGATCCAAGTAAATGTGAGTTGTCACTTCCCCCTTTTACACTATTTTATATTTGTGTAGTGGTTCAACATCACATTTTGACTGAATTTTAGACCTTTTGCATCTTTCAAACTGCTACCTTTTATTGAAGCTATGTTTAGATATTTAATAATGGGTAGAATGGAACTAAGTGATCTTACCATTGTTTGGATGTTTTATGATGGAGTGAAGTTGAATGAAGTGAATAATAAGTTGGTTCTGTCTCATTACATAACATACCATCAAAGTGGTGTTCCATTTTTTTTTTAATTTTTAAGTGAACTGTTCGGTTTACTTCATGGGTTAATCTGGTTTAACATGGTTGGACCAGAATTTTCCTAGTTCAAAGCGGTTCAACCCTCATTTGATTAAGATTACAAACCAGAGCTGTTTTCAAGTCCGGTCAGCGGCTAGGCCGGTCGGACCTTCCAGTCCGGTTCTCAAAGTCAATAGTTCATGTGTTTTTGAAAAGGAGACAAAAAGTCAAAAAGGATACTAGGAACTATCATCTGGTTATTCCATGTTGCTGATTTTGTTTTTTTGTTTCTTGGCAGACAAGTTCACAGTTTTGTCTTTTCTTGAGGCTCTTGAGGATTCCCTTCCCAAGTCTGAAGAATCCAGGCAAGATGATCAAGACTTAAGATCACAACCTTTTAATCGTAACGACGCAATGGATGAATCTTAGTAGTGTGGCTCATTCAGCATCTGTTTTTAAGTTTTGTTCTCTATAAGAATCTTGTTCTTTTTAGTAAACAATATTTCAGTTTGAAAAACAAAATTTAAAGGAAATGAGAAAAGGTGTCATTTACTTGGGATCTTTCAAGGCTATATAGTGGATTATAATCCAAGCCATTGGCTCCCCTTTTCTACTTTGTTTTAATAATTTGTTTACAATTTTTTTTGGTATTACTAAGGGTATCTCCTCATCTTTTTTTGATAAGGAACTAATCATTTTTTAGGTTTGTAATTGTCATTCTCAACAAATGTTGTTCCCAACAATTGAATCTTCGACATTGGGGATTTAGTGGGGTCTTATATCACTAGGTTAATATCTTGGTATATTGGATTTGGAATAGGCGTTTTTACATTTGAATTAAAGTAAAGCATTGAGCCATAATGATTAGTATTGTGGATGTGTTTCAAGAAAGGGCAAAATCCATCTTTAATTTCCTATGTAGTAAAATATCGCCTTCAAAATACCACCAAGTCAAAAATCTGATCTATAGAATGGTAAATTAGCTTTATTTAATTAATTTAAGAAAAAAACGGGATATGTAATATGGTGTGACAATTGATGCGATGGGAGGATAAGGTTGAAGCTTTATGTGATGGAGATGCTGATTTGCTTTGTTGATGATCAATTGGTTATAGTACTGTCCCAACCAGTGACTAATTGTTTATGACTATATCACACATATGTTGCATCATACTACACTTTACAGGAGCAAAATTTATTAGTATGGTAAGTAAAACCTCAATCATACATTTAGAGGTTGGTATCTATGCATTATCAGTGTAAAAATTTATATATATTTGGTACACTATTTATCATACTTTTATTTAAGAGTCAATGATGATTAAAATGAATAGTGCATACATCTTTTTCTCTTACTTCAATATGTTCATCTTATTCAAATTTTCATTTTACTAAAAATTCCATTTCATAGGTCATTGCATATTCAGTCCAAATTATTAATGAGCCCAGTTTCTTGGACGAATTAACGATCGATCCAGTCAATTCAATTCACGTTTGATAATTAAATAGTTGGTGAATAGAGTTTTGGTATCCCGGGATCCACCCAATATGAATTCTTATTAGTCTGCATCGTAGTGTTGTTTGGATATCACATAGTTTTCACCAAAGAAACACCAACATTGTTCTTGGTTCATTTTGTTTTCAACTCGATGGAAAATGAGACTATTTGTTCTCTTAGAATAATCACATACCTAAATTAATTCTAAAAAACATCACTTAAAAGTTAAAAGTCTTTGGTGTGTTCTTTGGTGTGTTCTTCCAATTTTCTGACAATACACCTTATCTCATTTAGGGATGGCAAAAAATTCCGTACTCGTGGGTACGCGCAGGTAAAACCTATACGGGTACAGGTCACAAACGGTACCAACAGGTATTATAAATGAGTTTTAAAAAATACATGTAGTACATACAGGCGGGTACGGGTATTATGGTACCTGTGCCTATTTATATGATTAATATATTAGATTTAATTAAAATAAAAAGTATATTATTCTAACATTCATTACATTATGTACATTTTTTTCCTTTTACTTTTTTTACATATTTTATTGAGTTTGGTGGTGAAACATCCTACAAATATTATTACATGTGTAGAAACACATGTTTTACAAATAAAATATATACTTTTTGTTAAGGAAATGAGAACAAAAAATCACACAAATAGAAAACACCAATAAATTTAGCATTTTTGCCAAATATTCAATCAAAAGCTACAAAAATAATTAAGTTTATTTATAATATTGAAAACATAATAGAAGTAAAAAATTAAAAATTCATTTATAATATTGGAAACTCATTGCTATCCATCATACTCACGGGTACCCAAAAATACCCGTGATTACCCACACGGGTACCCATATGGGTACGAGTGGGTATAAGTAATGCTCTCTTATTTTGAAACAGGTAGCAGGTAGCTACTACCCATACCCGCCCGTGTCCATTGCCATTCCTAGTCTCACTTGTAAATTAGAGTTTTTCTGATTTATTTTACATTGAACCTGAATTATCAATTTATTAATTATAATAATCATATATTAATCAGTGTTATAACTAGTTCATTTAACTTTATGCAGCAATACCAAATGACATTTCTTCTTAATCGTTGCATGAAAAGTGAACTATACCCAAGTTTTATTTTTGTTTTGAAGTGGACTATATACCCGATTTCACCTTTTCAATCCCAAATTTGTCACTATAAAAACTAAAAAGAGCACTACACCTGGTTTGAGGGTTACTCTCCATATGTCCCAACGAAATAAAAAAGGGCGGCCCACTTACGAGACTCTCACTTAATAGGATATAAAGATGATAGATATACATAATCTTATCTTCACAAGCGGAGAGACTATTTTCAAGAGTTAAACATATATCTCATAATCATTAAGCAACAACTTTACTGTTGCGCTAAATTCACACTCTAATATGTCCCAATGAAATACCAAACCAAAAACTAAATGCACCAATAAAATATCCATTATAAGGGGACAACTGATTTAAGCACTACATGCTTAACTGAGTGCATTTCGTGAGCAGAGGAAAATAACTACAAGTTTGAGAAAGAAATGTTTGACAACAAGTCAGAAAATGCTTGAATTAACAGTATCCCCATATTCAAAATTTGGAGAATCAGATAACTGCTTAAGTTACGTTTTTCTTTTGCCAAGTTCAGCTCAAAGCAGATAAACATCTGGAAGCACCAACCAGATCCACCTCATAGCTTATACAAATCTCTATTTCCATCCATGCTTGTGAAACTACATCTTCACGGAGCGGACTTTATCTTGGAGCACATAATCCGAACAACGACATAATTTCTGACATAATTTGTAATAATCTGATGGCTGACTTCTGCTTTTCTCTCCCGTTTCTTTGCTCCTATAAACAAAGTCACATTTAGTTTTGCTTTTTCACTTCAGTTGTAGTGTCATCGCTGCCCTTTGGAACTTCATAAATGGTTACACTGCTACTTCCACTTCGAGGCATTTGATCTACATTTCCCCCCTCTGGCTGATAATTTTCAAGAAATTCAACAACCTGGCTCATTAGAGGTCTTCCTTTCGGGTTTTGGCTAAGGCATTGGTAAGCTAGATGAGCCACCCGTATCGCATTTTTAGAGGAATATTGCCCGTCCATTTTAGGATCTAATATTCTCACTACCTTTTTGTTATTCAATAGCGGGCGTGCCCACTCAACCAAGTTATGCTCTCGGCTGGGTCTGCTCTTGTCTAATGCTCTCCTACCAATAAGCATTTCAAGTAGCACCACACCAAAACCATACACGTCGCTTCGAGCTGTCAAATGCCCTGTTCATATTGACAAACAGCTTAGAGAACAGTTGCAGTCCTGTATTGATCTATATGATAATGGGCGCATATGTTGAACTAATGGCTTGATGATATCATCTTCAAGGTTTAAAGGACATTGTTTTCCCATAACTTAATAATGTATACTTCAATGTTATAAATAAAGCACTAGAATTTGACTCAAATTCAAAATACTATGACAAGTCTAGGAATACTTGAGAAAGCTCCCTTTCCCCTTTTCCTTTTTTCTTTGACAAGTTTATAAAGAGAAAGAAAAAAAGGACAAAGCAGAAGTTTAGATATTCTATGACATCATGGAAGAGAAAAGGATAAAATAATAGAGGGCCAGTGCATGAGGCTAGCACTAAGTGAGGTCTGGGAGTAGATGTACACAGTCCTACCCCTACAAGGAGAGAGGGTATTGCCTTGATTTGAACCCATGACTTCTAGGTAACAAGGTATGCAACTTTATCAATATGCTGAGGCTCACCCCCAAAGAGAAAAAGATTAAATGTCACAAATAAAACATCATACCAAGCAATTCACAGTTGTTTCGTCTTTATTAGTCCATAAATACTGAGGTTGAAGAAATTAAGAGTATCCTGTTTAATACAATTTATTAATGCAATGCATGTCGGTTTTCATTTCCAGCAACAAAGTGCATGAAAAGGCTAGGATATGTCTTGTAACAGTAGTTTTTGTCACAATACAATTATGTAAATTGCATAAATAACAAGAGAGAAAACACACTTTTCCCACTTCACTCAAGTATTATGGATGTTCCAAAATCTATAAGAAGTGAATATAAGTGACAAAATAATTCAGCCTAAATAGCTCCAAAAAACTCACCAGTCATGACGTACTCAGGAGCAGCATATCCATATGTGCCCATTACTCGTGTTGAAACATGGGTTTGGTCCCCCATTGGTCCATCCTTTGCAAGACCAAAGTCTGAAAGCTTTGCATTGAAATCCTGCAAGTTTATACCTTAAATATCAAATAACTGGAACCCAGACAATTTACTTGTTTTATAGAGGCATGCAAGTTAACACTTAAAGGAAAATGACAGCTTTCTACATGGAAACTATTGCTGGAACCTTCCAACTTGGACGGCACATGATATTGAGTAGGCCAGTCTTCTGTTTTTTACCCTCCTTTTTCTTTTAGTAAACACCAATCAATAATCATAGCCTTTTCCCACTAGGCGAGATCTGCTATATGGAACAACGGCAACATTGTATTCTATCAAAAACCAACTTCAAAAATTTAGGTGTAAATCCCTTCTAATCGTTTCACCTAGAATTTTTCGGTCTTCCTCTTTCTCTATCAGACTATCCTCCATCAACCAACTCCCCTGAATGGGGGTTCTATTGGTCTTTTTCTCACATGTTCATAGTCCAAATTGTATTAAATGTGATTCCACCATCTTTTCTATTGTGCTACTCCTATTTACCTTCTATTAAATTAATTTTTTATCTTATCTTTATTTGATGTCATTCATCCAACGCAACATTGTCATCTTTGTCATACTCATCTTATGCTATTTCTACCACTTTACAACCCAACATTTAGTTCAATAAAGCATTGCTAGTCTGATCGCTATGCAGTAGCACTTTGCTTTTAGCTTGATATAGGTACCTCTCTATCACAATAACACCTAAAGTATTCTTCCATTTCATCCACACAAACTGAATCCTATGATTGACATTTTCCGATATTTATCACTTTGTATGACAAACCCATGTTACCTAAATTGTGTGTCTTGTGGCATAGGGTGATTCCAATTTCCACTTCTAAGTTAGTGCTAATGAGTAATGTGCATCTTACCGAGGACATGGGATTTTAGGAGAAAGACTATCAACTAAACAAAGCTCACCAATCTCTGCCTATCTATTAGCGAAAATCCTCTGAAAAAACCATAAGCTAAGCACCATGAAGATGGTATACTAATAACGGAAGCCTTTGCTCACACTAAGTGGGGTTACAGCATCATAAAGGTGGTGAAAAATAGATGTTATCCCCACCCTTCTAAAATATTAAGCATCTAGTAAGTTGACTTTTAATAAGTACAAATATATTTATGTTAGATGAAAACAAGTTTCCTTTTTCCTTCAAAATTTTGTAAATATATCTTATAATGTTATACTAGAGTAGAAGTCACTTCTGAGAAAGCTAAAAATCTGAGCTTCTAGAAAAATGTTGACATCACACTTGCTTTGTTTTCTCTTTTCATTTTTTACATATTTTCATTAATAATTTCAAAAATATCACATTATTTTCACTTTATTTTGTTTTCAAACTTTCGTCTTGTGAAGGAAATGGGAAAATCAAGAAAGTACTGTTTTCAACATTTTTTCCTTCACAAAAATTTGCAAATAGGAAAGGAAGTAAAGACGATGTGGCATTTTTTTGTAAAAACTATTAGTGAAAACATTTAAGTTAAAAATGAACAGAAAACAAACCAAACACACCCTTAAAGTTCTAGACTGATTTTTATATGAACTAGAAAGATAACAAACCGCATCTAGCAAGATATTTGATGTCTTGAAGTCCCGATATATGATGGGCCTTTCTGCACCATGGAGAAAAGCAAGCCCTTTTGCAGCATGTAAAGCAATCTTCATTCTTTTTGACCAAGTCAGTGTTGAGCCCACTCCTAAACATCAATAAACAATAAGATCAGAACTGCTGAGGATATTTCCTTTCCAATTTATTCTTTAGGTTTTAAATTTGACAGAAAATTGCAATGAACTTGAGGAACTGAATAGTCAGAATAATGAGATTTATTCAAGGCTCCATATTAAAGGGAGCAGTGGCGAAAAATGAAATCCTAATTACATGAATTGACAGTAAGACTGGGAGCTTTATTTGATTATTAGCAGGTTATATTTCAAAGAGAACATTTACAACCAGAGCAGTTTTTTAAACATCTTCTAAGGTAATATAATTCATCATACTATGGAGCATATGATTGTAAATAAATATTCTTTTATTTATTCCTAGAAGACAACAAAATTATAAGCATGCCAAAGGAAATTAATTAGTTGAACTGGCCAAAGAAGAGTGTGATAAAGTTAAATTTCTCTCCCTAATAAAACTGAATGAGTAGAAGTGGGAGGCACAAAAAACTATGTACACTAGAAATCACACAGAAAGTCTTAGGATCATAAAACATTGAAGGTGTTAAAAACTTGAGTAAGATTATCATCCATATGTTAATCAGATAAATGTGATTTGAAAATTAGAAAATTTGCAGTTTCATCCAAAGCTTACTGCGAAAAAGATGTTTCTCCAAGCTCCCATTTGCCATGTATTCATAGACCAATAACCTGTGATCATCCTCACAGCAGTATCCAATGAGCTTCACAAGGTTTGAGTGACTAAATTGACCTAAATAGTTAACTTCAGTCTGCAAAAGTGAACACAACCAAGCAATTAAGTTTGGTCCTCTCTAGTGCTTGCTTGCATTAACTAAAGTCTTCCTTCCTTGCCACTCTAACTGTTACTCATTATTCAAACAGAACTGTATTTTCAAGTTACACTTCAGATAAATAATAATCAGCCGCAATCTTTTATTGCTAGCGTAGTTGTCAAAATGAGTTTGTATTAAGGGAAATTCCAAAATTAGATTGATCTCCCTCCAGGTTTGACTTAATTACATTTCCCATTTCTTTTGATTTCGAAAGATGCCCTTACTTCCCTTGAGATTCGATAATCATTACATTTATCTCCTTCGAATAGGAGGTAATCCTAATCAAGCTAGACCTCAACGAAGGTCATTGTACTTTCCCCTTGGTGTTATTATGGACTCAATGCACTGTCCATTAGTTTAACTCAACAACCACTCTTAACTCTTGGCAAAGTCTACAACAACAACAACAACTAAGTTTTAATCCCATTAAGTGAGGTCAACTACATGGATCAAACGAACCATAATACTCAATCATAACTCTCGGCAAAGTCTACTACATTAAAAAGGATACACCACTACATTAGGATCCCGAATCCAACCTAGTAAGGTTTGTGAAGGATTGAGTGCACACAGCCTTACACTCACAAACAAGGAGATTGTTTACAAGATTTGAATCCGCGACCTCTCCATGTCCACCAACATTCATTCACCTTCTAGCTAAATACACTCAACTTTTTCCAATCTACATAGCATTACCCACAATAATAATAACACATAAATAAAGTAAGGATAAGAAGTTTACATACAAGCCATTCCCTATCACCTTGAAAACCTTCGCGATTAAGCTCCTTAATGGCGACTTGAATTGACTTATAACCTGATCTGACACTATCATCTATGACTCCTTTATACACAACTCCAAAACCACCTTCTCCTAAGATCAAATCAGGGCGAAAATGCTTCGTAGCGAGCCTCAATTCTTCATAACTGAAAATATCAACATTGCTGTATCCAGCACTTTCTCGCAGATCTTTGATATTCATCGAAGTTGTTGATTTAGACGAAGATTCATGTCCTACTGAACTACCTGATAATAATAATAACAACAACAACACATTATTAATATTATGATTATTAATTAAACAATAAATAAAACAGAAATTATGAAGAAGGGGTTGGTCTAGTGGCACAAAACCATAATATATCTCCGGAAATACCAAAACGTCACGATTCATTTATAAGAAGGGACACTTGTTGGAAGGTCAGTCACCGCACACTCGGAAAGTGATTAGTTTCTTATTCACAGTGTGGCAGGGTAAGTTTTTTTCGTACTAAAAATGTTATCTCGCACCTTTGCATAAGTAACTAATCTTTTCGAGTTGTATGACCTCCCAATAAGTATTGCTTACATGAATCGAACCCTTCACATTTTAGTTATCTGTAGATCTAGTGGACTTTACACCATTAGACCAAAGTCGTCTTCATAAAAAACATAAAACAGAAATTAATTAATTAAATACCTGAAGGCTTAGGTTTTGTACTACCATTTGTGTTAACTTCATCAATGCTTAAGCAACTACCCATGAATCTGAATGGGGATCAGAAAAGTAAATCAAAATAGAAGAAGAATGAATTACATTTATTGGAATTCATTTTTTATCATGGTGTGTTATTACTAGATTTGAAAATGAGATCTGATAGGGCAGAAAATGAAAGAAAGTTGGGATCAAAACTAAGGATTATAATAAATAAGGAAAGTGAATGTTATTAGAAAATGGAAGTTAAAATTAAATTTGAATAGGAGTGAGGGTAGAGAGAGAAAAAAGGGAATGTAAGAATTGAATGAATGATTCTTTCTAGACATTGGCGCCGAAAGCGCCAAACTAAACGCTCATATTCTTCTTTCATTTTCCTTCAATCTACTCTCTCTCTCTCTCCGACACTCATTTTTTTTATCTAATTTTTTGGAAAAAAAAACATTGTTGTGTCATTCAACATTTTATCAAATTATCATTTATTCTCGAAAATAATAAGAAATATTAATGTTGTGAAATCTGACTAAGATATTAAAGTATTATATTTGACTAGTTTAAATAGTTAAATTGTTCAATCAGATCTAATAATTTCATATATAATTAATAAATATAATTATATATAAATGTAAACATTTATATAATTAATAGTTATGTATAAATATATTGAAATAATATATTTTCATTTTGTAGATCAGAGGAAACAAAATATTAGAGTAATGTTTTATTTTTTTTTATTTTAAATAAATCGTCCGGGTTATTTCTCGAGTTATTTTGATTTAACAGGGTTTACCATGGTTGGACCAGAATTTTCCTGGGTCAAAGCAATCCAATTCTCATTCGGTTAAGACTGCAAATCATAGTCATTTTCAAGTCCGGTCAGCGGTCAGACTGGTCAGACTAGCGAACTGATTCTCACAATAATGAGAATACAAATGAATAGGACGAATGAGTGGTGAAAGAATGATGTGTGTGGAGATGTATTTACATAGAAACAACTAATAAAATTTTGATAATACATTAAAATTTTGATTATACTCAAAATTTATTCCTTAATGATAGCACCAAAAAACAATAAATATATTAATCTCTAAATATAATGTGTTGAATATGACATCACATGGGGGTAATGCATAGTGGGTGGTAAACATATATTAAGTGTGTATAAAATTAGTAACAACATGTTAGAATTAAGAATTGAAGCAACAGTATAAAGAAAGACGATTGATATTTTATTGATCAATTGAGGCAATATAAATAGCCTTATTCAAGCCAGATAAAAAAACATAATCAACCACCAATTTCAATACTTATAATGTGCCATTAAAATTGATTTATTCTCCTTAAAACCTAAAGCAAAATAGTCAAACTAAAACAACTAAAATATACCTAACAAGTAGTACACTAATTTTTTAATAGGTTACATTAATTTCTTTCAATTACGGAAATTAAATTTTGTTTTAAGCAACAAATTTTTTTCTAAATCCATGAAAACAAAATAATCTTTAACTTCTTACTTAAAAATCAAATAATATACAAAATATATTAGGCTTTTACTCTTACCCCAATTTTGTCATTTCATCTCTGTCTCACGGGTCATGTGGATTTCCTTTTCGTGCCTGAAGAATATTTGACTTCGTTAAATTTAGTAAAACAAAAAGAAACTCTTCATATATTTTTTTAAACATGTGGATTTCTTATAATAAAAATAACAAATTTTGGACAAAGATGCTGTTTTTATTTATTTTAGTTGATTTGTATCTGTCAATGGATACTGACCCATGTCTCTTACACATACTTTTTTTATTTGTTCATCCTGATGTTTTAGGTTTGATTCCTTATAATGTTTGAAATATTGCCTTTGAACTAGAGACGATACAATTATCCATAATCTAAAATTCATCCAAATTCATCCAAATTAAATATATCTAAATTTATCTGTTAGAATTAATGGATTTAAATGGATATAATCCAATGTATAGTGTTGATAATGGATGATTCAAATCCATCCATTATATCCAATGGATATCCATGGGTATATCCATTTGGATGGATACCCCATCCATCCAAATAAATAAAAATAATTTTTTTCTTCTAATAATTCAATATTAATATAAAAAAATATCTCTCACATTTCTAAGCACAATTCCACACACATTACAAAAGTTGAAAATTGTAATTGTGATTTTAAAAAGTGTTTGTCAAAAAAGTAAACGATTTCGACCTTAGTGTTTTACCCCAACATCTTAATCCAAAATATAAATATATTATTTTGGTTACCCCAACATCTTAATGCAAAATATAAATACATCATTTTGGTTATTGACTAATGTGATAATATAACAACAAAATGAAATATTTTAGGATGATGAACTATTGCATACAACTTGTGGAAGTCCAAATTATTAGGGGTGTAAGCGGTTCCAGTTTAAACCGTGAAACCGAACCGTACCATAAAATACGGTACGGTTCCGTTCCGCGATTCGGTTCAGTTTTTTGTATTTGGAACCATTTAAGTTCAGTTCAGTTCACGGTTTTGTAAATTTTGGAACCGTTAGAACCGAACCGAATCACATATTAAAAAGTAATTTTATTTTATATTTGGATGGTTAAGCTTTAAAGTTAGAAAATAAAATATGATTAAGAATTTAGTATTATTAATACATATAGACTATAAATAAGAGGCAAATAGAAAAAATAAATTAGTAAACAAACTTAAATAATAATAATGGAATATTAGGTGTTACTATTTGATTAAAGAATTGTATCTAGTTTGTCATTCTTAAATTTTATTGGATATTATCGAAGATTTTATGGACTAAAATTTCAAGTTTGTAATGCGTTGAGATGTTAAATTATTATTGTTTTACTAGAAAGAATATTAAATATTTTATTATTGATGTGTTTAGTATTCATTTAGTTGACTCTATACTTTGCAAATTTTGATCAATTATATACTTTGCAAAATTTGATCAATTATTTATTAAGGATTTTCTTTAAATAAGTTGAAAAACTACGAAACTGAACCGAACCATTAATGAACGGTTCGGTTCCTAAATAAAATTTGTGGTAATTGAGTAGAACCAAATCATATCTTTTTGTCCGGTTCTGTCACTAAATTGCGTCAAAAACTGAACTGAATTTTTACACCCCTACCAATTATGTTGCACCAGAGATTCTTGTCAATAAGAGTGCTTGTAAAAAAACTTCACAAATTCACATTTTTAAAAGTGCTTATCAAAAAAGCACTTTTTAAAAGTGTTTGTTAAGAAAATTATTTTTTAAAAAGTGCTTTTTTTAAATTACTTTTCAAAAGTAATTTTAAAAAAAATACATTTTAAAAATGTTTTTTAAAATTAATATTATGCTTTATTAAATAATAATTTTAAATGAATTTTTTCCTTCAAATTACTTTATTAAAAATGTTTTGTTCAAATTAAAAAAAGTGGGTTGGATATCCATCCAATCCATTAAAATGGATACATGGATAGAATGGATGGATTGGAATCCATTTGATATGGATGAACTGGATAATTTAAAAATGTGATGTAATGGATTTATATGGATTGGTGGATAGTTTCTATCCATCCATTAAGATCCAAATATAAATCCATCCAAACTCATCCAATTGTCACCCCTACTTTAAACCAGAATGTAAGATTACTTTGTTTAGGGCTTACATTGTTGTTTACTATTACTCGACCTGTTACCATTCTAGTAGTATTTCTCATTGTATTAGTTAGTAGTATATGTGTAAAAGTTTATATATAATTAGTATATTATCTATCATGTATTTGTATTAGTTTTTAAAGAGACAATGATTACAAAATATAATTTTTGGATGATGCAGTGATAATGTATCAATTTCATATCCTATTAGTTCATTTTTTTTCCTCATTAATTATTTGGTTGTTTAGAATTATTTAGTCATACTTTCTACTCCTTTATGAATAAACACATTTGAATCTGTTTTAATACAATTGAAAACTTGCAAATGAATAATTTATTTGGCCTAAATAACAGTTTTGTCCATGAATGATTTTGTGATTAGTCCCCCAAGTTTTTTTTAAAGAATGTAAATATAAAAATTTATATAATCAATATATTATTTATTATTTATTTATAATTTTTTAAAGAGTAAACAATCATAAAATATGAATGATAAATAATACAACAATATTGTATGAAACTCTTTCATGATTGGTGTATACATATTTTTTTTTAAATTACTTTGATCCTATTAAGTTTTAAAATATGGCATCAATCTTTTTACCTTATGTGAAGACGTGACTCACTATAGTTAGTATAGTACATGTGAAGGTCAATATATTACAACTAACCATGTAACCACTAACCAGGTGACAAGTATCATCCACATGGATTTATTAATTTTTACTTAAATAAATAAATTACAATATGGATAACAATAGAAGATAGATCCGGAATAAATATCAAATTCTTAAACTTTATAAGGATAATAATTGTACGGAAACTTTCATATCCTAAGTACAAAATCATCATTATTTATGGAAAAAATTATTTAAGCCTAACTTATTAAACAAAATTTTCATCACCTTAAGAATCCTTCATTGTTGAGTGATGACGTCATTCTGAAATAAATCTAATACATCAAGCACCCTTTTTTATTTTAATTAACTTAGAATTTTTCATATATAATTAGGATATCTATATCACTAAGACTGATTTTACTAAGTCAAATTTTCAATTACTAAAACTAAACTTAAGGTCCTTAGGATTTTACTTCATATGGTTAAGAGTATTATGAATATAAATTAGTAGCGTGTCACAAAAGAGACCGAAATTAATTTTTGTGTGACTCATTAAAATCAAAACGAGTCTTGAAAATGAATAGCTTAAGGTTAAAACTACACTTAAATCTCAACTATATTGAACTCAAACTAAAGACTAGTTTAAGATGAATGAAGATCCACTTACTCCAAGAATAAGATTTTTAAATTTACTCATCATTTTAGTCATAAATTTTATGAACATCTAATGGTTTATATTTACTCACTAATTGAAACCATTGGATGCTCATAGGATGACAAGTACAATTTGGGGATTTTTTCATATAATTATTTTGGAACAAACTGCGATCAGAGAGTCTCTAATCACCGGAAAGTTTCATTGTTATCGGTTATGGGAAGAGTGAAGAATTACAAGTGAGATACCACACACTTACCATTGTTCATCCTTAAGTATATCATGTCTCATCCGAACCAATGACTCTGATACCACTTGTTGGACCAGACTGTGACTGAGAGTCTCCAACCACAAGGGAGTTCCAATGTTACTAGGTATGAGAAGAGCAGAGAGCTGCAATTGAGACACCACGTCTTGAACCAGAACCTTAAGACATTAGTTTAATGATTTTTTTTCACTTACAAAGTCTTTCACTCATTCTCTCATATCCAATATGAGACAAATAAACCCTACAAATTATATTCATAATTATGAGTCATTGAAACATCTTCATGGAATTTAACTAGATTAATTACTGTAATTTGATCTTTGTAAGTTTTTTTGGTTGTCAACCTTATTACAGTAGAAAAAGGATCCTCTCCATTAATGGAGAGGCAAAAACATGTATTTTCCTTTGTTTTTAATGGTAGTAGTATCATTTCGTTATAATTAGAAAGGTAAATATGTCATTGAACATTATATTTTTCTTTGCTTTTTAATGCATTTGTCTCTCTATTAATGGAGAGAATCCTAAGTCGTTTACTGTATATGTGCTGAACCTCATTACAATGTGGACTTTTTTGGTAAATAAGTAATGGAGTTTCTTTAGCTTACTATCATCATTACCTCAAAATCGTTTAATATATATTAATCATAAATTTTAATGAAACATACATATTAAAGATTTAATTAACCTTATGTTTAGATTGCTCACATATCTATTTAGTATATAACATCAATGATATTTTGATTGATTAATAACCAAATATGATATTAAAAAAAAGATCTATCTATAAAGTCAAAGAGTTGACTACTTATCCTAAAAATGGACTAGGATTGGAAGAGCCATGTTGGGAAGGATTAAAGTGTTTGTGGAAGCCAAGCTTTAGGGTTAGTTTGAGAGTTGAATTTTGGAGGGGAAGGAAGGGGAAGAGAAGGGTTGAGAGATATGAAATACACTTGTGAGATGACTCTCAAGCCTTCCCTTTTCCTTCCTCCCCTCCAAAATCTAACTCTTAAACTAACCCTTATATAATCTTTTTACCTGAACTAACAATCTTTTTATGTGTTCTCATCTCAAGTCAACAATCTCATATATACCTTCTTAAAAATATTACTAGTATTAGAAGTTCATACCTGAAAAACAATTATATTATCTAATAAAGGATAATATCCAAAATGCCATTATTCCCTGGACCAATAATTATTATTCAAAAGGGAAATATGATATTCCAGCGATTCTGATGGAGGTTGTTGCACATAGATGAGGCAATAAGGACATATGTTAGAGATTAGACCAACAAGTATATTGAAATTAATGAAGTCGAATCAAAGAGGCCAACATTAAGGATATCTATAACATGTTTATTAATGTTGAATAATGGTATAACTACTGAAGACCATTGAATGCAAGATACAAACATTGAATGTTTTAAATAGAACATAGACATTAACTCTTTATTTTTTATGTATTTCTCTTCAATCTTTTGAAAACATTATTAGCCATTTTTCTGATAAAACATTCATATTATTTCTAACAATTAAGTCATTCAGTGATAGAGCAAGATAAGCATTTGAGTTTACTTGCTGTAAAAATTACAACTAAACAAATTTGTGCGGTGCTTCAAGAGGTAGAATCTAAAAAATACATGTTTAACGATTCTCCAAAGACCTTGTCAACAAAAGCTCTTGTATATAGACTAGAGTGGCTAAATATAAAAGAATAGTTAACAAGTTTGTATAGGCTTGATAAAAAATACTTTTAAACAATGAGGTCGGAGACTCGATTAACAAAGAATACTCATCTACTTCTCGAGACAACTTCTCTACTTGTTTGAGTTTCGTGATGCTAGATTTAAAAGTATACTTTTTTGACCATGAAGATGTAATGTTGAAAATAATAATTACATACATCTAGAGGCCTCGTTACTTGTTAAATATTTAATATGATCATTTATAGTGAAATCTTAATGCTACTAAGGATTCAACATGGACAAAAGTTAGTGTGAATTAGGATAAATTTGTGTCTTTTTTCCCATATAATTATCTGACCATATCTCTATTATATTAGTCTAAAATGTAGATGTATATTCAACTAAAAAGATAACAAATATATGTCTGACTGTTTAACCATAAAATAATACAATTAAGAAAAGTTTACATGTTTGTGTGCACACTCACTTGTGATTCTAGTGTTAAGTAATTGCAAAAAGTTTTAATCCAATTTTAATTATTGATAAAAACATAATTCATTTCCCTTATTAGATATGTCTTGACAATTTCACTAATAGGGTTCACTTATTGACTAATATAAAGCATCATAAAACAGTTTCAAAATGACCAATAATCAACCTCAGTGAACAATATTAATATTAATAATGTTAAATGTATTTTAGTTATTAGTAAAGGGTAGTCTTGTCTTTTGTATTTTCCTAGCTTCCTATATGTATTGGCCCTTTGGCCTTATCTCCATTATCAATTCCATATTGCATTTCTCCTCTCCCTTCTCTCTTCTTCTTCTCTTCTCCCTTCTCTCTTCCTATGCAGCTGATGTAACATGGTATCAAGAGCAAGGTTTGCTAAGGCCACAACTTTTGAAATTTTTTCGCAGATCCTGTTCATGCTTCTGGGTTCCATCATTTTTTCTTCTTCTTTGCAGTGGTAGATCAGCCTCCGCAGTTCGCAGATCGGAGATCCCAGTTTCAGATTCGCAGATCGCAGTTTTCGCTGAGCGAATTTGTCAGGTTTTCTGTTTCACTTTCCCTTTGAATTTCGATTTCTCTGCTGTTGTGCTTGTTAGTTATGGCAACTGAAAGAGATGATTCTTTGCAATCCATTAGTGTGCAACTAAATGGATCTTCCAATTATGCATATTGGAGTTATGTGATGAGAAATTTTCTGATTGGTAAACGAATGTGGGGATATGTTTCTGGAACTTTTGTTAAACCTACAAATAGTGCTACTGAAAATTATGCAAAGGAGTTAGAAACTTGGGAAGTGAACAACTCGAAAATTATTACTTGGATTAATAATTCTGTTTCGCAATCTATTGGTGTTCAACTTGCAAAATATGATTCAGCATCTCAGGTTTGGGAGCACCTTAAACGATTGTATGTGCAGTCCAATTTTGCAAAACAATATCAGTTAGAGATTGATATTCGAGCTCTCCAACAACATAGCATGAGCATCCAAGAGTTTTATTCTGCTATGACTAATCTTTGGGACCAATTGGCACTCACTGAATCTGCAGAATTGCAAGCATTCACACCGTACACTGATCGCCGGGAACAACAGCGTTTAGTACAGTTTTTGATGGCTCTTCGAAATGATTTTGAAGGCCTACGTGGTTCCATTTTGCATCGCACTCCTCTGCCATCTGTTGACTCTGTTGTTAATGAACTTTTAGGTGAAGAAGTTCGTTTGAAGTCCCACTCTGAAAAGGGAATTGTTGACAAAGGGATTCTGCCAAGCCCCTCTGTGTTTGCTGCTCCTGTTGTGAAAGGAAAATC
>NC_032025.1:19548976-19559628 GCF_001865875.1 Lupinus angustifolius
GCCATAGACAGGGGGGGCTTTATATTTTGGATGAACTGAAGCTTCCACATGTTGCAGCTCCTACTGTTGATTTATCATCTTTTCGTTTGAATTTGTCTTCTTCTAAGTTTTATTTATGGCATTCTCGTCTGGGTCATGTATCTTCTCCTCGTTTGAAATACTTAGCATCAACGGGAGTCTTAGGATCATTACAACCAAATGACATTTCTGACTGTTGTGGTTGTAAACTTGCCAAGTTTTCTGCTTTACCTTTTCCTAAGAGTGTTTCAATTTCTAAGGCACCTTTTGATTTGGTTCATTCTGATGTATGGGGTCCATCCCCAATTGCTACTAAAAGTGGATCCAAATATTATGTCTCTTTCATTGATGATTACACCCGTTATTGTTGGATTTTTCTTATGAAACATCGTTCTGAATTCTTTGGTATTTATTGTCATTTTCGTGCTTTGGTTAATACTCAATATAACTCTGTTATTAAGTGCTTCCGCTGTGATTTAGGTGGTGAATACACCTCTAAAAAATTCTCTGAGTTACTTTCCTCTGATGGAATAGTTTACCAAGCCTCTTGTACCGACACCCTTGAACAAAATGGAGTTGCTGAAAGAAAGCATCGTCACAGTCTTGAAACAGCCCGTTCTATGCTTCTGTCAGCATCGACTCCTTCTGAGTTCTGGGGTGAGGCTGTCAAAACTGCGGTTCATGTCATTAACAGAATTCTTTCTTCTGTTACTTCAGGTTTGTCTCCTTTTGAAAGGTTGGATGGTCATCCTCCTGATTATTCATCATTGAGGGTTTTTGGTTCCACTTGTTTTGTTCTTCTTCCTCATGTTGAACGGAGTAAATTGACTCCTCGATCTGCCATATGTGTCTTTCTTGGTTATGGGGATGGTCAGAAAGGTTATCGTTGTTATAATCCTTCTACTCGTAAATTGTATATTTCTCGTCATGTTGTTTTTCTTGAGCATTTGCCTTTTTATTCTATTCCATCTGACTCTCAAAACATTACCAGGTCTGATCTCATTCATATTGATCCGTTTGTTGCGAATATTGATGGTCCAAACGACTTTAATTTTGAGAAATTCAGGGATGAAGCTCCTCATACCCCCTGCCCATGACCCTCTGCAGATTGGTGATCCTCATCCTCAACCACCTCATCTTCCTCGTCGTTATCCTCAACGTATCCATAAGTCCACTCAGCTCCCTGACTTTGTTTACAACATTTATTCTACTTCTTTTGCTTCTGCTTTGACCTCTCTCCACAGGTTATCTGAGCCATCCTCCTATCAAGAGGCTGTTCTTGATCCTCTTTGGCAGCAAGCTATGGACGATGAACTTTCTGCTTTGCACAAAACGGGTACTTGAACTATGGTGTCTCTACCACCAAACAAACGTGCTATAGGTTTTCGTTGAGTCTTTAAGATCAAGATCAAGTCTGATGGTTCTATTGAGCGTTACAAAGCTCGTCTTGTTGCCAAGGGATATGCTCAACAATATGGCATGGATTATGAAGAAACTTTTTCTCCTGTTGCCAAGATGACAACCATTCGCACTCTTATTGCTTGTGCATATGTTCGTCAATGGCATATCTCTCATATGGATGTCAAAAATGTTTTTCTAAATGGTGATCTTCATGAAGAAATATATATGGTTCCTCCTCCTGGAGTTTCTCATAATCCGGGGGAAGTATGCAAGCTGCAAAAATCTCTCTATGGGCTCAAACAAGCTCCTCGCGCTTGGTTTGAGAAATTCTCTATTGTGATAACTTCTCTTCAACTTCTTCCTTGACATTGTCTGCTTATTCAGATGCTGATTGATTATATGTCGATGGTATGATCATTACTGGTGATGATGTTGATGGGATTACAAAGTTAAAGACGCAACTAGCATATTGTTTGATGGAACATTGATAAATATCGAACAAAAAGGTACCAAGTAAAACACGTTTAACCCTTGTTTGGTTCAGCTTATAGATTGTGGCTTTTGCTTATTTTTTCCCGGAAATAAACTTAAAGTTAAGTTTGTTTGGTTATTGAGATATACCATAAACTCAACTTTTATTTATCAAAACGTAAATAAAAAGTAATATCTTTTATGGTAGGTTGCATTATTGGATTACTTATTTTTCAACCATTTTTATTTCTTATTTTGCCCTCAAATTTCAATAATACTTTCATTTTTTGGATTAACTTCTCATTAGATTACATATTTTATCATTTGTCCACTATTTATTTTGTGGACAATCTAATTCATGTTTAACCAAATTTATTTGTTTATTTCTGTAATGTTATTTTTGAATATTAACTTTTATTTTTATTTTGATATTTTGTAATCTTCGTCATGAGGTATTAAAAATTAAAAAAATTATAATAAAAATATACGACAATAAATACTAAAAATGTACATTTTAAAAATATATAATACAACTTAAACAGATAAATTTATGTCCTTTTATGTAATTTAATCTATGAGAAAATATTTCCACACCCAAACAAAAAAGATTATATTGAGTTTTTAGTTAATGTACCAAAATATAAACAGTCTATTAACAATTTCTAATCTAAAACTAAAAATATAATCTATATCAATCACATAATGAAAAAATGTTATTGTTAAATAAAGACTAGATGTATGTATTAATAATATAAAAGTTTTTTACATTGTCACTCATATTATCTAGAATTTATATTTAATCATCATTAACACTTCAAATAAGTATTACAAATAAAAAATAGATGATATATTATGTGTAAATCTTATAGTAATGATGTATATATATTACATTCTCCTTAAATATTTGGCATTGTACCACAACACTTTTTTGTCAACTGTTGTTATCCTTCAGGTGTTAATCCAAATAAGAAATGCCGTATTAACAATTATTTTAAAGACGTTTGTTAAAAATTAAAAAACAAATAACAAACTTGTGTAAGAATATTCAACACAACAATTCTCAATACTTTAAAAGTCACGGTTCCTCATACAAACTTAATTTTTTTTATCCTAAATAAATAACTCACAAAATAAAAATTAGATTAGCAATCAATCATTTGGTGTTTTTTTTATACAGAACTATAATCTTTTATTTTAAATATAATTTTATTTATTTATTTATTATAATACGGGTTTTATTAACAACGTTAAAAATTAAAATCTAAAATGCTCACTCAGGTTTATATAGAAAAATAGAATGAGTATATTGTAAAAACATTTAGTTGATTGATGACTATGGTTATTGTCTAGACCAAATGTTTTGCAGGGGGCTTAAAGAAGCCACGCTTGTGATTAAACATAAAGAAAGCAAGTAATTAGCTTAAAAGTATTAGGAGCAAGGATAGCACTCTAAACATGTGATAATTAAATGAGTTTGAAATTTGATAATTAATTAAAATCTATCCCATCACGGATACTACTGGGTCTGTTACCGACAGATCTTTGAATATCAGACATAATTTATATACCATAAATAAATAAAATATTAAAAACGAAACTTATTTAATTGTGTATGTTTCTTATAGTCTTATTTGATATTTAAACAATCAAAAAGAGAAAATAATAATAGAAAATTAGGAAACATAATTCAAATACAATTGAAATCGTTCATTAAACAGACTCCATTTACTAGACGAAACATAAAAACTAAAGTACTTTGATTCAAATTTTATTTGGTAAAGACTATGTAATTAATATAACATTACTTCACAATTATAAATTAACAACAAAATATCATATCTTAAATATATAACATCACAATTATGATAGAAAAATTATTTAACAAAAATTGTTTAATCAATATAACATCCAAATCACTATTTAATAACATAACTTCACATTTATGAATTAGAATGATATTACACTTATGTAGTAACAATATAACATTAGAGTCACGTTACTATATATATGGACTACCATTAAGATGTTAGCTAATGATGCATGACTCTATTAGATCCCTAGAACGACAAAAAAATCAATTGTTCGATTCTTATGAGTAACACTTATTAGGATGTATAGTTATGCACTCTAAAATGTATTAATTTTTTACCTAATAAGAAAAATATACATCTATATATATTTAAAAATTGTGGATTTGGATATCCTATTATCTATATACATGTTTGAGTTTCAAAATCTCCAATTGCAATTACCTACTGGTGCAAAACATGTACCGTGATCCAACTAGTTGCGAATATTACCCACTGGTACATGTGAGTCTAGTTATTGATTGTCATCCATAATTTTGAGCAATATTATGCCCTAGTTAGGAGAATGATCAGCACAAAAAATTAAAAACAACCGACCCAATTAGTTAGGAGAATGGTTAACCCAAAAGGTAATAATGTTCGGTCACTAATTGTTTTAGTTATTTTCCCGCGAGACTCCATTAATTGACATCCAACAGCCCATCAAATAGTTGGCTTAACAATTACTCTTTATTAATAAAGAGATAAATGTGTTTCAAAAAATAAAGAGAAATACAACTTTTGATTACACATATTCCCTTTTTTATTGTAATAAAATTACACTTTTGCCATTAAAAATAAATGAAGAAATATGTATGTATTTCTCTATTAATAGAGATAATCCTTATTTAATGATGTAAACCCTCCTAGGGCAGCCTTTGATCCCAAGGGCAAGAGAAGTCATGATGGTCCTACAACTAGGGCCAAAGCCAAGACAAAGGTCCTTAAAGTCTCAAACGACACAATTGACCTAGGAGAGGGTATGTGAGGAGGACATTTATGTCCTTAGGTCACTTTCTACTTAGGTTTATTTTATTTTCATTGATTCAAATAAATGAGATTGCATTCTCATATAGTCTTAGGTTTATTTTCATACAAGTTATTTTAGTATTTAATTCATGTAATATGGGTTGGGAATTATTTGTAACATTGGTCCATATTCATGACCAAGTAGTTTACTTAGGTTCAAGGATAAGCCTTTCACGTGGCTAGGGCATATGGAAGTCAAGGCATGATCATTTCAAGGAAGGAGGCACGTAAGGAACTATATCTATAAGGACAAACAAGGAGATAATGCAATTTAGCTAACACTTTATCTCTAAGGCAAGCAAGGAGATAAGGCATGGAGGGAAAACGAATTTAAAAGAAGATAGGTTTGTTTTAGCAATTTGAATTTGAAAGAAGATAGATTTAAATTGGAATTTGAAAGAAGATAGATTTGAATTTGAAAGAAGATAGATTTGAATTTGAGAAAAGATAGATTTGTTGCTGCCAACAAATATAATCTTTTCAAATCAGCCACAACAACCTAATCTATACATTATATTCTCAAATCTCCACATAATTTCGGTCAAACTCAAATGCAAGAAACCAAGCCAACAACACCAACACCAAATTCAAATCAAGCTTCCTCAAATCAAGAAAATCATCTCAATCTTCTTCCAAACTGTGGAGACTATTCAACCCAAATTATATTATTTAAGATCTTATCTACTTGATTTAATTAGGAGTTTATATTATTATTTCATTTTTATTTTAGCTTAAGTTTAAATTAGGCTTTCAAATTATTCTAGTTAATTAGGACTTAGTCTATTTTCTTTTCAGCCAAGGCAACTTTGCCTATTTATGGATTCAGTTTGGATTAATAAAAGTTAAGTTGAATTTTGAGTAAATTTGAATTGTTTTTGTTGAGAGCATTTCTCCTAAACCTAGGTTGGTCGTGCTAACAAGTTCTTATCAAGCTTCCTTGCTTGTGGCGAACATCATAGCTTATCAAGCTTCCATGCTTGTGGCGCTTTCTCACCTTCCATTCTTTTCCATCTTCTTCAACAACACTTAACCAATCTGCCCAAAGTACTTCCCAACACTTAAAAACCGAGATCACCATCATTGAACTCATACCCAACCGAAATCATCAACCCCATACACATACCTAAGCCAAACAGCCACAAACTCTGCAACAAACCAACCCTAAACACCTTCCCTAAACCGAAACCATAAATCCCATAATCCATACACAAACCCTAGCCTATTTAAACCTCTAACCTAATCTAAGACCTACCCAAAATCCCAAATTTAATACCAAACCGAATTCACACATTCTCAAACATAAGTTCAAGCTAAAACGATCCTATAATTCTAAGGCAGCCCCCAAGTTGTCATCAAGTGGTCATCAGAGCTAATTTAGCTTGAAGGATGTCAAGTCCAGAGAGAACTCCTACAATTTCACCAAGGTCAGACTCTATGACCGTGAGACTTCAAAACATGATGGATGCCCAATTCCAAACTCTTCAACAACAATTGGAGGAGTTGAGAATTCATTATGATAGAAGGCTGGATGAACAAAATCATGGCAATCAAAATGGCCATGAAAGAAGAAGAAGGAGGCCTAGGAGAGAAGAGAGGCTGAGACATGAGGATAGACACAATTCTTCAAGGGCCTATGATAGTGAAAGGAGACATGACAGTTGTGGCCATGATGGAACAAACCGTGGCCATGGAGAGCACAACCATGGCAGCCCTGGCCGTGGTCATGCTAGTCCAATCCATGGACATAGAAGGCAAAGAGAGGGTGCAAATAGAAGCCCAAATTGTGAGCATATAGGAGATATGGATGGTGTTAAGATCGAAGTCCCTACTTTCTTGGGGATGAGTAATCCAGAGGCATATTTAGCATGGGAATTGAAGATGGAACAAGTCTCCAATTGTTACAACTATTTAGAGGCAAAGAAAGTCAAGGTGGCAGCCCTTGAATTTCAACAGTATGCAATAGTTTGGTGGGATCAGTACCAAAAAGATAGAGTGAGATGTTGGGATGTAGCCATTGATACATGGGCTGAAATGAAGAGAGCAATGAGAAGGAGGTTTGCACCTCATTCTTACAATAGAGATGCACATAACAAGCTACAAAGGCTCACTTAAGGGTCCCAAACAGTAGATGAATATTTCAAAACCATGGAGTTAGCCTTGCTTAGGTCCAACCTCAATGAGGACCGTGAAGCAACAATGGCTAGGTTTCTTCATGGGTTGAACCTAGAAATCCAAGATGTGGTGGAATTGCAATCATATGTGGAGTTAGATGACTTGGTTTAGAAAGCCATTAAAGTGGAGCAACAAATTAAGAGGAAGAAGTCTAAGTACTCCTCTAGTACGTCAAAATCCCACTCTTGGAGAGATGAGCAAAAAAGGGAGAGCCCTAAGGCCAAGGAGGCCGTGGGCAGCCACAAAACCACCGAACCAGCCGTGGAGACCAATGGGAAGACTAGAAACGTGAAGTGTTTCAAGTGTCTTGGCCATGGTCACATTGCCTCTCAATGTCCTACAAAAAGGACAATGGTGATCACTAATGGTGTCATTGAGTCCCAATCCGAACCATCAAGTGGAGAGGAGTGTGATGATGATATATTCATGCGTGATGGTGATATTTTGATGATGAGGAGACTCTTGGGCAGCCAAGTTAAGAGGCATGAAGAAAGCCAAAAATACAACCTATTTCACTCAAGATGTTTGGTCCAAGGCAAGGTATGCATGTTGATCATTAATGGAGGTAACTGCACTAATGTGGTTAGCCAAAGGTTAGTGTCAAAGCTAGACCTTGAAACTAAACCACATCCCACCCCTTATAAACTCCAATGGTTAAATGATGTGGGTAAGTTGGTTGTGGATAGACAAGTCATGGTACCCTTCTCCATATGGAAGTATCATGATGAGGTCTTATGTGATGTGGCTCCTATGGAAGTTAGCCACATGTTGTTGGGGAGACCATGGCAATATGAAAAGAAGTTAAGAACACTAGCCATAATGGTTTCACCAACAAGGTCTCATGTATGCACCATGGTCACATGGTGGTGTTAGCCCCTTAGAGCCCTAAACAAGTCCATGAGGACCAAAAGAGGCTAAGGGCTAAGATTGAAGAAGAAAGGAAGGAAAGTGAGGCAAAAGCCAAGTCCATGGCCAAGCCTACACTTGACATTGTTCCTACTCCCAAGGCTGAAATTTTTTCTACACTTAGCCATTCTTTGAAAGATCATGGCAAGGATAAGAAAAAGGATAAGAATGAAGGCAATTCGAGGACGAATTCATTTGAAGAGGGAGGGGATGATGTAAACCCTCCTAGGGTTTTGATCCTAAGGGCAAGAGAAGTCATGATGATCCTACAACTAGTGCCAAAGCCAAGGCAGGGGTCCTTAAAGTCTCAAAGGACACAATTGACCCAAGAGAGGGTATGTGATGAGGACATTTATGTGCTTAGGTCACTTTCTACTTAGGTTTATTTTATTTTCATTGATTCAAATAAATGAGATTGCATTCTCATATAGTCTTAGGTTTATTTTCATTCAAGTATTTTTAGTATTTAATTCATGTAATATGGGTTGGGAATTATTTGTAACATTGGTCCATATTCATGACCAAGTAGTTTACTTAGGTTCAAGGGTAAGCCTTTCACGTGGCTAGGGCAAATGGAAGTCAAGGCATGATCATTTCAAGGAAGGAGGCACGTAAGGAACTCTATCTATAAGGACAAACAAGGAGATAAGGCAATTCAACTAACACTTTATCTCTAAGGCAAGTAAGGAGATAAGGCATGGATGGAAAACGAATTTATAAGAAGATAAGTTTGTCTTAGCAATTTGAAAGAAGATAGATTTGAATTTGAATTTGAGAAAAGATAGCACACGTTTTCAAACTTGGAGATAAAGAGAAGATTATATGAAGATTAAAGAGAGATTAATCAATCTCCCAAAGATGCACACGGCTAGAAACAAGGAAAGAAGATAGGAAGCTCAATCTTTTAAGGTGCACAAGGCTATAAAATAGGGAATCCTAATCTCATCTCCAGCAACAAATCTGCCCAAAATACTTCCCAACACTTAAAAACCGAGATCACCATCATTGAACTCATACCTAACCGAAATCATCAACCTCATACACATACCTAAGCCAAACATCCACAAACTCTACAACAAATCAACCCTGAACACCTTTCCTAAACCGAAACCATAAATCCCATAATCCATACACAAACCCTAGCCTACTTAAACCTCTAACCTAACCTAAGACCTACCCAAAATCCCAAATTTAATACCAAACCGAATTCACACATTCTCAAACCTAAGTTCAAGCTAAAACGATCCTTAATTAAAAGGCAGTCCCCTAGAGGTTGTCATCAGAATGATCAGCACAAAAAATTGAAAACAGCCGACCCAATTAGTTAGGAGAATGGTTAACCCAAAAGGTAATAATGTCCGGTCACTAATTGCTTTAGTCATTTTCCCGCGAGACTCCATTAATTGACATCCAACATACTCCATCAAATAGTTGGCTTAATAGTATACTCTTTATTAATAGAGAGATAAATGTTTCAAAAAATAAAGAGAAATGCTACTTTTGATTACACATATTCCCTTTTTTATTGTAATAAAATTACACTTTTGCCATTAAAAATAAATGAAAAAATATGCATATCTCTCTCTATTAATTGAGATAATCCTTATTTGTATACTTTGTGGTGACTTTGATCATGATGCTATATTTATATTTGAATAAGAAGCATGCAGTGAGACTTTGGAACCTTAAACTCAGTTTCAACCTCACCTTAAAATCAAGATTAATGTTGAATTTATATTCCACCTATTAAAGACAAGATGTTCCAGTTGGACTCAGGTACATTTTACATACCCCATAGTTTTCCTTTCCCGAGGAGAGTTTATAGTGGTCCCGTCGCATCAAATCTATCATATCAAAAGGAGCCTAGGAAAAAAAAACCTTTGATAAAGAGCGTTGGAGGTTGGGTGGCAAAAACTCATCTCATATATACTCATTAAAATATATACAGATCTCACTTTTACTTGTATATTTATAAATTTATTTTTTAATAATTAAATATTGTATATATTTATATTTATATTTTATTTTATAATTATATATTATCTATTTTATAATAAATTTTAGTGATTAAAATATAACACATATTTAACATGTACATAATTTTTATTATTCATGTAATAATTATTTGATATATTGAATACTACAAAATATATAAATAAATATTTAAACAAGTTAATTACACTGACACCTCCTGAGTTTTAGTGAAATTACATAAACCACCCCTCACTTTTCTTCATCTACACAAACCCCTAATTTTTATACTTTCATTACACTAACCACCCCTGCATGAGAAATAAATATAATTAAGTTAAAAAAAACATTATATATTATGGAGAAAAGTCCAAATAATATACAATCAATGTATCTTTATTATTTTTGGTTACAAAATATGTAACACCACGAATTTTACGATTTGGAATTATAAGAATTTATTAATATTTTTATTAATTATATATTCGAAAATGAATTTCTGGGAATTTTCGGTAAAGAATTAGATAAAACTCTAGTTGAGTTTTAGTCTTGTAATTTTATTTCCTATTTTGTGGTAAATTTTGGTAATTTTCGGAGACATTCGGTTCTGAACCACTGTCGGGGCCGAAATCCACTCGGTACGGCTCAAAAAGTGGTTTTTGAGTTCCGTAACTCGGAATCGAATTCCGATCGCATCGTTGGCTTCGTATTTTCATTTCGAGTCAGTATAGACCCTGAATACACCCATGCCTATTTCTAAATATTTTTCTCTCGGAATGCCGAAATCCGAAATTCTAATCCAATATTACAATCGGGCGATTTATAATATCCGATCGA
>NC_032025.1:19559728-19561159 GCF_001865875.1 Lupinus angustifolius
GTTGAGGAAATGTATTGAATAAAGTATGTGAGAGAACACATCGTGACATAGTGGTGTCCGATTATGACACCCGGATCTCCTAAACCATCTCAAAGGTTTTGGAGTTAACTTGGGTTTTAAGAAACCCAATATTTTTATGTTTGGATGCTTCCGAATATATGTGATTGTTGAGGAAATGTATTGAATATTGTATGTGTGAGAGAGAACATCGTGACACAGTGGTGTCCGAATATGACACTCGGATCTCCTAAACTATCTCAAAGGTTTTGGAGTTAACTTGGGTTTTAAGAAACCCAATATTTTTATGTTTGGATGTTTTTGAAGATATATGATTGTTGAGGAAATGTATTGAATATTTTATGTGAGAGAGAACACATCGTGACATAGTGGTGTCCGAATATGACACCCGGATCTCCTAAACCATCTCAAAGGTTTTGGAGTTAACTTGGGTTTTAAGAAAACCAAGATTTTGTATGTTTGAATATTTTGAATATATATGATTGTTGATGAAATGTGTTGAATATTGTTGGAAACTTTTCTGAGTGCAAGTGTTTGAAAAACTAAGTTTAAATGTGTTTCGGTTGTCGAAAAGGGCAAAAATAGTGGCAAAAACAGGTATTTTGTCCAAGGGGCGAGGGACTGTGCGAGGGGAAGTTTTGGTTCTGGATACCCCTCGCCCGAGCGACAAGTTCTCGCTTGGGCGAGCAAGCCTCGCCCGAGCTAGCACGGGACTCGCTTAGGCGAAAAAAGCCCAGGAATACGATGAAATTCGGGAATTCCCTCGCTTGGGCGAGAGATTTCTCGCCCAAGCGAGCAAAAGTTTCGCTCGGGCCGAAAAAAAAAATTTTAAAAAGAAAAAAAAATCAAGATTTTGATGATGTCTCGCTTGGGCGAGGTAGGCTTAAGTTTATTTGAGATTTAAAGATAAATTGTCGCTTAGGCGAGAGGGCCTCGCTTAAGCGAGAGATGCCCAGTTTTAAAATGGTATTGTTGATTGAATTTTCGCTTGAGCGAAGNTGAGCGAAGGGTCCTCGCTTGGGCGAGAGACAGTAATTGTGTTTGACTATTTGGATTGATTGGTTGAGTATGTAATAACCCTAGTATGGGTATGTGATAAAAACTATTTTGGTATAACACCGTAATTGAAATAAAAAGTAAAGTATTCAAGGTGTTGGAATTAAATAGTCAAATTCAGAAATTTATTTTAAAGAAAGAAATCCGAAAATGATATATGATTTAGGGCGATGCCCAGAAAGGGATACGTGATACCACGGAGCGAGATCGTCTGACCGTAAGTGGCTTGGTCTGGGACCGTCTAGGGTGATTCAACGATGGTCGTGGTGGTAGGGACGTTACCCTTTGAGTTATGATGTTGTGAACAATGCGACAAACCCGGGTAGGGTGTGTTGTGATATAAAGGTTGTGGAATGA
>NC_032025.1:19561259-19578470 GCF_001865875.1 Lupinus angustifolius
ATGTTTTTTAGAAGTATTTTTTCGGGGCGTTACAAAATACATCAACAATTCTAAAGATATATTGTTTAAATCGCTATTATATTATATCGTAACGAACCAAAAATAATAAAGAGGTATCAACTCATATATTATTTGGACTTGAATATATCATCTTTTGTTTAACTTAATTGTTTTTATCACATTTTTGTTTATAAAATTACACTTAATTTTCATGCAGTGGCAGTCAGTGTAATGAAAGTATAAAAATTAGGGGGTTTGTGTAGGTGTAGAAAAGTGAGGGGTGATTTGCGTAATTTCACTAAAACTCAGGGGGTGTCAGTGTAATTTACTCATATTTAAACACACAAACTTGTTGGGTACCCGTGTATATCCGTTATCCACACTTGGTACTCATAAGTATTATTGGTATGAGTATGGGAAAACACTAGTCCATAAATATTATTGGTATGAGTATGGAAAACTTTCAAACTATGATAATTCTAGCCATCACGATTAAGGGAAATCTCCATAAATAATTGTAATAAGGATTAATAATCATAATACATCATCTTATATTATAATTAATAACTTCTCCAATATTAATTAGAAGATAAGTCACACAAAAATAATAACATATTCAAATTGCATATGTGACATTAATTGTCTCAAACTCTTCATTTATGATTAAAAGTTTGTACACAATATGCTTGTTGGAGGTGCCTGTCCCCTCAACCAGCACCCTGGATTCCTAGGAATTGGCTTACTCAATTTCTAGAAAAAATTTCGTCTTCATGCGTGATGCAACTGAGAATTCGTTTGCCCATGTCCAAGCCAATCAAAAAATCCTAAGATCCCGTCAACAATCAACACATCTGGTTCATAGATCCTCTCAATAATCACCAATCAACAAAATTGGATCATATATCTCCTCAACAATCATCGATCAACATAATTGGATCATAAACCTCTTAACAATCATCAAACAATATAATTCGTTCTTAAAATAGGAAGAATACACTACTAAACATTAACATAACACAATATATATAATAAATTATGCAACATACTAAATACAAGAAGTCTAAACAACAAATAGGAAAATATAAAAATTATATATGATTATGATATATAGTTCATAACCAATGATTAGAAATATCTTAATTGCCTACCATTTCAATTCAATTAACTTAATAGCTTTGCATTTACATGGGATTGTTACATAGTTAAAGATATTGATTAAGGAATTTTGCTCCTATACAGTTACACTGTGCATATGACCTTTGGTGAAGACGTGTCATTTGTGTAACAGCTCCAGTGAATGGTCCTTTTCCTATAACAAATTAATTAATGAAGGCAATAAAAATAATAATCAGGTTCAGCTAGATGTCACAAATCCTAGCAACAAAATTAATAGTCCTTCACATGATAATGTGTCTAGTATCTAAAAATTACAACACCTTATTTTCTGGATACACTACATCAAGAAAAGAAATTTCATTATAATTTGATCCAGCAAACTCTTAAGCAACATTTCACTAACTCTACTATCATTACAATTGCACATAGAATAACATTTGTTATTGACAGTAATATGGTTTTGCTTCTTGATCAACAACTTATTGAGGAGTTTGATACTCCTACAACAGTGCTAGAGGATAGGTCTTCATCTTTTGCTCAACTTGTTGCAGATCTAGTACTCAGGTTTTTTTGATTGATTCATCATCCATAACTGAAGAACTGTTACAAAGGCACACTAATGAACATAATTGTATAAAGTAGGTTACAAATGCACTAATAATCATAATAAGCATGAATGAGGACAATTATTGAGCAGTTTCAAAGTGATATAATCATAGAGCAAAAAGTCAGGGCATATTATTACTAAATTTCAGTTAGTAATTCAAAGGGTTTTTGTACTAACCCATACTCAGCTATAAAAGGGTTCCACACCTCAAAAAGAAACCAGATTACAAGACAGAACATACCATATAGCTGTCAAAAAAAAAGAGAGCATACTGATATCATACCACACACACAACAAATCAGTGAGCATAAAGAGAAGAAACAATCAGCGACGTCAGAAGGTGAAGAATTCGGTCGGTTCACAGCGGGTGCAGGGGATATCCAGGAACAAGAATCATCCGGGATGACATTCAAGGGGTAAAAAACCGGGATATATATTCAGGTAAGCTACCTATTTCATTCATTTACATAATTGCAGGCAACATGATTTACCTAGTTTATGTTCTGGATATCAAAAGCATACATACACCCCTATTCCGTTGAGAACACTAAAACTAAATAAATTACATCATGGTTGTTCTAAATATGATTTGTTCTCACCCGAAAAAGTCTTTTTAGTTCATAAGTATGTCACGGATTTATCCAAACCATAAGGAATGAATAGAACTCGAATAGGGATAGGAAGCATTACCGAAATCCATTACCGAAATCCATTGCTTATGCCGATTTCGAGCCAGCGACGCTGCCATCATCACCGTAGAGTAAGTATCTTTGAGCTCTGGCCACACTCACGGATTTGACTCGCTTTAGTGAACCTCTGAAACAATACAAATTCATAGAAAGGTAAGAAAACTGAGAATCAATAAATATAAAAGTAGAAGGAAGTGAGTTACGAAAAATGAGGGGATGATTACCCGATTCAGAACCACCATAAGCCACTAGCGAAAGGAACCGAACCACCACGTCACCACCATCTGAGCGAACTCATCATCGCCGCCACTACTGAAATGTATTGTATGAATTTAATTAAATAATGATTATATAACTTGTTAAATGAAATGTGATTGAGGAATAACTACTAAAACATGTTTTGTAGTAATCTAGTGTAAATATAAAGATGGTGGTACAATGAAATGATATTGAATGTTAAAAAAAGGAAACATGTTAGGAAAAGTTGAATGAATTTAGATGAAAAATTATATGATTTATTTTTAATAGGAGAATGTGACTAAAGATTAACTCATAAACCTTGCTTTGTATAGATTTGATTGTTGATGTAAAGCTGTTGTACAGTCATATCATATTGAAATCTGTTATTTAAAAAAAATTAGTTAGAAATAAGTATTTCAAACATAATGTAAAATAAGTTATAGAATACCTGTTAAAGATTTTGGAAAACTTCTTTATAAACGACATTTATCGTTGTCTTCAATGGTTTCCCATCCTTGTCATGTATCACTATCTTCAATCCATTTTTGCTCTGTACTCTTGAAACAACTACATACAACTGACCATGACTGGATATTGGTCTAGATAAATACAACCCCACACTCTCTAGTGATTGGCCTTGCGATTTGTTGATTGTCACAGCGTATGACACAATTAAAGGGAATTGTCTTCTAATAAGCATGAAAGGCCATGGAGACTGGGATGGTGACATTGATAATATAGGAATGTAAGTGATATTTCTAATATTTTTTCCAGACATTATCTTTGCCTCAAGTACATGATTAGCCATCTTCGTAATCACCAATCTTGTACCATTACATAACCCTTCAGACTGATCTAAATTCCTTAATAGCATAATCGGGGTGCTTACTTTCAGCTTGATCTTATGATTTGGAAGTCCTAATGTTGAAAGTGAATTTAGAAATTCAGGAGTTAATATGTTGCATGCTTCATTGTCATTAGCATCAGACATATCAACTTCATTTGAACTCAAGTATTCTTTTTCATCACCGGTAAGTATACATTAGAATAATTATTAATATAAATGTAATAAATTTAATACATTTAACATAATGTGTATGTTAAATAAAATTGAATACTTTACCTGAAATTTTCATCAAAACATATTCATTGATTTGATCAACAATCTCAATTGTTGATCCAAGTATTGCTCTACATTGAAGAAATTGTTCATTCTTGTAATGTTGTTGTAAGTTTCGGTAGGTGCTACAGACTATCACATCAATTGGGTTATCATAATCTAAAATCAGAAGTTCCTTTGGGATATCAATTTCAGTAGAACCATCATTAGGTTCTGATAATTTTCCATTTCCCATCTTTTGTATCCACTCAGAGAATTGCTTGATATCTGATTCATTGTCATGATTTTGTAAACGCATGTTCTTTGTAAGGGTTAAAACTGTACATTGATGCCAAAGATAAGAAGCATTAATTGTTGCATGCACAATATCTAAACGACAACCTCTTAGAACCACCAGTAATATTTGTCTAAAATCACCTCCAAATACTACAACCTTTCCTCCAAACAGAATTGAGCCATATGTTGTTCCCATGATGTCACAAAAACTTTTATCAAGTGCTTTGAAGCAAAAATTATGTGCCATTGGAGCTTCATCCCATATAATTAACTTTGTCTGTTTCAATAATTCCGTAAGTTCAGTCTCTTGATGAATGTTGCAAACAGAGTTGTCAAAAGTTGGTACTGGAATTTTGAATTTAGAATTTGCTATCCTACCCCCAAGTAATAGTAAAGAAGTTATACCACTTGAAGCCACAGTCAATACAATATGCTTTTGAGATCTCAATGCATATGTTAGGGTTAGCCATATGTGCGTTTTTCCAGTTCCTCCATAACCATATAGAAAAAACATGTGACCTTGTTGACAATTAACATCTTACATTATAGGAAATGAAAATGTGTGTTACCATGTTATTATTACAAATATATTATTTTGGACTAACATTAAATAAAGAATTTTGTAAGAAAATGGAAGTACCTGTTAAAGAGTTGAAAAGAGTATGGAAGTTTCTCTTTAATTCATCTGTATCATAGTTAAGCTCTTGATATATTAGTCTATTTCCTAATTGACTTGTTATGTACCCATTTGGGTATGGCATTGATGGATAGTCTTTCAAACTCCTTCAATTTCCTTCAAGTAGGTTTTCAATCTCCAATAAAGTTAAATTTTGTAGTTGTTCATCCGTAAGCACCAACCCTATAATGTATAAAATGTGTTATATAATATAAGATATTTAAATAAAACAAAGTTTTAATAATACAATGTAGTATAATTGTTGAATACCTTGATTATTGGAGATATTTCTTTGGTTGTAGAGAATTTCATCAGATAACCATTGCCACGTGTTCTCCCAAACATGATTTGGCCTATTCATTGATGTGGATAAAAGTATTGTGACAAATAATTTCCTCAAGTAGAAACCAGAACCCTAATCCTTTGCTTCTCTTAGAGCTTCAATGTTTTCTCTATCATCCTTAAGTAAGCCACTTGCAAAGCAAGCATCCCTGAATGTTTCATATCAAATATTTGAAACAGTTCTAATATCTTCATAACATATCGGTCCTTTAACAACTGTCAACATCATCCTAAGATAGTATAGTTCACCGGTGCATGGAGAAACCCAAATTAATCTTCCAATTGTATAACATGATTTTCTTGGCTTCCAAGACCTAGTTTTCTTTACATAAACAAATTTTGACACATATTGAGCATAACCCAAAGTTCTACCTTATGGATATTTTTTATTTGCTTCCATCCAGGATGTAAACATAGATTTTGATATAGTTGGTCTTAAAAGAATATTGTCTATATCCTCGTGATCATTAAAGTAAACAGGTTGTTCTCCTGGAAGATGAAAGTATAATCGTTCAACAGCTGGTTGTCTCCCATGAATTGGAAATTTAAAAATTCTCCAACATGCTTCTGACGGTGATACATATCTGCAATCAAGATATTGTTTGACCTCTTCAACATTACTGGGAGCATATGATGCACCATCATTTGTTGGTTCAATAACCGTTGTGATCCTATCATATCATTTGTTTATATACTTGAATAAGTACTTAACTGAGGTACTTTGGTTACACTACTCCATTTTAATGTGAGCTTGATACTTAATTAACAGTTGCGGGTTGTAAGGAACAACATAGCGATTGTCAAGAGAGATGCCATTTTTTTCAACAATATTTCCATTATCTCTTCTCATATAGACAGGACATCCCTCTTCATCAACAATTGTAGAGTGTTGAAATTGTTTTGGAAAATACTGAGAATACTTACCACCTTTTATACATGGAGAAGACATATTGCAAGAACCACATGGACCATGAATCATATGTGACTTGACCAAGTTGTACAATTCAGGATCATCATTCTGATTTGGAATTTCAGCAGAGATAATTCTATCAATGTTATTTGGAGATGGATATTTGTTAGAAGGATGCAAAAAATAAGCAAGTGCACATATGGTAAGCCTTTCTTCTGAAATTCAATAGTGTACATATCTGAAATATTAAATCATAAAGGAATAATAAGTATATAAAATTATCCATATAGTAACATATATGAGATAAAGGTAAATATATTGTGAAATATATACTTACACACAATTACTTTACCCAACACATGTCTTTTCTTTATATCTTGAAGCAATTGTGCAAACTTCATTTTGAACACTCTTGAGATTATATCTGGCCTATCATGCGGATTCAAACCCAAAGGATTAAGAAATCTTACAATTTCAGGCCAATTAGGATTGCATGTCATTGTTAGAAACAAATTAGGAAATCCCAATGAAGTACAAATGGTCATCCCATCAAAGTATAAATGATCCATGTACCTACGACTACCAACAAAAATTGAAGGTAATATGACTCTTTTTCCAATATTTGATCCTTCAGTTTGGTCATTTGTTTGAGATTTGTTCAAATTTCTGTATTTATCAACCCTTAACTTGGACTGATTTATTTTGATAAAAGATAGACGTTCAGACTCCACCATAGTATAAGCATCAAATAAAAATTGATGAAATAGTCTTCTTGACCTTAACAAATTTTGAGCCTCATTCTTCCTTGTTTGCCATCTAAAGGATATCCATTCTCTCACTGTTAGACAATTTCGTTTCCTATTTTGAGAATCAGCTCTAGCTTTGTGACTTACATCATGTCTGTAACCATCCTCCCCAAATGGAAACAACAATGGATATTGAAAAGCTAAATAGCTTGCATGTAATTCATCAATTCTCTTTAATTGACCAGTTTGGGTCTCCATGATTATATCTCTTTTTGATGTTGAATCAATATCTCCAACTATTAAAGCAGCAACTTCAGAAACCATTGGTAAGTTATTTACTCTACCATCAGAACTCCTTTCGAAAATTAGCTTCAATTTCAAATTAGGAATTACACCGTCTTTCAGTCTTTCCCTTGCCATTCTGAACGACTTTGCATGAACATTATATTCATCCTACATTTGGGATAATTGGCAAAGTACTTGGGAATCAGCCTTGTTGTTCCTATATTCATCAATTGAACAACAAATCAATAAGATTTCACTGAATAGAAAAAATATGACATTATTATCCATGGTAATATTATCATGTACCTTAGTCCTTCCATTCTATTTTGAATTTCATGTTCTGTATCATAAATGTAAAGTTGTGCAAACTTTGGGCCTTGTCCTGGCATCGGCAACATACTACCAATACGATGACATGGTTGTCCTTGTATCCTAATAGTTGGAGGACCTCTACCATTATTGATTGATCTATCAAAATTTTCACTCGCAGATGTGAAGGCAAACATCATGTTGTACAGTCGAATATTGTTTTGATAATTTAGACTATCACGGGAGTGCAAATCAAAGAGGAGATGTTGAAGGATTGGAGGTGGTGTTTGCAATAAAGGAGGAGGTGTTTGCAATAAGGGTATTTGTATTTTACCATCACCACAACAAAGTTCATATTTGGGTGTTGTAGTGTTTCTATGTTTACGCTTTCGCTCTTCATACCACATGCATGCTCCACAATAATCACATTCAATAACAGGATCACCAATATCAGAATAACCTAAACAAACAATTTTAATGTTATTGGCTATGCTTCTTGTACTATAATAAAATTTAAAATGTTTAGTAAATAACCTTGATGTATTTGAGCCATTGAGGTCGTATGGAAAGTATCGAATTGATCTTCATCTTCCGAAGAATATTCAATATTAGCATCGTCTAAACTCATCAGAATAAAATATATTAATGCTAAAGAAAATCATTATATTAATTTAATAAATGACTAATAATAAAATAAACTTTTGAATCAATACTTTTGACATGATCTTCGTTTGTATGATCATTGAATTGGTGACTATAAATTTGCGTTGATGAAAAAGGTAACATATTTTCTTTTGTTGTTGAATTGTTGTTCAAGTTTTGAAGATGTGACATGTTCCCATATCTATTCATAAGATTTACACCTATAGATTCTTGATTCAAAAATCTCTTCTTTGTAGATTGGTCATGGATTTCTGATGGTTAGGTATGGGATGTTGAAGTTGAACAACCATTGATGTTGAATAAATCGTAACTGTCTTTCAAGTTGGCAGAATTTAAATCTATATGTGATAGCGGGGTTCTACTCATATGCTAATATTAGTGTAGAATTTTGCTGTTGAGATTGCACCGATGAACGTGTTTGTTGTTTTGATCTTGAATAATTTAAACCCTTATCCTTCAAAACAGACTTTCTTTTATTTCTTGCTATTGAAGAACAAATATTCGATTTATTTGTATCCATTTGATATCAATATAAAAAGATACGCTTTCAGTGAATCACGTCCTGTTTTATGCACAATGTTTATATTCAAGTGTAAGATTAGTGTATAATTTAAATAATTGAACATTAATAAATAGAGAATGAAACTAGTAGCCACCACATAATTTATTGATATTGTTATAGGTGGAATACATTCCCTTTAACTGTAAGTGATGTACTTCGATTTCAAATTTTTAAGTTAAATTTACTAAGTAATAAAATTTGTAAATCTTATCTATAAAGAAGGGTAGTTTATTTATAGCTGCATGTTAGGAGTTGATATCAAACATTATTTTACCACTTAGTAATTATATTATACAAAGTAATACTAAAGAAAAACTTTGTGGTATCCATATAACAGTCCATAGAATTGTAATTCGTACATATAAAATTCTTTTAAAAAATTGCACAACAATCTTGCACATGTTACAGGATAATTTAAAAATTGGTAAAAAAATAATTTTAAAGGTGATACAAAATGAACAAAGTAGACCGAAGAAGAGATCATAGTAGAACAATCCATAACATGTCTGCTTCGATAATCTGACCGAGGAATAGATAATAGAATCATATTATTCAGAATGAATCACAAATTATAGTAAACTCAATTATCTAACTCGTGTCTACTTGAATACAAAAATAATTTGAATAACAATTGGATAACATCAAATTGCATTCCAAAATACCAAATTCATAAAAACCATTCCAGAATCTACAAAATATAATTGAAAAAACATATCATAATTATAAATGTTTTTTAGCAAATGAAATTGAACATGTCAAAGGAGTAAAAATTGGAAAGTACACCAGTTTTGGAAGAGGAAGAAGAGGACCACAAAATATATATTCAATACATGTTGACAATCTCATATTGAAACAAAAAATTGAATGAAAAACAAAAAAAAAGTAAGAAATTGCTATTAAATAGAATGTAACAACTAGAACAAATATATATTGAAAGACCACAAAAAGTATCCAAGATAACATTACTCAATTTGTTATAGAATTCACACAACCAACAACTACTAAACAAAAAATGTAGTTGTTAAAACAAAGATAATAGTATTATATTGTTAGTAAGTCTGTTTAGGATAAACATGATAATGCCATGCTTCAAATAATGATCATTTGTTGAATAAGTACTCAAATAATGATCACCCAACAACAATGGACATACCCACAATCAACTTGTTTCAATTAATTAAAACAAACTTGATAGATATAAGATAGTCAAAGTAGAATAATGACAAAAGGTTATTGAAAATATAATGCAGTAACACTTACCATAGTGATAATAAGTCATTACTAATGCATTTTATAATATCACTGACAATTTCATATAGTTGAGTTAAAACTTCAGAATGAATCACAGAAAGTAAAAACATTAATCAGAATGAATTACAAATTATAGTATACTCAATAATGTAACTTATAAACACCAATCCAGAATCTACAAAACATAATTCAGATAACATGTTCTTCCATTAAAATAAGTAACAACAACATATATAACTAAGATTAGATACTCATATAGTTTAAAATATATGTCACTTTCATTGTAAATATCCACAGACACGTATTTTAGGAGAGACATTATATAAAAAAATAGAACCATTATTTAATGAAACAGAAACATTACCTTATGGGGAGAATGTTGTACACACAGCTCAAAATGAAGTATTGACAATCAACTTGCTTTCTTCAATCATAAATACTAAACACAAATATAGTTGTTAAGAACAGAGTTGAAAGGAAGAAGTTCTAAAAGATGAATAACTATTTTCAATAGGAAAACAACAATGGTAGTAAAATAAAGTTATGAAATTATTTTCCTATCTTTTGTAATGCAAAACTATAATGATTCTAAAGAACATAGAATCTTACTTGAGCACTTTAAGAAGCATAGAGAAGAAATAACATCTTAGAGAGGTTAACATTTTTTTGAAGACCTAGTTGGATTCACCATTATATTTGCAGTAGGGTTTGAGGTCCTAAGGGAGAATGATAGATGAGTTCTTAAGAAAAGGAAAGAGGGGGAGTGACTTTTGCTTGTCTTTGTTTCTCACTCTTCCTCTACTGAGTTGACATACTTTTTTAAAACTTTTTAAGTTTTAACTTTTGTTCTAAAAGACTACATACCTGCTTTCTTCATCATGATTACAACATTGTGTTTTCCAATATAATGTTGAAAATAGTATGTCAACTAACCTGCATAATGTAAAAGTAGAAAAAGTTATATAAAATAATTCTAGTATGTTAGATAATATAAAATTGCATATTGCATAGGAAAATCAAATCTGTATAGCCAAAAAGTAGTGTTGGGTAGATAGTTTGTCATTCAAAGAATGGTGATTGATCTGCAAAAAAAATAATTTGAATAAATATAGAGTTTATAATGTTAAAGATCAATTATTTGTTTAATATCTACAAATTTATGTGATGTTTGTAACCTACCATTGTCAAATATGATTGCACGATTATGCATGTAGATTATAACATAAGATTTTAATGTTTAAGAGAAATAAACATATTTAATGACTATTTTTTTAAAAATGTTGCATGATTTGAAGATATATTTGGTTTTACACGTTAATGTTTAATGAAATCACCCGCAAAATGAAGAGAAATTGGTTATTAATATCTTTGATGCAATAATCTCAAATTGTGAAATGATTAAATTTTATTACCATTTGAAATTAATGATATAAATTGTACATGGAAATAAATGAATAAATAGAAGAAAAAAAGGTAATTGTATTTGTTCATGACTATACCTTCATTTCAAGGTCATAGTATCATCGATATTAAACAATGAACATTAACATCCATCACAATCCATTTAAAATCATATACTCTATGGTATATCATGCACCAATCCAAATAATTTTTATATCACTATTGTTTTATATGTTATGGTTAATGAATTTGTATATTAAACGACAGAAAAATTAACTTGAATTAATGTGATAAGAAAATTATATTACTTTTAAAAGTACATAGATGTTCATCAAAGGTAAATAAGTAAATTCACAAAACATAAGGGGAGTTAGATGATACTTTTGTGTTATGTACTTATCAGTTACTAATAGAAAAATATATTCACATAATATATATGTGAAGGCAGTGTTTCAAACTTAGTCAGTCTCAGTTTGTGGATAGTTAAGGATGAGGTCACAAAATATACATCAAATTATGATGTATCAAAATATAATTCTCAAAAGGTTATACATAATTTATCATGCTTCTATTAGTCACTCGGTCTTGATATGTTTTGCCACCTTCGAAGATGACAACTGAGTAGATTTAAAGATGGGGCTTTATGGCAGGTCCAAATCTAAGTCAACCAACATTCTCTTAGCTGGAGTTAGTAATTGAAGGTTGTCTGGTTCATGATCAGCAGTGATAGATACAGACTAACCATGCAAGTTGAAAACATGTCAATAAATCACAGGTATAACATGAGTTACCTTTGCATCTCAAACATTGTAATCAATTATTGAAGTCACTCACAGATTCATATTGAGACATGTCATTGAGATGACACTTTCCATTAAGGTCCTCAGAGGTTGAACCCTTCTTAAAAACATGTAAAAATTAACTTACATTACGTTAAAATAAGATTTGATTAAAAACTGGATAAAACACAAATATCATTAACTCACATTATGTATGTCCAATGTTCCAAACTGATCAGCAATGGCCTTGATCAAGACCAGACTTTCAGATAGCCTTATCACCGAGGATTGGTGGTAAGATGGCTGGACTTTGACTCTAAATGCCATTGTCCTTGCAAGCCACATGTCAAGCACTAGAGGGAATGCCTTTGGATCATCCTCACCTTCTTTCATATATAAACATGAAAAATTATAAACTGTTGTAATAGAAAAAATGATGTACCAATGTGATTTCAATCTATATAATGTATAACTGGAAAAATATGTATTGCAACCACCCGATTTCTAAGCTCGAATACAAATACTCCAATAATATCAGTACATTGACGATCCCAAAACACAAACCTTCCACTTCCATTCTCTTGAATGACTTTAATGTCCAATTTGTACCTTAACAAATAATCCATATAAAAAATAAGAGAGGTAATAAAAAAGTATAAATTTTTAAAAGTAATATATATATATATAATGAAACTGTTTTACCTTGGTGTAGAACTCAACTTATATGTTCCACATTTGCACGTGAACGGAACGTCCTTCAAATCAGCCTTCTTCGTGCACTTTGAACAACCGTCATAATACCATCCTTGTTTTCCCACAATAAACATTACAGTTGTTCCAATAGTAACACAAGTTATTTCCTGGCATTAACAAAGTTGGGTAAGGGCATAACTAATACGAAAATTGTAATCATAACATAAATAAAGCTCAGCTGATGTTAAGGCTGCAATTTCAGAAAGACTCTTCACCTCAGCCTTGTACATGAATCGGTCATCATAAGATAAATTAGAATATTGGGACAGTTGGTTGTTACCTTGGCTTAATGAGTCACATGACAGAGTTAAAGTTGCAAAACTACAAAAAAAGTAACATAAAACAGAATATGAATTTGACAAAGAAACAAAAATTTAATAAGATAACAAAACAACAAAAAAGATGAAAAATTATAGAATGTGGGACTTGTATACAATGTACCTATCCTTTTATTTTCTGATAATCAGGAATTTCATCGTCAATCAATATCTTCGATCCACACAATGAATTGCTAACAGTGGGTGGATACTTACCTAAAAAAAATCAACTTCAAAGTCAAATTCATATTTCAATAATCAAGATATGCATATTTTTTAGAAGGATAAAAAATACCTTGCCCTTCCTTAACTCTGACATTTGTCAGCAAAACAATCATGGGCTCACCAACTGTAAAGTTGTTGTAACAGTTAAAAAACTTCATGGCATGAGATTCCCAGAGAGTGCATGTGATAACATCACCACTGCTTAGAACAAAGAGTAAAAAACTTGTGAGATAAAGTCATTGAATTAATAATTATAATAAAAAAAAAAATTAAAGTTATTACCTAGAATCTCTGATATTGAAAATAACCTTCTTCAAAGAAGCTTGTGTCGGAGAGAAAACCATTTTATCAACAACACCAATAATGTCTACAAATTAATAAAAATGAAGTATTAATACAATATAAATAAACTAAAAATTAGATGAATTCGAAGAAAATTTTTTTTACTAAAAATCTTACCTACTAACAAATCAGCATGAAAGCCCCCAACAAGTATTTCAGAAAACTTTTTAAAAGCATATTCAAACTTAGGAATATCAACAAAATCTTTTTCTCTTAGAGTTGTACCAACAGTAAATTGCAATATGTATGCATGATTGCATGTCTTAAATTGAAGATCATTGTGGAACACATTGAAAGTATGCATAACATAGGTGTTATTTTCAATCAAATGATCATTTCATTGATTGAATTCTTCCTTTTTAACAGAAACTTGGATCTTGTCTCCCTAAAAAAATATGGTTAGTAACCGAAATAGCCACATATAAATGTTTTTTTATGTAATATTACCTTCCAGTCCATCAATATCATTGCTAGATGTCCGGGTTTAGGTGGAAGTTAAACATACCAAATTTCTGTAATTCTAACAGCTACCTTCCACAGGTGCTTTGAGTCATTCAAATCCCTTACCAGCTCGAACGGGCGTGATATTGACATTAATACAACAAATACTAAATTATAAAAACATCAAGCCACCACAAACAAAAACATTAATCGACACAAAAACTAACAATAATAATTAAGTACAACAAATTGAAAACATGACTCAGAATTCATGAAAGAATGATAATGTAGTAAGATAAAAATTGTTAAGGTCATTTTTTATAGAGGTGAGCTAATAAGTAGGCTACCACATATTATGCAGACCTTATTTGTTATTGAAGATATGAATCTCAGCGTAAAACTCAACTTTAGACAATGTACATTAAAACAGAGATGATAGTAATAATAGCATCCCAGAAAATTCAAGAAACAAAAATTGAAGACAATACTTAATGATTGTCTTCAATTATATTATCTAATACTTTAGCTGTTAAAAAAATTGAAGACAATACTCAATGCTTGCCTATGGCCTATATCATAGAATATAGTGGACTTACATCATCAATAGTTAATTTTTATATCTGATGCAAATTAACTGGTGTTTTTGCGCAATTCACTTTATATGGCTATAGAAATTCACATGACCTGAAATTCATAAGAGATTCTATGACAATCCAAGGCGTTCAAGGTTGAGATCGTTACTGTATGGGGGTCACATGCAGAAAAGATATAACTATATGAGCATTAAAATGTATAGGGTGTAGGTATGACGTCATTCCCTTAATGATTGCATTTTAAAAAAATGGTAGACAATAATTTAGCTGTTAAAACAGAATGAGAGTAATAATAGCAATATATACGTAGTACGTCTCTTTAAATAAAAGAAAAGCAATTAACAATTACTCAAAATTGTTATATTAACTTAAAATAAATATCATACTGTTAATCTTCAAATAATGATGACCAACCAACAATGGACATGCTGAGAGTGAACTTCATAAATTAAGTACAACATACTTGATAGATATAAGGTAGTCACAATAGTGATATTTTCAAAAGTTTTTGAAAATATAATCCAATAAAAGTGACAATTAATAATAAGTCATTATCAATGCATTATATAATATAGAGACAGTTTCATAGAGGTGACTTACTAATTCATGTAACAAATTCAACAAATTTATAAGTAGGTCATTAGAAATTTGCAGGAACAATATCATAAGAGGTCAACAAAATTTGAACAACTTTGAAAGTATATCACTTCTACAATGGATGCAACAAATATATAATCAATGTCATCTTCAAAAAAATAAATATGAGGAACAACAACAAAAACTCATCAAACAATGACTTTTGGAAAAACCTATAAAAAATATATGTTGAAGCAAAAAAAGTATAAAAGGCAAATAACAGAAATATAACAAATATATATTGAATAGCAAAAAGTATTAAATTTGACATTTTTAAGGTCAACAATGTGAAAATATCATCACTACTGAAAAAAGGAAGAAGATGACAAAAGTCACCTTACCAAAAACCTTCAATGACCAATGCATGTAACAAACATAAATTCAGTATTTCAAGAAACAGAAATAAATATGCGAACAACTACAAAAAGTCATCAAACAATAACATTAGGAAAAACCTATAAACAAATATATATTGAATAGCAAAAAGTATCATCACGGCTGGAAAATAAAGAAGGTGACAAAAGTCATCTTACAATGACATTCAAAGACCAATGCATGTAACAACTACAGAAAGTCATTAAACAATGACCTAAAAAATATATATTGTTGGAACAGGAAGAAACAATGACCTTCGTACGACAAATGCATGTAACAAATATGTATTGAAAGTCACATTTTTAAGAAACAAAAATGTGAAAGTAGATCGGATCTGGAAAAACTAAGATGGTGATTCAAAAAAACAAGAAAGGATAAACTTTGAAGCAAATATATACGACGAACAAATATATTAAGACAAAAAATGTGAATATAGATCAGATCCGGAAAAAGTAAGATGATGATCCATAAAAATGAAAAAAGGAAGAACTTTTGAACACATTTTCATAAAATCTCAGTTATCATTTATCAAAGGTAAAACCTTTGGAAACAAAACCGTCGTGATTCAAAGGTCAAAGTTTTGGTAAAAAATGTCATTGAGTATAGTTCAAAGGTAAAACTTTGACATCTTGAATATTCAAGATCACATTTTTAAGACCGAAAATGTGAATATAGATGGGATCTGGAAATAGTAACATGATGAATCCAAAAAATGAAAAAAAAAAGAGAAGAGCTTTGGATGCATGTTACTATTGATCAAACACAACCTTAACCAAAACCCAGTTACCTTAAGTAGATGATTGAAGATGTATAGAAATGTGTATAACAGATAAGAGGTATAAGAGTTAATGGTTTTTATAGGGTTTGGAGACGAAGAAGAAATGAATAGTCACTGTGTGTCGGAGATAATAAAGGTGAAGAGAAGAGAGGAAGAAATGAATGGATTCTGGAAGTGATAAGGGTGGAGAGAGGAGGACAAGTAATAAATGTGACTAGGGATGACAACGGGCACGGGCGGACACGGGCGGGCACGGGTAGTAGCTATCCGCTACCCGTTTCAAAATAGAAGAGTAATACCCATACCCGTCCGTACTTATATGGGTACCCGTGTGCGGGTATTTGCGGGTATTTCTAGGTAGTCGCGGGTACAATAGGTATCCGTGTGTTTTCTCTATTATAAATAAATTTTTAAATTTTTACTTCTATTGTGTTTCAAATAAGATGAAACTTAATTATTTTTGTACATTTTGATTGAATATTTGGCAAAAATGCTAAATTTATTGATATTTTCTATTTGTGTGATTTTTTGTTCTCATTTCTTTAACAAAAAGTATATATTTTTTTTGTAAAACATGTGTGTTTCTACACATGTAATAATATTTGTAGGGTGTTTCACCACCAAACTCAATAAAATAGGTAAACAAAGTAAAGGGAAAAAATATACATAGTGTAATACATGTTAGAATAATGTATTTTTTATTTTAATTAAATATAATATATTAATCATATAAATAACGGGTAGCTGCCCGTATGTACTACGGGTATTTTTAAAAACCC
>NC_032025.1:19578570-19610018 GCF_001865875.1 Lupinus angustifolius
TGTAAAACATGTGTGTTTCTATACTTTCTATACATGTAATAATATTTGTAGGGTGTTTCACCACCAAACTCAATAAAATAGGTAAACAAAGTAAAGGGAAAAAATATACATAGTGTAATACATGTTAGAATAATGTATTTTTTATTTTAATTAAATATAATATATTAAGCATATAAATAACGGGTAGCTGCCCGTATGTACTACGGGTATTTTTAAAAACCCGTTTATAATACCCACGGGTACTCGTTTGTGACCCGTACCCGTGCTCGTACGGATTTTACCCACAGGTACGGGTTTTTTTGTCATCCCTAAATGTGACAGGCTGTAAACCAAATTTGAAACGTGTTCAACTTTTGTACGCAATTTTAAAGGCTGAACTTTATTATGCTTTTTGAAAGGTGTGTAATAATATCACTAAAAGGTGAAAGATGTGTGTATAAATATAAATCTTGTTTAATTTTTTAAGGAAAAAAATGGGTTTTACAATTTTGTCCCAAAAACTCCAAATGTCAAGCAAGGAATATGTCTAATATGGTAATAATAGCAGCCCTTTCCATTGTTAATAAGAAGATAATAGATAACCTAATAAAGACTATCCTTTCATAATAAAATCTAATTAGGTGGAATTTGTGTTTAAATGTGATAATGAGTAAAGATTGTTTCAAAAAATATTTCATTGATAGCTTAAAATATTTCAAAAAGCCTATTGGAGATTAGATGCGGTGTAGACATTAGTATTTGCTGTTTCATCTATCTCACAAACAATTCAAGCTCAATTATTTAAAAAACTTATTTGAGATTAGATGCGGTGCAGACATTAGTTTTGCTGCTTTATCTATCTCACAAACAATTCAAATTCAATTATTTCAAAAATCTATTTAAGATTTGGTGCGGTGCAGACATTAGCTTTTGTGGCTTCACCTATCTTGAACACAACGAAATTCAAATTATATTTCGACTAAACCAAACAAATTAACCACTTTTCGAACTAGAACTAAATAGTCTTGATTTCCCTATTGCACATAAGGATACGTGTGAGCAAGATAAACTCTTGTCACACACAAATATGAAAAATAAAATTATTTTCCTTTAGAAATTAAATTCTTATTGAATAAATTTTTTTAAGGGTACAAAAATCTATGTTATTAGCGAGGGTACCGTTTTAATACGGGAGGACAGGGTGCTAGTACCTTCCCCGATTCGTAATCGACTCTTGAGCTTAGAATCTCTATTTAAAGATCATTTTTATCCAATTCGGGCATAACGAGAGTTTTCTATGTTTTAACCGCAAAAAATGTAGTGACGACTCCAAATAAATCAAGAGAGGTAGAAATCGAGTTCGCCTCTTTCTAAATCGTAGAGCCGGTCTTCCAGCCAAAAATCGAGTGGCGACAGTCACTTTATTTCATGCCTCCAAAAAGAATTTCTTTTGAAAAGAACTTGCCAACTTAAGATTCATACCCCACCTTACAACAGATTTTCACTAGCCTATTCAAAAACCATTTTTTATAATGGATATACTCCAACTTACAACAGATTTTCACTAGCACATGCAAACCTGTCTTCTTTCCATGTTTGTATGCCAAAGACTAAGTAAAAGTAGGTTTCACAGGAGCACTATACCATCCAGCTTTTCCATTTCCATTTTGTGATGTTGCTTGTTCTTAGAATACTTGTTTTAGAATAAATAGGATAAAATTACGAGTCACCCAATCTTTTCCATTTCCAACTTTTTTTAAGCTGATGCATATCATATTATATGGTGCAGGCCATTATTATTTGGGTGACGAGTTATTTTGATTCATCTTGTATTGATATTTTCCTATTGGAGGCAAAGATCAAAGACAAATATAACTTTAAAAACAAAAAGAGAGAGAGACAGGAAGGTACATAAGCAAATTCTTATGTAGAGTTTGATGCTCTAGTGAATTTTATTACTCAGCCAACCTTAATATCATTACATGAAAGGAATGAAAAAATTGTATTAAGAAGTTAGTAGCAACTACATTGTAGTGTATTAAAACATTATTAGAAATTGCATAAGTAAATGAATTTTTGCATCCAAAAGTGAATTTGAAGAACTTGCAACTTAGCAACGTTGTTAGGTAGGTTGTACAAATTAATTATGGAAAAGATTCAAGCTTGACATTTCAATTGCAGAACCTTTTTTTCTAATGTTGTTACGATGAACATACATGAGTAGTAGACAAGTTTTGAATCACTAGGAAACAAACAAGTTATTGGATGCTTCTCAAAGCAACTGCATATTGTAATGTCTTATCAAACAATAAAAGCATAATAGTTGCTTTTGGACTAAAAGAGTCTGTTTGCTTTTGGACGATGAATTCTCTTTGTGGTGCAGCATCTGGACACAGTGGCTCTTCTTGTTGCTACAGACGGCTACGGTAGAAAGGAGAGGTTTGCTCTCCTGTAATGGAGAGGACCCAGATTCAGGAATGACTTGGGTTTGGGGAGAGGATAAGAAATTTTTAACTTATTTACTAAAATAACTTTAACAACAATCTTAACTTCAACTGAACAATGAAGGATAATTGTGTCCAAATATTTAGGTACACATTACTAATATGTTCCTTCAAAAAATGAGGTGAGGTCATATTAGCTAACCTTTATATATATATATATATATATGGTCTATCCTGGTCGTAACCGAGCAATTACTCATCAGACCCGAGCATAATATTCATTATCCGGCATAGTCCCCATTGCCCGCCTCAAAATTGACCCGCTTGTAGAAGAAGCCATAAATGTTCATGTCATGGCATTGACATCTCTAACACACCATTTAAGGCATATCTGACCCACCATTTAATGCATCTCTGACCCACCATTTAATGTGTCTCTGACTCGCCTCCAATGTCGGATAACAGGTCGCCTGCCACGCCGCCTGCACATTCCACCTGCCCCCAACAAATCAACAAGGACAAACACATGTCAAAGTAAGGACTGTCAGAGTACGTCCTTTGTACCCGTTAGATGCTCGCCAATGACCAGATGTCATCTCAACACTTCCTAAGCTCTGTAAATAAAAGAGATCATACATGGAGTATAATTAATTCACATTCTCTCATTTATTGCTACACTTATTGTTTTAACTTCTCTCTTATTTACTCTCCTTGTCTCTCTAAGAATACTTCACTGACTTTTCAGGTATTTACCCGACAGGTCCAGACGATCATCCGACCAAGTCATCTGCTCTCCTACACTCTTTCGATCATCCGCTCTCGACTCCCGACCAACCACTCTTGACAGGAAAAAACAATATATATATATATAGAAAATATTTAACTTTATACATATTAAATAAACAATCATAATTCGAGCTCACGAACTAAATTAGTCAAACTAATAAGTTGAACTAAATAGTTTGCAAACTCTTGACAAACTAAACTAATTCGAGCCAAATTTGAATTGGAATCGTAGATCATTTCAAACTCTAGTCAAATTTCAAGCCGAATAAATTCTTTTCAAGTTAAATAATACTTTGATTCGGTTAAGCTAGTTTCTTAGCATGTCATTGCCACTATAGATTCCTTGCCAACAACTAACTGAAGTTAGAATACCTATAAACAAAAGTAACATTAAGCAAGAAAAAACATTTAACTTTTAAAATTTAACTGATGAATTAAAAATGAAAACAGAATTAAAGAACAAATTTATGTACTAAATAAAGTTAGAGGCTAACCGACAATTGGCAAACAATAAGAAGACCAATTTTTTCTCATTTATTTTTCATCTGGTTTTATTTTCCAAGTTTAACATTATCGGTGCAACCTCTTTTTATGATTATTATTTAAATCTCACGGCATACGTACCAATGCAAACTAATGAAAAGACAAAAAAGCTATTCACCCAAAAGAAGGAAAGAAAAATGATACCCGAAAAGGTTGACAAGAGATACATCCCTTGCTTCCACATCATATGTTTTGCTTTGAACATATTGAAAAAAAAGAAGAGCTTTATGTTAGGAAGACCAGCACGTCAAAAGATTATCATTCATAACACCGATACAAGAAAGAACAAACTGTAACACATAATTAAAAAGAAAAATCCATCCAGGACCAATTAGATCCCGAATATTAAATGCTTTTATTCAATTTGGGAATTGTGAGAAAAAGTAACAATGATAAAAAGACCCTAACTGATTCCTTAAATTAGTTCCCTTACAAATTGATTATTCCCAAAAGATACTATGCAATTACATTCATTGTCTATTTATACTAACCATTCCCTTATGGAAGGTAGTTACTATCAGTTAGAGATACCATGCAACTATATTCACTGTCTATTAATACTAACCCTTCCCTTATGGAAGGTAGTTACTGACAGTTAGAATTGTTGCCAGTTAGAGTTACTGCCATGCGGGCCAGCAGTGCCATGTGGGCGTCTCTCATACACTCGGGTGATGGGTGGTCTCCCCTACATCCTATCAATACTCCCTCCCAAAAGAACCACTTTGTCCTCAAGGGGAAATTGAGGAAAGGCCTCCTGAATTTGAGCTGCTGACTCCCACGAATTATCACACGCATCCCATTAAATTAACACCTCCATATTTCCGCCATAATCACCTCTGCAATGCAGAATTTCAGCCGGATGTACTTACAACTCAAACTCTTCTGATAAGTTGGAAGGGGTTGAGACTGTTGAACCGGTTTCAAAGCCTTTTTCAACAGTGACACGTGGAACACCGGATGAACCTGAGCATGAACCAGAAGTTCTAATCGGTACACCACCAGACCAATCCTCTCCAATATCCGATATGGTCCATAGAACTTAGCAGACAGCTTGGCCGAGGGTCTTGCCGCTAATGTTTTCAACTTGTACGGCTGAAGTTTCAAAAATACCCAATCCCCAACTTCAAATTCTACCATGTGTTTATGCTTATTTGCTTGGGCCTTCATCAAATCTTGTGCCTTCTACAAATTCTACTACAACTCTTGAATGACTAGATCTCGAGAAATCAAGAGTTGATTCACCTCTTCTACTTTAGAAGTTCTTCCATACAAAACTTTAAAAGGGGTCATCCCGGCTGAGATGTTGTAAGTCGTGTTGAACCAAAACTCTATCCATGAAAGCCAATCTACCCATCTCTTCGGCTTAGGCCCTACGAAACACCTGAAGTAGGCCTCTAAACTGCGATTGACCACCTCTGTCTGAGGATGGTAAGTTGTACTTTACTTCAACCGAGTACCTGCTAATCGGAAAGGATCCTGCCAAAACTGACTCAAAAAATCTTATTACGATCTGAAACTATAAAAGAGGGGAACCCATGCAACCGTACAACCTTTTTCACAAAAACTACCTCCACATCCTTAGCTGTGAAGGGATGACCAAGGGGATAAAACTGGACATACTTAGTAAGTCAGTCAACCACTACAAAGATCGTATCCTTGCCACTGGACCTTGGCAAACCAGAAATAAAACCCATAGAGATATCTTGCCATACTTGCGTAGGAATCGACAGTGGCTGTAAGACACCCCCATGCGCTAGAGTAGAATATTTCTAGTGTTGGCATACATCACAAGCCTCCACATACTACTTCACATAATTCTGCATGCCCACCTAGTAGAAAAAACTGGAAACTCTTTTGTAGGTTCTAAAAGATCCTGAATGCCCCCCGGACACACTATCATGGCACTCAGCTAAAATCAAAGGCAACTTATTGGAAGCTTTCGACAACACCAACCTCCCCTTGTAAAGTAACCGACCCGATTGAAACTGAACTCGAATGAGAGTAGTATCAAAGCATCGATTTTGGTGCCCTGAGAAGATGGGAAATTATACCACTAGTTGATGAAGACGCGAAGTCTGTCACGTTCGGGAGAAGATTGGGAACAAGAACACGAAGAGATGCGAATGCGATTGGAATTCATTAAAGCGCTGGCCAAGAAACATGAGGAACATATCACAGATCTGGTCGCAAAGTTGGAACAATGTCGTGTCGCGGATAGTCCCGATCGGGAGGAGCACTGGCAGAAAAAATGGAGAAAGCTGGAAATTCCAATTTTTTCTAGCGATGATGCGTTCGGATGGACTCATTGGTTGGAAAGGTACTTCCAATTGAAAGAACTTTCGGAAAATGAGAAGATGCATGCCACTATTATGGCACTTGAGGGGAAGGCTTTGAGTTGGTACCATTGGTGGGATAAATGTAGCCCAAGACCAAATTGGAAAGGATTAAAGATCCCAATGGTTCGTCGATTTCAGTCGTCGATGATCCAGAATCCGTTCGAGTAGTTGTTGTCGCTTAAGCAGACTGGCTCCGTAGAGAACTTTATGGAGGAATTCGATAAGTATGTTGGGGCCTTGAGGACTATTGATCCAGAGTTCGCAAGGGGCATAATTCTGAATGGGTTGAAGGAAGAGCTTCGAGCCGAAGTAAAATGGTATGAATTGCATTCTTTGTTAGAAATTATACAAAAAGTGTTGTTGATTGAGCAAAAGAATGTGTTACTTAGCAAGAGGGGATGGTATAGTTATGCAAGTCGAAGTGGGAGAAATCAGCAAAGCAATCCATACACTAAAACTATGTCCGTAGAATCTAAAGTTGCGTGGGAGAACAAGCCACACAATTGGGGTAGGAGTAACACTGTAGGGAATTCAGGGTTGAAACAGAGTAATGATGGTATACAACCAAGAGGCATGGAATTCAAGCATTTGACAAATGCCGAGATAAGGGAGAGGCGTGACAAAGGGTTATATTTTCAATGTGATGAGCCTTATACCCGGGAGCGTCAATGCAAAAATAGGCAATTTTGGATTATCATTTTGGAGGAAGAGGAAAGTGGGGAAGGAGAGGAGTCCTTGGATACAGTCCAAGATTTGAGATTATCTTTATATTCCATGTCAGGGTTTACTACAAACCTATACTATAAGGTGGAGGTAGGAGATGGACATAAGGTAAGATATAAAGGTAAGTGTGCGCATTTGTCTTTTGAGATACAATAGCTAGAGGAGGTTCAAGATTTTTATCTCTTCACTTTGAAGGGAATCGACCTAGTGGTGGGATTGGAATGGTTGGCTGGGTTGGGCGAGGTTAAGGCTGACTTTGGGAAATTTGAACTCATAGTGAAGCAATGGCAAAAGATGATTCAAATCATTAGTAACCCGACATTGGCAAAAACCGAGCTTCATTTGGGGAATGATGCAAGTACTAATGACAGAAGGAGAAGAATTTCTAATGCAATGTGAATCACCTAGCCAAGAGGGGAAAATTGCAGTGAGCAATCCAGTCAAAATTATGAGATTCATATAGGAACATTTGAGGAAGGTGTTGACATCCTTAAGAGTTAATTCGATGAAGGTTAACAAGAAGAAGTGCAACTTTGCGAGGCCTAGCCTGGAATATTTGGGCCATATCATATCTCATTCAGGGGTGGTTACGGATGAGTCGAAGGTGGCCACTATGAGTTCTTGGTTGATGCCCCACGATTTGAAGATTATGGTTGAATAGCCAAACCTCTAACCTATTTGGTGGAAAAAGATAACTTTGTATGGACAGAGGCAACCACTACCGTCTTTCAGACTCTAAAGGCAACTATGATCAGTTTGTCCATGTTGGCTCTACCCAATTTTTCGAAGACTTTCATAGTGGAAATGAATGCTTCCAGTAAAGGGATAGGAGTTGTCTTGATGCAGAAAGGCCGACCTTTAGCTTTTTGGAGTAAATGTCTCTCAGCTAGATCCCAATTGAAATCTGTGTGTGAATGAGAGTTGATAGCGTTGGTTCAAGTGGTACAAAAATGGAAGCATTATTATCTCTTCCTTTAGTCAATGAACCATTAGTCTTAGATAACTCACCACTATCAACAATGTCACCAATACCACCAATACCGATCGTGTCAAAACTCCTCCTATTATTGTTTACTAGCAATGCCCACATCCTGAACAAAATGAGGTTATCGATCATAGTCTAGATCTAAGTGATTCCACTCTTGTTCAATCGTCTGTACCTGCTTCGGGTCCACCTACACCTTCCACTAAATTACCCATCGCCATTAGAAAATATATACACTCTACTCATAATCGTTATCCCATATATAATTTCTTGAGTTACCATTCTTTATGTCCTTCCTATTTATGCTTTTTTGTGTATGCTCTTTCCTCTATTTCTATCCCTAAAATTGTACAGGAAGCACTTTCACATCCAAGGTGGCGCCAAGCTATGATGACAAGATGATAGCTTTGAATCCAAACACAAATCTTAATTCTTTAATAATAACGCTCCTAGATATGTAGGCACAATTGGTCGAATCTCGTTACTAAATCCTTTATGTTATTTTCTTTTCTCTATACTCTTTTATTATTTGATTGCTTGCTTGTTCCCAACAAGTACAACACATTATTGATTTATATTACTTTTGTTTGAGAGTCAATGATTATTAACATATGAATGGTGAATGATTTATTGACACTGTAAAAAATATTTACAATGTCAATATATACATATTAAATCCTATAAAGATTATTGATAAATTGTGTATAATAGAAACCTAATATTAATTTATGGCAAAAGTTTATTTGTTTTTTAATGTACTAGGTTGTAGCAAATTCATAAAAGACAAGGTTTTGGAAAATTCATAATGTGTAATGAGAGAACCAACTTTTAGAAATGCATACCGTGTTATTATTAGAGAGTCAAGCTTTAATGAGAAATTAAAATCTAAAGTCTAAAAATGTATACCGTGTAATTAGAGAATAGGAAATTTAAAATCAATTTTAACGGGAAATTAAAAGGGAATAAAGTAATTAATAGCTAAACATAATTATTTTCTTATAAAGGTAATGAAAGATTGTTTTCTTTGTATTTCTTTAAAAAAAACTCATAACATTAAGAAAAGTAATTCATTCCAACTATGTTTGTAAAGATATTATTATCAAATAGTACTAACTACTAAGAATAAATAGGAAAGAGTAAAGTACACCGAGACCCTCTGAGTTTTAGTGAAATTACACAAATTATCCCTCACTTTTCTACACCTACACAGACCCCCCTAATTTTTATACTTTTATTACATTGACTAACACTGCATGAGAAATAAGTGTAATTTTTTAAACAAAAAATGTGATAAATGCAATTAAGTTAAACAAAACATGGTATATTGTGGAGACAAGTCCAAATAATATATGAGTCGATACCTCTTTATTATTTTTGGTTCATTACGATATAGTATAAGAGCAATTGAAACAATATTTCTTTAGAATTGTTGATGCATTTTATAACAAAAAATAATAAAGATACATTGATTTGTATATTATTTGGATTTTTCTTTGTTTAACTTAATTGCATTTATAAAAAAAAATTTGTTTAAAATATTATACTTATTTATCATGCGGAGGTGGTCAGTGTAACGAAAATATAAAAACTAGGGGAGGTTTGTGTAGGTGTAAAAATGAGGAGTGGTTTGTGTACTTTCACTAAAACTCAGGGGGTCTCAGTGTAATTAACTCTAAGAAATGATTTAGCATATTGCAGTATTAGATGGTAATCAACCAACCAAGTAGAACCAATAAAAACTAATAGGAGAAAATGAACCAATGTTGCAACATCAGCTAGTTTCACCGAATCAATGATATTTTAATTTTTTTGGGTACAAAATGATATTTCATTTGGATGAAGAAGAAAATGAAAGTTGGGGGTTCAGTTAATTTGAGATAACACGCTAATATATGTTTGAGGCATGGTGGGTTGAATAGTTCAATTCTAAAAGAAATAAATGTGGGAGAATCTTTTTATTGAATGACTAATTTTTTCATTTAATAAAATTGTAAATGTAAAGTTAAGGCAAGAAAATAAATGCTATGACAGAGGAAGTGAACAGAAGATGTGTGTCATTTTCATAGGTCACATCATAAAGTTTTGAAGTTAATTAATTTTGGTTACACCCTCTTCGTAAGAGACTCATGTATTTGTCATTTTGTCTTGTTAAAGCAAGCTAACATGTTTAAGATTATAAGTTGTAAATCAAATATAATTTTTGGAGACGCTCTTTGCCCTTGTGAGACTCATAATAAATAATAATTATAACAAAATCACTTACAAATATACTTTCTCCAAATCTACATCTCCATACATGTCATGTTGTGATGATAATGTCCAAGTAATGGAAAAATATAACTAATTAAGTTGTTTACACATTTGTGTGCTTAATTAATAATATTGTGCACCTAGAATTTATAGCAATATCTGTCCAAAATTGGCAAACAAGTATATTGTAGTACATTTAGATCACAAGTTGCGATGGAGAGAAATAATCACTTTAGAATTTTAATTTCAATTATACTGACATATTATATATAGTATTTTTTTTATATTCTGATTTCTTTTCTTGTTGGTACTATGATATCTAAGAATGATTATGTAAAAATATTTCATATTTTCTAAAAGATAATGAAGAAAGTCACCATACTATGGTTTTTGTCTTATTACAAGAGATTGAATATAATATGAAAGCAAAATATTATTAGAAAGATTTTTCCTTAAACATTTAGCATAAATTAGTTTCTAACTAAGAAAATACCCTAGGAAAAAAACATTGTAGGAGAAAAAATCTTCAATTATTAACATGTTCTATTTTAGACTATTAATAGTAAAAAAAATTCATTAACGTTAATAGGAATTTTGACTTAATGTATATATAGAAATAAGTATCAACGAGTCAAGTTTTTTTAGATGAAAATTATGAGATACATTATCTATTATCTATATAACAAAAAAAACTCCTACCACATCAGCTTGTGACACATATCGCAACCTTATACAAAACTTTCCCGCTAAAAACACCATATTACTTAATGTGCAGCCTCACACATTAGATAAAAAATATTATTACCAATTATTTAAAGACTCATTAAGAACAATTATAATAATATTAATATAATATAATAAAGAGATTAGAATCCATTTTCACATCCACTTTTTTCTCTATCTATTTCTTTTCATATTCTATCTTCTTATCTGTTTCAAAACACATAATAAATGGACTTGAATTTCTTTCAATATCCAAGTTTTTTCTCTTTCTCCATTTCATTTCACTTCATATATCTTTCTTCTTACCTATTTCATATCTACATCTTATTCTCTATTTCATATCTTTGTCTTCTTCTCTCCATAGTTACAATCAAACGTTTCCTTCGTCGGGTTTACTTCGTCACCATCACAAAAAAGCATGTGTAGTCATCTTTTTTAGACCTAATCTGATGATTTTTGTATTCCGCTACTCAATCTTCACTATAATAAATATGTTTTTATTTTATACATATGTTCTTTAAATTGCATCTTTTAATTGATTTTTTTATTTTGTAGGTATGTACTTATTTTATAGATTAGTTATCTTTTTCATTGATTTTTTTGTCTATTTTTTCCCATAGATTTGTTTATTTTGTAGATCCGTTCTTTAAAGTGTATTTTCATTGATTTTTTGTCTATTTTATAGATATGTTCTTATTTTGTCATTAGTTTTGTTGTTTATTTTTTCATTGATTTCATTATTTTATAGATTTGTTCTTCCAATAATCATCTTCTTGAGCGTCTGATTTACAATGATCTTATCCTTAAGAATAATCAAATCCTCAAAAATTAACAACATGATGGCTTTCTAAGTCCAATATACTTACTTTAACTATACCACAGATAAATATGTAGTCTATGTCTAATGGTTCATATTCGATGGAATTTTTTTGTAGCAATATGATTGAATTTTTCATATGATATAACATATTAATTATTTCATCCTTCTTCAGGAAGTAAGGCATCATGCCGAGAGTATGAGTTTCTTATATGATGTCGAAGTTCTCCCATTATCAAAACTGATTTTAGCTTTTCATAATGCGGTAAGACCCATTGTCATTTAATTATAATTTTTATTAATATTTTCGGTTGTTAAAAGGTTGTCCCATTAAGAAAAAGTTTATCTTTTTTTATTATAAGGGAATTTATCTTTATCTATTTAGGTTCCTAGGGAATTTAATGATTTTCATTTTTATATACATACCTCAAATAGCAACATGTACTAGAGAACATGACTCAAGTTAACTTAAAAATTTCTATATTATGAATCATTGGTATCTTAACTTTATTATCAAGAACTGATCACATCTAATATGTATGCATAATCACTTTAAGGTTCCATTTTCCAATTTAATAAATGCATAACATATTAAAGTCCAAACATAACTTATTATTAAACCCATCTTCTATAATATCCAAAATTTTCATATTTATAGTCAATATACAGGATGGGGATATCGCAAGCAGATAAGAAGATTCTCAACTATAATGATATTGTGCTTAAACAATATGATATAAACATCGAATTATTGACTTATATTTCACTTATCTTTCTTTGTCTCATCCTCATCATGATATATTTATGGTTCCACTATCCATTGCACTTTGGATAATAAGATGTTTTGTCATTGAGACTCTAAAATTTTTTATATAGCTTCTTCAATTGTCCAATAAGAAACTGGTTATATTTCTCATCAATGATAATGATGATGTTAATTAACACAACAAAAGGTAGATTACATTAGAGACAACCTTTATTTTGAAAAAAAATCTAAGCATTTATTACAATGTTCTCATTTCCATTTATTACTATTTTCATAAACTTTTATTATTATCTATTAAAATATTTTAGCACTTTTAATTTTAAGTAATTAAGGTCACTTTTATTAAAGAAAATGAAATATTTAATTAAATTGTTCCTATTTCTATGACAATTTATTACTAACATTTTATTCTTATCTATTAATTAACAATTAATTTCAAAGTTGTCATACTAAATGATGAAGTCATGTTTATTTTGAAAAACATTAAGTAATTAATTCCAACATCACCTTTCATATAATTTTAACAAAAAATTGAAAATAATAAGGCAATTATATTAACGACAAATAATAAATAATATACTAGGGAAAAAATGAAGAACAGTTACATTTAGAAATAACGAGAACTAATATCACCTAAATAAATAAGTTGTCAATGGGTACACCTATGTTTAGTTGGTATAATCCTAAATAATTAATGTCTGATAAATATTTAATTATAATGTTCTCATTTCTATTTATTACTATTGTTCATAAATTTCTATTGTTATCTTTAAAATAATATCGTATAAATAAAATAAATAATATACAATGAGAAATAATATCCTAGAATTAAAATGAATAATAAATTAGTTACATTAACAAATAATGAGAAGTAATATCACAAAAATAAACAAATTCTCTAGGTGTGCATATCAAGAATGGACAACATAACTTTTTATAGTATTTATTAGTAAACCAAATATATAGACTATAAAGTGGTTAACATTTTGTTAATACATTATTTTCACGTCTTAACTCATTATTTTCATTTGTAAACCTTTTTTATCAATGTTCCAGTTCTCAATGATAATAAATTAAAACATTTATTGCTTTAATTATCATTTTTGAATTAAAACAACTATTATTTTAAATTATCATTGTTCCAATCTAAAGATTTCATTTATTGTTTAAATTCTCACTTTAGACTTTTTGTTTTCCATGACTGATTAAATTTTCAAAGGTCGCTCATACATTTTAATAAGATTGATACTTACGTACTTCTAAACACGTGTCAAAATCACCATGTCTCGTGCAAATGTATGGGTAACATACTCTTAACCATGTGAATGCATGGATAACATGTGCATTCTAAACTATGTGAGTCAATGAGAAACATATGTGTTCTTAATAATGCGAATGCGCAAATAACATGTGTATTCTTAATTACGTGAATGTACATGTTATATGTGTATTCATAACCATATGAGTATATCGGTAACATGTGTGTTCTTAACCATACGAATGCACAAGTAACAAGTGTATTCTTAACTATGTGAGTACTCGAGTAACATATGTGATCTATGCACGAGTAACTTACTAGTTCATAAAGAAAAAGACTTGCTCATTATACTATGAACTGTAATATTTTAATGAATTTGTTCAACATATCTTCAATAACTATTTTATTCAAACAATACTTGAAGAAAGGTTTAAGGATATAATAGTACACATGCTTCTTCTTTTCTTTCTCAGCAAACCTTAGCGGCTAAGTTCCCAGACAAAATAACACCACAAAGTCCAAGTCGAGAATAAAGTTGTGGAGTGAGTAATTTTTCACTTGACATAATGAGTACATAAACTATAATGTATGAAACAATATAATTTTAAGCAACATAACACAACAAACAACAAACAACAAATTCTTCAATGTTTGTTTTATCTTTAGTTGTTCCATTTAAGGCAATTCGTATATCTTCTTTGAGAAAATAGTGATTCGTTTGAAAAGAAAAGTCTAAAGACAAAATAAGAGATGCACATAGAGAGAAAATTAACATACATAAATGCTTCAAGGGAGACAACTCACTCCTAGAAGAAAAACAAATCTACAAAATAATAAAAAAATCATTGAAAAAAGCAGTAAGAACATATATACCAAATAAAAACATATCTAAAAAAATAAGAACATAAATATAAGAGTGAAAACGTGATGAAATGAATGAGTGAAAAGTAGATAGTGGAGGAGTGATGAAATGTGAGAGAACGATATGGAAGAGAAGAAGACAAACAACATTTTTGGAGAGTGACAAAGTTATCCAAATATCAAATCTTTTCTTTTAGAAAATAGTGATTCCTTTGAACAGAAAAATCTATAAACAAAATAAGAGATGCACATGAAGAGAAAACTAACCTCTATAAATACTTCAAGGGAGACAACCCACTCATGAAATAAGAATATATCTACAAAATGAAAAATAAATGAAAAAATTAGTAAGAATATATCTACAAAATAAAAATAGATTTACAAAGCTATGAAGATATCTACAAAATAAGAACACACAAAATAAACAAAATAAATAAATGAAGAATAAGTGAGAGAAATTGATGACAACCTCTAGGGGATGCCTTTGTTTGTAGGATCGTTTTAGCTTGAAATTAAGAATTGTATAAATCAGAATTCATTTCTAGTATTGATAGAGATTTTTAGGCCAATTTTAGGATAGATTTGTGGGGGAAATGGAAAAGAAATGAAGATGGAGACGCCACAAGCTTAAGAGCTTGATAAGTCAATGATATTCAAGCTATTAAACTTTTGGCGTCTCCATCTTCATATCTTTTCCATTTTTTCCCACAAATCTATCCTAAAATTGGCCTAAAAGTCTCTATCAATACCAAAACTGAATTCTAATTTATAAAGCTCTTAATTTCAAGCTAAAACGATCCTACAAACAAATGCATCCCCTAGAGCTTGTCATCAAGTGGTCATCAGAGTTATATTTAGCTTGAAGAATGTCAAGTCCAGAGAGGACTCCTACAATCTCACCAAGGTTAGACTCTATGACTGTGAGGCTTCAAAACATGATGGGTGCCCAATTCCAAACTCTTCAACAACAATTGGAGGAGTTGAGGATCCATTATGATAGGAGGCTAAATGAGAGACATGGTAATCCAAATGACCATGAAAGAAGAATAAGGAGGCCTAGAAGAGAAGAGAGGTCGAGACATGGGGATAAGCACAATTCTTGAAGTACCTATGATAGTGAAGGGAGACATGGCAGTCATGGTCATGATGAACCAAACCGTGGCCATGGAAGGAGACATAGATAGCACAATCATGGCAGCCCTGACCGCGGTCTTGCTAGTCCAATCTGTGGACATAGAAGGCAAATAGAGGGTGCAAATACAAGCCCAAACTATGAGCATAGAGGAGATATGGATGGTATTAAGATCAAAGTCCCTAGTATTTTGGGGATGAGTGATCTAGAGGCGTATTTGGCATGGGAATTGAAGATGGAACAAGTCTTCAATTGTCACAACTATTCAGAGGCAAAGAAAGTCAACGTGACAGCTCTTGAATTTCAAGAATATGCAATGGTTTAGTGGGATCAGCACCAAAAGGATAAAGTGAGATGTGGAGATGTAGCTATAGATACATGGGCTGAGATGAAGAGAGCAATAAGGAGGAGGTTTGTGCCTCGTTCTTACCAAAGAGATGTTCATAACAAGCTATAGAGGCTCACTCAAGGGTCCCAAACAGTAGATGAGTACTTCAAGGCCATGGATTTAGCCTTGCTTTGGTCCAACCTCAATGAGGACCGTGAAGCAATAATGGCTAGGTTTCTTCATGGGTTGAATCCAGAAATCGAGGATGTGATGGAATTGCAGCCCTATGTAGAGTTAGATGACTTGGTTCAGAAAGCCATCAAAGCGGAGCAACAAATCAAGAGGAAGAAGTCGAAGTACTCCTCTAGTACTTCAAAATCCCACTCTTGGAGAGATGGGCAGAAAAGGGAAAGCCCTAGGGCCAAGGAGGTCGTGGGCAGCCACAAAACCACCCAGCCATCCATGGAGACCAATGGGAAGACTAGAAACATGAAGTGTTTCAAGTGTCTTGGCCATGGTCACGTTGCCTCTCAATGTCCTACAAAAAGGACAATGGTGATCACTAATGGTGTCATTGAGTCCTAATCCGAACCATCTAGTGGAGAGAAGTGTGATGATGATAAATTCATGCCTCATGGTGATATTCTGATGATGATGAGGCTCTTGGGCAGCCAAGTCAAGAGGCATGAAGAGGGCCAAAAGTACAATCTATTTCACTCAAGGTGGTTGGTCCAAGGCAAAGTATGCATGTTGATCATTGATGGAGGTAGTTGCACTAATGTGATTAGCCAAAGGCTAGTGTCAAAACTAGAACTTGAAACTAAACCACATCCCACCCCTTACCGACTCCAATGGTTAAGTGATGTGGGTGAGTTGGTTGTGGATAGACAAGGCATGGAACCCTTCTCCATAGGGCTGTACCATGATGAGGTCTTATGTGATGTGGTTCCTATGGAAGCTAGCCACATGTTGTTGGGGAGCCCATGGCAACATGAAAAGAACACTAGCCATAATGGTTTCACCAACAAAGTCTCATTTATGCACCATGATCACATGGTAGTGTTAGCCCTTCTGAGCCCTAAACAAGTCCATGAGGACCAAAAGAGGCTAAGGGCTAAAATTGAAGAAGAAAATAAGGAAAGTGAGGAAAAAGCCAAGTTCATGGCCGAACCTACACTTGACATTGTTCCTACTTCCAAGGCTGAAAAGTTTTCTACACTTAGCCATTCTTTGAAAGATCATGGCAAGAATAGAAAGAAGGATAAAAATGAAGGTAATTCGAGGACGAATTCACTTGAAGGGGGAGGGGATGATGTAAACCCTCCTAGGATAGCCTTTGATCCCAAGGGCAAGAGAATCATGATGGTCCTACAACTAGGGCCAAGGCCAAGGCAGAGGTCCTTAAAGTCTCAAAGGACACAATTGGCCTAGGAGAGGGTATGTGAGAAGGACATTTATGTCCTTAGGTCACTTTCTACTTAGGTTTATTTTATTTCCAATGAATCAAATAAATGAGATTGCATTCTCATATAGTCTTAGGAGTTTAGTTTGTTTGATGTCAAAAATGTTAGTATTTAATTCATGTAATATGTGTTGGGATTCATATATAACATGGTCCAGATTCATGATCAAGTAGTTTACCTAAGTTCAAGGGTAACTAGTCACGTCTACAATGATGGAATGGCAAGGCCTAGAGATAAGGAAGGAGATTTAGTGCAATATCTACGCCTAAATCAGATTGGAACCAATCCACACGGTTGGGAAAAGATTTGCCTATTTCAAATTGGTCAAATCTAATCTATCTTCAAGCAACACGGTTGGAGAAACTCAAGGGAAAGCTATCATCATTTCGGTTGGCCAAAAGGGATAAATCAAAGCCAAAAAGAGGAAGATATCTTCAATATGGTTTGTTGAGGAGATAATCTATTTCCTATCAACTAAAATTGGATCAGATTCAAATCCCTTAAAATAGGAGCAAGCCACCACAACTCAACCATTTACATGATTTAATTAGGACTTAGTCTTTTATTTCAGCCCAATACATTTAGATTGCCTATTTATGTAATTGAATTGTCATTAATGAAGTTAAGTTGAATTTTGATTAAATCTGAGTTGTTTTAGTTGAGAGCACTTCTCCTAAAAACCCTAGGTTGGCCGTGGCCACTATTAACAAGTTCTTATCAACCTTCCTAGCTTGTGGCGAATTACACTAGCTTATCAAGCATTCTTGCTTGTGGCGCTTCCCCCTTCTAATCTTTGCCATTTCCCTCTCACCAAAACAACCCCATAATTCACCAAAATCGAATTACAACTTAAAAAGCTCAAGACTTCAAGCTAAAGCGATCCTAATTCTAAGGCAACCCCCTTGAGGATGTCATCAGAAATTGTTGAAGAAAAGAAGAGTGAAAGAGTGAGAATTGAATGAGTCAAAAGTAGAGATAGAAGATATGATGAAATGTGAGAGAAGAATATGAAAGAGAATAAGACAAACATCATTTTTTGAGAGTGAAAAAGTCATCCAGATTTCAAATAACTATCAACTCGAGTTTAATGTTGTTTTTTTATTACTATTAAACATTTGATTTTATTATTTAATTATTAATAATGAGTGCTTTTGATCTTGTGTGAGTGTACATTAAGAAAGTGAAACATTTTAAGGGGAAATACGAACATATCTATAAAATAAACAAAAAAATCAATGAAGAAGAGAAAGTAATTGTTGAAGAGAAGAGTGAGAAATGAAGGAGTCAACATTATAGAGAGAAGAAGTGATGAATGTGAGAGAAAAATATGAAAGAGAAGACAAACATCATTTTTTGAGAGTGAGAAAGTTATCCGAAATTCAAATAACTATCAATTGGAGTTTAATGTTGTTTTTTATTATTATTAAACATTTGATTTTATTATTTAATTGTTATTAATAGATGCTTTTGATCATGTGTGTGACTTTATATTAAGCAAGTGAAACATTTTACGTGAGAAAATTTTACATGGGATAAAGACACGTGTCCCTAAGTAACGTACATAAGTTTTGTTTGTCATATAGATAATATATAATATTTTTATAATATGCATCCAATTTTATATATTAAAAAATTTCCAATGAATGAATAGTTATTTTTCATTAGACATACAAAAAGATTTTGTAGTAAATATTTAGTAATTTCTATAAGAGTACACTTAACTCAACAACAAAAACTATCCTTTACACATGTCCATAACATACATATTAAAAAGGAAAAAAATAAAATAAAGAAAAGACATGAAATGAGTAAGGGCGTAAAAGTCTGGTTCAGTTTTTTGTGAAATTTAGTGGTCAAACTGAACACAAAGATATGGTTTGGTTTAACTCAATTAACCACAAATTTTATTGCAGGAACCAAACTGAACTGATCATAAATGTTTTTGTTCTATTTCGTAGTTTTCCTTCTTCTTAAAAAAAAATCATGCACGACTTAAAAGTCCAAAATATATTACAAGAGACATTTTTGGTTTATAAAAAGAAAAACACTATTATTGTTATCAGAAAATATAAATCATAAATAGATGAGTAAAACTCATAATTGCTTGTTAGTAACATATATTACAAGAGATATTGTTGGTCCATCAAAAGAAAAACACTATTATTGTTATAAGAAAATATAAATCATAAATAGATTAGCAAAACTCATAATTGCTTATTAGTAACATATATTATAATAATATAATTTAAGAAGATAAAAGTGAATGAACACATATATAATAGTACCATCCACTATTAGTAATATATATTTATTAGTAACATATATAATAATAAAATTATATATATATATAAGAGATTCGTTTATACTCAAGTTAAGTTACACTCAATTAGTAACATATATAACATTATAATTCATAATTAGTAACTTATATAACCATATATGTATAACAATGTATAATATATGTTACTTTCAAACCTATATTACCATAAAGTTAGAAGACATGTTCTAAATTATAAAGACACTAAGAGGGAATGTAACACAAGTGTGTATATATATAACAATTTAGTAAATGGTAACATATATAATAGTAAGATAATAACAATTTAGTAATATATAATACTACAATTCACACAAATTTGATAATTTAGCAACAAAATTGGTTGAATAATTAAAGCAACAATATAACATTATTTCCTAGTATCTATTTCTTTAATATATGGCAGGTACGGTTCAAATGATTCATAAATTTCTAAAACCAAGAACCAACCTAAATGATTTCTTAAAAATAACCAAATCAAACAGCAAAGCTAAACAAAATCATATTTTATGATTTGGTTCGGATCAATTCCACCAATTTCGTAGTTTAAACTAGAAACTCTTACGCTCAAATGAGGACTAAGAATGCTAGTAGTCCAAGTGGAAAAAGCCATACACACTTAAAATTAGTAAAAAAATAGAAAGAGAAAACTAATAAATAGAGGAAACTGAAAAAAAAAGTCATCCATTTCATTTGCTTTGCTCTCTCTCTCTTTCTCTTGTTCTCTTCTTTGGTCTTTGAACTCAATCTTGTCCATTTCCATTTTCATTTCTCCTTTCCGTTTTTCGATCTTATCACTTTCCCTTTCATCTTTAAATACCTTATCTTCATAAATTCTCGTAGTTAAGTTAAAGCCCTCTTCATCGAGGTACGTTTCACCGTGTCTCTCTTATTCACCTCTTCTTTTGGTTCTAGAATTTCGGATTTTGGGATTCCTTGAATTTTTCGCTTTTTTTTCGCTATTTATTTGTAAGATCGATTCGGAGTTTGTTAATTTACGGATGCGATTTGATTTAGAAGTTGGGTCTGTGGGTTTGGGAATTTTTTCATATAAGTAGTTTTTGTGTGTGTAAATTTCAATTTTCTGCTTTTTTTTTTGTTTCATTTTGGTTTTTAACTTTTAATTCGTGTTATTTTGGCATGATTTTCACTAAATTTGGCTTGCTTTGTGTAGCTAGTGTAGTTTATGGTTGCTAATTAATTACTTTTCCTTTTAGGGTGATACTCTAATAAGTGATTTTGCTTAATTACTTTTTTCTCTTTCTATTGGAAAATGTTTATGTTCAGTAGAAAGTCTTGCTATGCGTTGATATGATAGTGAGTTGCTCTTGAGTTTGTTTGCGAGTTAATTTTTGGAGGACGGGGAAGAAGTGGATGGCTTTGGAACCATGCAATACACTAGTCAGAGGGTTCTCAAGCCTTCCATTTCCCTCCAAAAAACAACTTGCAAACAAACACTAAATTTGATCTTCGAGGGTTTATTGCTGTACGTTATTTTTAGACTGTTATGATTTTTTTGATGGTTTCTACTCTTTTTAAACAGCATATGCCATATGCGTTTAATTCCAAGTTCTGAATGAAATGATGATTCTGGATACTAGAAGTGGTTTCTATTATGTGATGTTAACTTTACCAGATTTTGTATGTGCTGTCTTAAATCCAGAGATTGTAGTTTAAGCTCTGAAATTTCATTTTTTTTGGTGTACTTGATCATTAGACAAAATGCTGATATTTGGGTGGGGAGCTTAACCAGTCTATTTGCTGTGATTTAGGTTTTTAAATTGATTCACTAATAAGTTGTGGGTTTATTTTTATTCTCGGGTTTTTTGCAGGTGGTTTAATTTACAGTTTCCATTGCTTAAGATATAACAAGACTTGAAGGCTATTCTTGTCTGTGAAAATGTTGGACGGTGGGGAAAAATTCCATGGAATGATAGACCTGAACAAACATAATAACTATTATGATATCTCTCAAGGCTTTTACCACAAGCTTGGGGAGGGTACCAATATGTCAATTGACAGTGTTGGGAGCTTGCAAACAAGTAACGCTGGAGAATCTGTTGCGATGTCTGTTGATAATAGCAGTGTTGGGTCCAATGGTTCCCATACCCGCATGTTGGACCACCAAGGATTGAAGAGGCGTGCCAATGATAACTACTCTGTTGCTCAAAGTGTCAATCATCGAGGAAGAGTCACACATGCTTTAAGTAATGATGCTTTGGCTCAAGCTCTTATGGACGATAGTTTTCCAACCGAGGGTCTCGACAATTTTCATGAGTGGACAATTGATTTGAAGAAGCTTAATATGGGTGAGGCTTTTGCTCAAGGAGCTTCTGGGAAACTTTATAGGGGTACTTACAATAATGAAGATGTTGCTATCAAAATCTTGGAGAGACCAGAAAATGATCCATCAAAGGCACAGTTGATGGAACAACAGTTTCAGGCAGAGGTCATGATGTTGGCGACTCTAAAGCATCCTAACATAGTCCGTTTCATTGGTGGGTGCCATAAGCCAATGGTATGGTGCATTGTGACCGAGTATGCCAAAGGCGGTTCAGTTCGACAGTTTTTAATGAAGCGTCAAAACCGAGCAGTTCCTCTCAAATTGGCTGTCAAACAAGCTTTGGATGTTGCAAGGGGAATGGCATATGTTCATGGCCTTGGATTGATACACAGGGACTTGAAATCTGATAATCTTTTGATTTTTGGTGACAAATCAATTAAAATTGCTGACTTTGGAGTTGCTCGGATTGAAGTGCAAACTGAAGGAATGACACCTGAGACTGGAACGTACCGTTGGATGGCTCCGTAAGATTATTTAGTTTTCTGTTTTCTTTTTCATATTAGTTTTAGTATGCAAACTTGCCTGTGTGCTTGATGCTATACACAGTCGATTTTAAACCCAAATAAAAGGTGAATGTTGTGTTAGGTAGTCGATAACCAACATAAAACTTTGTCGAATGTCTATGATATGGATGAAACATATGATAATGTGCATGCTAGGTCGTTGCCTGGAACTTGGAAGTAACGTTATGTATCGCCCGGGTACATTATATTTGGACCTTTGTATTTTGATAGAGATTTGATATTTGATTTTGTGTTTCATTATATGTACTGGTAACATTAAATGACATAGTTCCTAAGATTGTTTAATTGACTTGCACTGTGCAACTGTTTTGTTAACTGTATATTTGCAATATGAATTAGTATTATTATAATTAACTGGATAAAGGCATGTTTAATGCTGTTTTTATGAGGTTGTTCTGACAAGGCATGTATTCAATGCAGAAAAGATTAAGGACACATGCCTATAGTTGTTGTCAAGGATGTTGAATACTAAAGTTTAATAATATGGAAAAAACATGCTTTTATTGACAGACTGAAGTTTTACTAGATTTAGCTGTAGTAGATTCTTTGCAGTAGGAAACTAGGAATGATATAAACTTGGAGCTGATTTGACTTTCTTCTGAACGACTATGAAAAAAGAAAAAAAAAAACATGGTTGGTTTAGGAGAAGGGTGATAAATAATTGTTTTGATCAAGGGGCATGCAGGGCTGTTTCATGGTTACTTTCTGATGGCACGTCTTTTTTGAAATTTTTTAACCCCTGACGTTCTTTGAAATGAGCTTGTTTTCAAGGTTTTTTTTTGTGATCTTCAAAGGGCGATATTCATGATATTTCCCTATTGCATTCAAATGAATTGCAAGGCTCTTTCTTTTTAATTCCTTTTTTGCCTTTCCCCAATTTCTTAGAAAATCATGTTTTCATTTTCTTTCCTTGTCTTTTCTTACTTCACTTCTGTACTGTTCTTCTATTTAATGAATGGTGCTGTTAGCTTTCTATCTTTTATCATAACCAACCCTGTACTCAATAACTGTAGAGATTTATACAAATTAATTGAGAACCCATTATTGGAGTATATATGGAGAGCTCCATTACTCAGTAGGATAACAATACCTATCTAATATAGTCATGTCGGCATCACTGAATCAGCATGTTTTCGTATGTTTCTGCTAGGTTGCTAGTTTGCCATCATTACTTTCTATTTGAATTGTTGACATGCATAATTGGTATTAACTGTTTCATATTTTTTTATCTGAAATCATTTTAATGTGATTCTTAAATGTTTTGCCTACTGATCTGCTTGCAGGGAGATGATCCAGCATAGGCCCTACACTCAAAAAGTGGATATATATAGCTTTGGGATTGTCCTATGGGAACTCATCACTGGAATGCTTCCATTTCAGAACATGACAGCAGTGCAGGCAGCATTCGCCGTTGTCAACAGAAATGTTCGCCCAATCATACCTGATGATTGCTTACCTATTCTCCGCGAGATCATGACAAAATGCTGGGACCCCAACCCTGATGTCAGGCCACCATTTCCTGAAATTGTAGGAATGCTCGAGAGCGCGGAGACTGAGATCATGACAACAGTTCGGAAGGCTCGTTTCAGGTGCTGCATGACTCAGCCAATGACTGCTGACTGATCATGGAAAACAAATGAAAAAAAGAAGTCATAAAAACATGAATTATAAAATTTGGGGAGAGGACTCTGTTAGTAATGGGTGACTATATAATAGCTGTGTGTTTAATTTCTTTTTCAGGAGAAAAGAAATGAAAATGTTGTCTTGATACCTTTTGCTTATTTGGTTTCTGTTGATGTCTATTCTGAATTAGTAAAGAGGAGATTGTGTATGTAATTCATGCGCTACAATTATGTATAGCTTCTTAAAGCCAGATGGAATGAGTTCATGGACTAAAACTTTTGCTGTGTATTTTGTACTAACCACAATTAACCCATGACTGAGGTAGCTTCTTATATAACTTCCCTTTATTCTTATACCCCCCTATTTCAGAAACATGTTTTCAGAAGTGTTGCAAAATTACTTCTAGCGACATGTTTCCAGAAAGGGAGAGTGGTGGCATTAGAAAAAAAAGGTGGTGGTTGAAGAAGCTGCGTGGACTAAGAGATTCCGTTAGTAAAAAAGACGACCAATACATGAGGGCTCTCACTTAGTGGAGTCTGGGTTGGTACACCCGTAGATGGAAAAATCTTATATATTGGGTATTATTGGCAATAAATATGGTAGTTGATTTATGGGTGAGGTAAAAATGTAGCAGGAAGTGGAACACTTGTGTATCTCTTACAGTTCCTACTTCAAGCTATTTTTCTGTTCACATTAATCCTTACAAGTCATTATTTGAATTTTGTTCTTAATGGTTTTGGGAACTTCTAATCAACTGGGGTGGATTTGGACAATTACACAAAAAATTAAAGTTATGGTAGGCTACTGCGTTGAGTGTGATTACTCTTTGTATCTTCTACAATAGTTCCAGTTTTTTGCTTGAATTCCAGGTTTTATATTATTATTTTATCCTATGTTTATGACTTTAAGTAATATATCTGTTATCATATAGTTGGGACATATTCCCCTTAGCGAGAGAAATTATTTGTTCCTGAATGATAAAATTACATTAATTTATTCAAATTCAACTTTAAAGATGTGAACCATTAGCGGTAGTTAAATTAATTATTCTTTCACCCATTTAACTTTCTCTAGCTTTATACTGTGATACATGAAACGTTTATGTGGAATGCAATCAAAACTCAACATCTTCATCCACATACTAATTAAGTGATTCGAGAACATTACTTAATTATAATTTAAAATGGTCATAAAAGCATAGAATTTTACTATTTGAGTAGTAAAATTAATAATGTGAATTAATAAAATCCTTAACTCTGAAAAGGAAAAAATGAGTATTAATATTAGATGATAAATTGAGGTGTTAACTAATGCATATTAATGAGGGAATAAAAGTAAGAATATGCATTTTAATGTAAGGTAACTAATTCTAACATCTAATACTAACTCTGAGTTAGTTTAGTGGTATAAGGTCTACTAAATTCCATATAAATTAAAATGTCAAAATTAACAATACTGGTTGGGTGAGATTGTCACACACCCTGGAAGAGATTAGTTCTTTAGTCACAAAAAAAAATCAAACATCTAATTATATTTTAATTTCTAAGATGGAAAACCAAAAAAGGTCCGTCCAAGTATAATAGAACAAAATTGGATTAAGAACACTGTCTCTTTAGTTTTTATTGGGTGTAGTAGCTTGGCCAGTCCAGTATGTTTTCTCAGCAACAAGAATCTTTTCTGGATTTAGAGGTCCACTTTCATGATCTATTATTTGACTTTTCCATTTCATTACTTCAGTTATGCTTTTAATCTTCAGAAGAAGCTCCACTGGTTTTCTCTGAATATAGCACTACCTTCTGGCCTCAAAACTCTATCCATCTCCAAAAGTATAAGAGTAATGTTGCACCTTCCACATACATAGAAATTTTCTCATCAGAAAATATGTAATAAGACATAATACAAAGGCTTAAATTTGAGGTGCACCACCAAAATATAAAACAGTGTTTGAAATTAGGTATGCTGTGTAAATTATATTGTAAGTGAAAAATATTTTTGAAATTAATACAGTCTAGTATGGCCTAATGAAGTTGTGTTATGCCCTGATGCGGTCTAATGCAATTACGTTTGTGGTCTAATATAGCTGCATCATTGTAAGTTAGTGTCACACTATAATTACAGTATAATACGGTTGTAACATTCACTACAACTATAAATATTACGGATACATCACTACGTGATGTGTCCACAATTTAAGCCAGTGTTAAAGTTTTGAGGGTCTTTATAATCGTATCATGATAACAATTGCTGCCTATTTTCTAGTAATTGTCAACAATTGCAGTAAACAACTGAAACCGTGACAAAATTTAAATCCATGCATAATAATATAGTGAACAACAATGATTAAATTGTGGACTACACGTGTGGCTATAATATTGTGGTTGTAGTGGTCTGAAACCACAACTGCATCAAACAGTATTATGGTGTGACAGCGAATCACAACAATTTGACCATTATGGGTCACAGTGCAACCATGTTGGACTGTATTTGGGTTGAATCAGACTACATTGAGCCACATCAGACCGCATCGAGCGGCATAAAATTCAAAAATATTTTTTAATCACAAAATAATTACACTAAAATATCCGCAATCTGTATCGCAACGTTCACAATAACTGCAACCATGACTACAATCGCGACTGCAACCATAATTTAAAACACGGGTGAACAATAACAAGCTAAAGGGGTAAATAATGCAATGTTTACCTACCTATCCTGATATATGTTAAATACACCACCTGCATGGATAAGATCATATGTCCTTGAATAAGTTGAGAAAGCTTCACACCAATCATGGTAAGTCCCAATAAACCCACGTTCATAAATTGCACCTAGAGTGTCATGGTCTGAATTTGGAGAAACAACATTCATAACCCACACAGGATATTTTAATAGTGCTGCTGCAAACCCACCAAGATAAGCATTCATGTCCATAACATTCTTTATATTTTCCTTGTTGAAGAGGAAGGACATGTTTGTAATGTGCTACCCTGTCCTTCCAAAGGTCATTGTCCTTATGAAATATCTCTGTTGTTATGCTTGGTATTGAGCCACTAGTGATTCTTAGAGGGGTTGAAAATGCACGGCTAGGCCATTTTTCTAATGCTCCACCAGCTACTTTGTCTGAGAGGGTAACTTCTGGTAATGGTTATGCATTTTTCCATATCTGTGTACCTTTTTCAATGCAATGAAACAAAGAACATTGTGCATTGATAAATGAGATTTGGTTATGTAAAGTGAAGTTATTAATAGTGGAAAGGAAAATGATTGCTACATATCTATATGATTAGTGTCTTGTCTCTTCACATTTGCTAACTCACAAGATGAGTGTGAATGTGAAGGAAAAAATGAGGTAGGATGAGCTGTAATGAAAAGATGAAATTTGAGTGAAAAAGGTGATAATGGATTAGTGAATGCGATAAAATTTGTTGTCTCCTAAGACTTCTCTCCATAGAGACAAGTACTGTATAATAAGGGGGAAAATAAGATACTTTAATCATTCTTATTATAATGAAATAATATTTTTGTCATTGAAATAAAAAATAAAATTAGGAACTCTCATTTTCAATATTGGAGAAGATCCTTGTTCATATGATACAATTTTATGGACTAAAGTTTTAAATTGTAGTCCACAATCACAATTGTAACCGTAATATTGTGGTTTTTGTGATCTTCACTATGAAGAAGATCTTTGTTCATGACCTTAGTACAATTTTGATTAAGACATCAACATCACCAAAATGTAGAATACTTATGAAGACAAAGAAGACAAAATTTTAAGACAAATTAGTCTAAGTCTAAATAGGTATTTCTATCCTATACTCTCAAATATACAATAGTAGTAATGCTCAAACTATTTGTTAAGAAAATTGAAACACAAGTATGATCAATACAATTTTGAAAAATAGTGTGTAACAAGTTACTGTATCTAAGTAACAGGTTACATAAGTGAGAAAACCAGTTACCCAACAAAAACTGTGCAGGGTAATTGACTATTGTATGTGAGTAACAGATTACCCAGTTTCAGCAAAGTTGAGTAATTGATTACTCAAGGTTGTAATTGATTACTCTAATTAAATTTGAAATGCCCATTTGGACAGAGAGTTTGGGTAATCAATTACTCAAAGTTGTAATCGATTACTTTAATTAAATTTTAAATGCCCAATTAGACAGCGTGTTTGAGTAATCGATTACTCAAAGCTATAATCGATTATTGAGAGATGTTGCACCAGTTTTCAGATTTAAAAATGAATGGTTTTGATCCCAAATGAAATAGTTTCATTCCAATCAATTCCTACCTTCTCAAATATGTGTTATGGCTAGTTGGAAAGCCTATTTAAATGCATTGAAACTCGGAATCAAATGAATAACTTACACAAACTTTCAAACATAATTCTGAAAATTCTCTGAAATATTTTCTGCACTTTTTGCAACTTTCTTAAACTTTCAAAGTGAATTTTCTGAGTTGCTTGAAGTAAAGTATTTCAAAGTTTTACAAACCTATAAAAACATTATTACTTAGTATACAAAGAGTTATCGAATTTCAAGTGATATTACATTCCAAACTTGTAAAGGCAATCCTGCCATTGTTGTAAATTCTTCATTGATATTGCAGAAATCTTTCTTTCACAAGGGTGTGATAAGAAAAGGGATAGAGTCACTTGGAAAATGTGTTTTCCAAGAGTGATATAAGTATTAGTAAGTGTGTAAGGTACATAGAGGTCTCGGGGTGAGATATTGTAATTACAACTCATAATATTTAGTGAAGAAATCTTTTGTGCTGCAAGAGTACTGGACGTAACCTTCGGTTGACAAGAAGGTGAACCAGTATAAAATCTCGGTGAACTCTCTTCTCCTTTATCTCTTGATTTTTTACTTGTTAATTTTATGGATAATTTCTCCGCTGCACTTAACTCTTGATTTTGCAGAAAAAGTGGTCATAATTTTAAGTCAACTAATTCACTCCCCTCTTAGTTACAATCTTAGTCTTACAATTGGCACCAAAGCTATTTTTGAGTAAGTTATTCTCAAATCTGATCCTATATCGAAGATGGCCTCAAGATCATTCCTAGGAGAAGGTTCTAACATCAACCGCCCTCCAAGCTTTGTTGGAGAGTGCTATGACTTTTGGAAAATCAGAATGAGAATCTTCATAGAATCTCAAGACTTGGACATATGGAATGCAATTGAAGAAGGACCATATGAACCTTTCACCGCAGTCAACAACGTAAGGGAAGTAAAGCCCCAATTATTCATGGAATGATGAAGATAAAAAGAAGGTGCAATATGATCTCAAAGCAAAGAACATCCCCACTTCAATACTTGGCATTGACGAGTTCTTTAGAGTATCAAATTATAAATTTGCCAAAGAAATGTGGGATACTCTAGATACTACACATGAAGGAACTGATGAGGTAAAAATGTTGAGACTCAACACTCTTTCCCAAGAATACGAAATGTTTCGTATGAAACCTAGAGAGAAAATTCTAGATCTTCAAAAGAGGTTTACTCACCTCACAAATCACCTTATTGCACTTGGTAAGGTACTATCAAATAGTAACTTGAACTTGAAGGTTCTAAGATCACTCACCAGAACGTGGCAACCAAAGGTAACAACCATTTATGAAAAGAAAATTTTATCAAAAATATCATGGGCTGCTTTGATTGGTAAATTGCAGGAACATGAATTAGTATTCAGCCAACTTGACTAACATGAAGAGCAAGAGAAGAAAAATAAGAATATCTCTCTCAATGCGAAAGTAGACAAATACGAATCATCAGAAGATGAATCTGAGAAGGAAGAGATGGAAGACATGAGTCTTATTGTAAAGAAGTTCATCGAGTTCCTTAAAAGGAACAAGGGTGCTAAAGCTGGACAAATGAAGAAATTCACAAATAACAATGACGCATCCACTTCAAACCAAATCCTCACATGCTTTGAATGTGGCAAGCCTGGTCATATGAAGATGAACTGTCCAAACCTAAAAAAGAATTCTTTTAAAGGGAAGAATGAAATGAGGACTGGACAGAGAACCTATATTGCTTGGGAAGACAATGATACCAGTTTCGCCTCTGAACAAGAAAATGAAGAACAAACACATATCTCTTTAATGGCATCTCATCATTCTGATGATGAAGAGGTAAACGAAACAAAACTATATACTTTTGAATTACAAACTGCATTTAATGACTTGCATGATGAATATGTCAAATTCATAAACATGTTTCTAATACAAAAAACTGAGTTAGACGTATTTAGAAACAAACCCTCAACATCTTCTTGTCAAAACTACATTTCTCTTGAAAATAAAGTTTCAACATTAAGTCTTGAACTTAATAAGCTGAACAAGAGTAGTAAAAGTCTGGAAAAGATCACTAATGATCAAAGACACTCAACAGACTGAAGAGGTCTTGGCTATTCAAAAAGCCATGTTTCTAAGAAACAAAGTGTCTCAAAAAAGATAAACTTTTAAAAACAAAGTATCCATGCATTTGAACATAGTAATGATAAATCTAGGATGCATAACCATCAACCCACATGTACATATTGTAAATACCATGGGCATACACCAAATACTTGTATGATTAAAAAATATGGTGTACCCCTAGGTCATTATAGATGGGTTAAGAAAGGTACTAACCATGTAGGACCCAAAGAATATTGAGTACCTAATAAAAACTTAACCTATTTTGCAAGATAATTTGAGAGCCGACTGCAACTTATGGTACTTGGACAACGACTGCTCAAAGCACATGACGGGCGATAGAAATAAGTTATTTGTTCTTGAAGGGACAAAGGCTATGTAACATATGGTGATAACAACAAAGGAAAAATACTTGGAGTTGGTAGAATTGGCAAGTCACCCTCAACAACTATAGAAGGTGTATTGTATGTTGAAGGACTCAAGCACAACCTACTAAGCATAAGTCAATTATGTGACAAAGGCTTTCATGTGGCATTCTACACGAATAAGTGCATCATCAATAGTAAGAATTCTCAAAAATCTAAACTCACTGGTAAGAGAATAAATAATATATATAAGATTGACATAGACTCCTCTTTACCAATAACATGTTTAGTTGCTAATGATAATCATGATGCATGGCTTTGGCATAGGAGAATTTCTCATATTCATATGAACCATTTGAATAAACTCATAAAGAAAGATTTACTTGTTGGTTTACCCAAAATGAAGTTTGTTAAAGACAAACTATGCAGTACTTGTCAAATGTGTAAACAAACAAAGAC
>NC_032025.1:19610118-19616990 GCF_001865875.1 Lupinus angustifolius
GTTATGATGGTAACTACTATGCTCTTGTTATAGTAGACGATTTTTCAAGATATACTTGGACTCTATTCTTAGTGCATAAGAATGAGGCATTCAAAGCCTTTAGCATTTAGGTTAAAAGAGTTCAAAATGACAATCTCTAAAAATCGATGCTATAAGAAGTGATCATGGGAGAGAATTTCAAAACTCTTCATTTGAAGAATTATGTGATGATTATGGCATCAATCACAATTTTTCTGCTCCTAGAACATGACAATAATATGGTGTTGTAGAGAGAAAGAATCGGTCTTTAGAAGAACTGACTCATAAAATGTTGAATGAAACTAACCTCCCAAAATATTTATGGGCTGATGTAGTAAGTACTACATGTTATGTTTCAAACTGAGTTCTTATAAGACCTATTCTTAAGAACCCCCCTGCGAACTCTTTAAAGGTAGAAAACCAAACATTTCTCATTTGGTTGTAAATGCTTTGTTTTATATAATGGTAAAGATAACTTAGGCAAGTTTGATGCAAAAACTGATGAATGTATCTTCCCAGGCTACTCTCTTACGAGTAAAGCTTATAGAATTTTTCATAAAAGAACTCTAGCCATGGAAGAATCTGTTCATATATCTTTTGATGAAACCAATCCTGTGATAAAGGATGGGTTAACTCTTGATGAAGAGGACTTTCCAAGTTCCCCTTCTAATGAAAAGTCTATTATTGATTCTACAACTAACTAAATCCTAGCATTTGAAAATGGATGATAATCTATCCTCTCAAGAAGAACATATTCACTCTGATTTACCAAAAGAATGGAGAACTCATCGAGATCATCCTATTGACAACATCATCGGTGACATTAGCAAGGGTATTAGTACCCGTTTAATGCTAGAAGATGTGTGTCTTAATATGACATTCGTCTCTCAAATAGAACCCTCCAAGATTGATGATGCAATCAAGGATTAACACTGGATTCTTTCAATGCAAGATGAATTAAACTAGTTTGAGAGAAATGAAGTTTGAGAACTTGTTCCTAGACCTAAAAATAGGCATGTGATAGGAACTTATTGGATATTTCGTAATAAATCTTATGAAAATTGTATTATTCTTAGAAATAAAGCTAGTCTGGTAGTCTAAGGATACAATCACGAAGAAGGTATAGACTTTGATGAAACCATCGCTCCAATTGCTAGACTTGAAGCTATTAGACTATTACTTGCATATACATGCACTTTAAACTTTCAGCTATATCAAATGGACGTAAAGAGTGCTTTTCTCAATGGATATATTCAAGAAGAAGTGTTTGTAGAACAACCTCCTAGTTTTGAAGATTACAAACATCCTTCTCATGTTTAGAAATTAAAGAAAGCTCTTTATGGCTTGAAGCAAGCTCCACGTGCATAGTATGATTCTCTAACAAATTTTCTACTTGAAAATGAATTTACCAAAGGAAAGATCGACACTACACTCTTTATAAAGAAAATAAATCATCATACTCTTCTTGTTCAAATTTATGTAGATGATATTATTTTTGGTTCATCTAATGAGGTTTTTTGCAGTGATTTTGCAAAATGATGCAAGGAGAGTTTAAAATGTCCATGATGGGGAAGTTGAATTAATTCCTTGGATTATAAATCAAACAACTTGATAATGGAATTTTTTTAAGTCAATCCAAGTATTGTAGAGATTTTCTGAAAATATTTGATATGGATGACTGCAAGCCAATAGCTACTCCTATGAGATCTGGTACTTACATTGATACAAATGAAGCTGGAAAATGCATTGAAATATCAAAGTATCAAGGTATGATTGAATCTCTTTTATATTTAACTGTCAGTAGACCTAATGTCACATTTAGTGTATGTCTATGTGCACGTTATCAATCTAAACCAAAAGAATCACACTTAGTTGTTGTTAAGAGAATCATGAAATATCTTAAAGGCACAACTGACATTAGATTGTGTTATCCAAAATGAAGTATATGTGATTTGGTTGGTTATTCAGATTCATATTTTGCTGGATGCAAATCTTAGAGGAAAAGTAAAAGTGGTACTTGTCATATTTTAGGAAATGCTTTAGTCTCTTGGTCTTGCAAGAAACAAACATGTGTTGCCCTAAGTAGAGGTGGCAAAATTATCCAAAATCCAAAATCCATCCAAATCCATTCGTTAGAACTAATGGATTTAAATGGAATAATCAAATGGATAGTATTGATAATGGATGGATTCAAATCCATCCATTATATCCAATGGACATCCATGAGTATAACCATTTGGATGGATACCTAATCCATCCAAAAAAATAAAAACAATTTTTTCTCCAAATAAGCAACAACCCAACTTGCTATGCACCCAAGCAAAATATAAACCTTAAATATTTAAATATTCATAAAATATTGTTTATTATCACTAGGAGATTATTTTATGATTTGTTTCCAATTAATTCAACATTAATATAAAAAATCTCTACTATCTTTTGTAGAAAACAACGACTCTACTAACTCCTTATTGTGCCCTAGAAGTGAAGGGCCAAATATTACTCCACCGTGTTCCATAGCGAGATTTGTTAGATACATAAATGTTTTCTTTACAAATATTTTAGATACTCATAAAATATTGTATATTATCACTAAGGAGATTATTTTATGATTTTTTCCCAATTAATTCAATATTAATATAAAAAATCTCTATCAACTTTTGCAGAAAACAACGACTCTGCTAACTCCTTATTGTGCACTAGAAGTGAGGGGTTAAATACTACTCCATCGTGTTCCATAGCGAGATTTGTTAGATACATAAATGTTTTCTTTACAACGATTTTAGATACACTTAATATACAATTACACAATCATATATAATTACATAGCCATAGATCATTATATAAAATGTGCTACACTTAATATTTTTGGTCATATAACAAGGATATAAGATATAAAATGTGTCACACTTACAAGAATCTAAGATACAATAGAGCAATGTTGTAAAATCCGGTTCGTGTCGGCTAGTTCAACCGGTGAACCAGTCTCAACACTGGTACGGTACAATAATTATACCGGTCATGCAATCATACCAGTTAAAACCAGCCAAAACTGGTCATACCAGCTGGTTTATATTTAAAATTGATTTTTTAATGAAAATAAAAAAAATTATTGATTTTTTATTGATTTTTCAACATTAATGTTAATATATTATATATGTGTATCTAATTTCATCGGTATGCGATTTAATTAGTGAACCATCGGTTGAACTGTTATACCACTATATTAGTACCCTAATCGGTTTGATGACCGATATGGTATTAATAATACTGCAATAAAGCATTAGCCTAGGGGTTTGAGACATTTTTTATTTAAAAAAATAATTTTTAAAAATGTTTTTTTAAATTGATATTTAAAAATGCTTTATTAAATAATGATTTTTAAAATGATTTTTTTTTTCAAATAATGCATTATTAAAAATGTTTAGTTCAAATTTAAAAAATGGATTGGATATCCATCCATCCTAAAATGGATACATAGATGGAATGGATGGATTGAAATTCATTGGATATGGATGGATTGGATAGTTTAAAAATGTGATGTAATGAATTTATATGGATTAATGGATAATTTTTCATCCATCCATTTTGATCCAAATCCAAATCCATCCAAACCCATCCAATTGGCACCCCTAGCCCTAAGCATTGCTGAAGCTGCATATATATCAGCAGGTAGTTGTTGCGCCCAAGTGTTGTGGCTTAAACAACAATTACGAGATTATGGCTTAGACTTAGGCTGCACTCCTCTAAAATGTGACAATACTAATGCTATAAACCTCATATAGAATTCAGTTATGCATTCTAGAACCAAACACATAGGTATAAGGCATCACTTCCTTAGGGACCATGTCCAAAAGAAAGATGTGACTCTAGAATTCATTGATACTCATAACCAACTAGCAGATATTTTCACTAAACCCTTGGCTAAAGAACCTTTTTATAAAATTAGACGTGAATTATGCATTCTTGATGAAACTTACCTATCTTAACATGATTATATGATAACATGTATGTTTCATTATGTTTATCTCATGCCTACTTGTACTTAAATGTGTTCACTTATGTTTAAAACTTTCAAATTTTAGGTCAAAAATAATTTTCATAGCATCAGTATGCCTAAAATTAATTTCATCTAGGGTTAGTAATCGATTACTCTGAAGTGTAACAGATTACAGGGTTAAATAGGGAGTTTCAGTAACCGATTACTCAAGTGAGTAATCGATTACTCAAAATTGCTGTTTAAATTTTTTATTTTTTTAATCTGAGCAATCGATTACTCAAAGTGAATAACTGATTACTCTGTGCAGGTATATATATGTTTTTCTGCATTTTTTCAAACTCATATTCTTCCTCTTTCTCTCATGTAAACACTCCAAATCTCTAAAAACTTCATTTTTCATCCGTTTTGAGTGATTTTTGTATCCATTCATATCACATTCTCAATTCTAAACACTTCTATACCATCATTTTCGTGATTAGTGGACCAAATAAAAAAACCCCAAATCTCCCAAAACATAAAACTTCAAAAACTTCAAAAACCCAATCCATGACATCTTCTTTAAGAACAAAGAAGCAACGTACTAATGTAACTCAAAAGAAGCAATAGACTTCATCCTTGGAGTCAAACCCTCTAGATTTAGCAAGACTTCTCGCAAACGATGAACAACGCAAAGTCTTCGAAGAGCACTTCCATGGACGAACCATATTCACTCCAAAATTCGGTAATGTCGCGAACTTTGAGTTTGAAGATTTTCTTTTTCCTTATCTTTTACGGCAATAAAACCTTTTCCATTTTTTCTGTGAATCAATCTTCTTAAATGAAAGAGAATAGAAATAGAGACAAAGATGAACTTTCAAATTTTAGACGTGTCAACAAATGAATGGAGGGACAAGGATGGAGATAGAGAGTTGGGATAGACGAGTTGTATTCCGAAGTCGGATGTTGAAGACAACAATGACAATGCGACCAGGTGTGTACAGGTAGTGCAGTTTCGTGCCCACACCTACACTTATGTATTGCCTACCGAAGTTTTAAGTTTAATAATATATTTTTATATTTTGTAATAATTTACAATTATACTTCATTCACTTAAATTCACAATTAAATAATATATATTTTTTTTAAACTAGGACAAAATTATAATATGTATAAAATATTTAATAATAAAATAAATTTATAAGTCTATGAGGTACCTAAGAGGTTTTCAAAATTAATTATATATTTGGATATTTTGCAATAATTTATATATTTATATTTATATATATATAATAATTATAACACGAATAATAATACATGTATACTATAGTTTAATTGCTAAAATTCACAATTAAATAAAAAATATATAATCTTAAAGTAATACAAAATTATAATAATTATAAAATGTTCATTATAAAATAAACTTTTAATTATGCAGGTACCCATTAGATGAATATTTTAGTACCTTTAGATAAGTATTTATTACTAATATTTTTGTATATACTTACGAATTGGATATTTTTGTGAATACCCATAAGTCATATATTTTTGCCGGGAATTTGAAATTCACTGATTTGAGGACTCACAGAATTGAAAACAACCTGACTAGCAATGGATGATTGCATTGTTGGATTTAATGCAATTGTGGTGGGAGATTGGGGTTATTATAGCTTCAACTATCAGATAGAAGGAGGTAACGTATTTTTTTTTCCGAAAGTTATAAATTTGTTTTTAGTCCTTGTATTCTTTTTGCTTTTACTTTTAGACCATATAAACTTTATAAATTAAATGTTTTACTTATTTATTTTAGTTCTTATGTGGCTGTAAGTGGGAATGGCGTTTCTCTTATGTATGCCCACAGAATTTTGAAAAATACAAACCTCTCAAATATATATGTAGGAATTTATAGAAGGAACCTTATAAATATTACAAAACTTATCATCAAAGTTAACCGTGGGAATGAAAATCAATAACAACTCAAAATGGAGGAATTAAATACTTTGCAAAAAATACAAGTACCAAAATCAATTTGATCCTATATATGAAATTACATTTAAATTAAAAAATATAGTCAAATTATTGATTTGTCTGATTTGGTCAAGACATTTTTGGGATTGATCTAAACTTTAAAGTTTAACCAATAAAAATTAATTTTATTTGATATATTTTACAATATTCAAACTCATAATCCAAAGTCAAATCCAACTGAATCCGAATCCATGTAGGTAATATGTTGAACAAGACAATTTAAATTAGAAGAATTTCACAATTGGGTAATTAGTTATTTATAACATTTATTAAAACTAAAAGTTCTTTGCATATCAGATTATTTTCCAAATCATCTATTCCCAAACATGTAATCTTTCCATCTCATCTTATACTTTCCTCTAAGCTACTTTTATAAATAATATGTTGTTATCGTAGCTTGCAGCAATTCTAAATGGCACGAAATAATACTTACTGGCTGAGTCACGACCAGGTCGCTCTCTTTAAGTTTCGTGGCACTGCCCAAAATGTGCAAGCAGACTATCAACCACGTCGTCCCCAGGATAAAACAATCCAGATCTCTGTTATCAAATTCTTACTGCACTATAAGAACCGATCTCGAATACACCAACCACAATATGGCTACCAGTGCCAATTCTCGAAATTACCCACAATATGACTACCCGTGCCAATTATCTTCCTACAATATTGACTACTAGTGTCAGTTCTCGAAATCCCACAATATGTTTACCTGTGCCAATTCTCTTCCCACAATACTGACTACCAGTGTCAGTTCTCGAAATCCCACAATATGGCTACCTGTGCCAATTCTCTTCCCACAATACTGACTACCAGTGTCAGTTCTCGAAATCCCACAATATGGCTACCTGTG
>NC_032025.1:19617090-19618103 GCF_001865875.1 Lupinus angustifolius
GGATTGAGCCAGAATAGTCTGTTTCTTTGACTTCCAAGAAACAACCCCACCAGCTATGCTAAATATATAGCCACTGGTTGCTTTGGAATCATCTGAAAGAGTGTTCCAATCAGCACCACTGAATCCTTCTAGGACAGCTGGAAACCTTCGATAATGTAATCCAAGGTTCATTGTTTTCTTAAGGTATCTCATTACCCTTTCAATAGCATGCCAATGCTCCATACTTGATCTACTAGTAAACCTGCATAATAATCCCACAATATAGGCAATGTCGGGTCTAGTGCAATCAGTGGCATATCGAAGGCTGCCAATGATGCTAGCATATTTAGCTTGTCTTACACCTTCAACAATGTTCTTAAAATGTTTTACACTTGGATCGTATGGTGTGCTAGCAGGTTTACAATCAAAGTATTTATATTTCTTTAGGATCTTTACCACGTAGTGAGATTGATCCAAAGAAATTCCTTCTTTTGACCTAGTAAATTTTTTTTTTTTGTACCAAAGATTACACTTGTTTCTCCAAGGTCTTTCATATCAAAGCTGTTACGCAACAATGATTTCACATTATTCACAACATGAATGTTGGAACCAAATATGAGTAGATCGTCTACATAGACACATATGATAGTGTAAATGTCATTTTCTGATTTGTAATAAATGCATTTGTCACTTTCATTCACCTTAAACTCATTCGAGACCATTAAGTCGTTAAACTTTTCATGCCACTGTTTAGGTGCTTGCTTAAGACCATACAACGACTTATCTAACTTGCAGACCTTATTTTCTTGCCCATGTATTACAAAACCTTCAGGTTGTTCCATATAGATTTCTTCTTCCAAATCACCATTTAAAAAGGCAGTCTTAACATCCATTTGATGTACTAATAAATTATGTATCGCACTGATCGATATTAGTACTCTAATGAATGTTATTCTAGTAACAGGTGAAAATGTGTCGAAGAAATCTACATTTTCTCTTTGTCTGAAACCCTTAGCTACAAGGCGAGCCTTGTA
>NC_032025.1:19618203-19619127 GCF_001865875.1 Lupinus angustifolius
CAATAGTGGTGTGGGAGTCACCCAACAACACCTTCTTATCATCAGCATCCGTGTATGTTTTGAACATAGCACGGTCATAGCAGACATGGCGGGATGCACCAGTATCTACCCACCATCCATCAGTTCCTCCAACCATAGTTACCTCAGATAATACAGCCACAAATGGTTCATCAACCATGTTGGCCTAGGGAGGATGATCCATAGGATTATTTCTGTACTTGCGTGACATATGACCTGGCTTCCCACATTTGAAGCAGATGAACAAGTTGCCAGAGTCATTCTTAGCGGGTGGCTTAGCATATTGGACCTTTTGGGGGTTCCAATTCTTGTTTCGACTAATGTTCTTAGCCTTATTCCCACTGCGGTTCTGATTCTTGAAGTTAGTGCTAGAAGGCTCCATACCCACACATGGGAATTTCTTCTTAGTGCTATTGTTTGAGACAATCAACACCTCATCTTTCTGATCTTGCTTATGAGCCTCTTCTTCAATACGAAGACGAGTGATAAGAGATTCCAAAAAGATTTCTTTGGTCTTATGCCTTAGAAGGTTTTTGAAGTCTTTCCAGCTAGGAGGCAGCTTGTCAATTATGACAGCAACTTGAAATTGCTCATTTAAGGGCATACCATTAGAAATGATCTCATGAGCAATTTTCTGAATCTCATGGGACTGAGACTCTACTGGTTTATCATCAGTCATTTGATACTTGGGGTAGCGGCTAACAGCATATTTCTTAGTCCCAACTTCCTCAGTATCATATTTTTTCTCAAGTGCATACGAAATTAATTTGGCAGACTTGTATGGGCTGTAGTAATCATACAGATCATCAGACAACCCATTCAGAATGAAATTCTTACATAAGTAATCACTTTCATTCCAGAGAGCTATTTCAATAGCCAGATTATCCCTTTCCTCTTTTTCAGCCT
>NC_032025.1:19619227-19652514 GCF_001865875.1 Lupinus angustifolius
TGCAGCAATTCTAAATGGCACGAAATAATACTTATTAGCTGAGTCACGACCAGGTCGCTCTCTTTAAGACGTTTCGTGGCAATGCCCAAAATGTGCAAGCAGACTATCAACCACGCCATCCCTAGGATAAAATAACCCATATCTCTATTATCGAATTCTTACTGCACTATAAGAACCGATCTCGAATACACCAACCATAATATGGCTACCAGTGCCAATTCTCGAAATTACCCACAATATGGCTACCCGTGCCAATTCTCTTCCCACAATACTGACTACCAGTGTCAGTTCTCGAAATCCTACAATATGACTACATGTGCCAATTTTCTTCCCACAATATTGACTACCAGTGTTAGTTCTCGAAATCCCACAATATGACTACCTGTGCCAATTCTTTACCCACGATACTGACTACCAGTGTCAGTTCTCGAAATCCCACTTTGGCTGTCAGTGCTAATTCTTAAGTGCCACGGAAAGAAAGGGGAAGAAGTTTGCCGGAAATGCGTCGACGGAATATTAGGGGGAGAAAGAAAAGTTGAGAAAACGCTTTCAACTTGGTGCAAGTTAAAATGGAGGGAGAAAACCTCTATTTATAACATGAGATTTTTCTCATGTTCCTCATTTCTCCAACGTGGGACTTGGGAGCTTAATTTTTATTTTTTCAAAACAAAACTCTTCCATGTGGGACTTGGAGAGTTGTTTTTTCAAACTTTTCTATGTGGGACTTGAGTATTTTTTATATTTCACACCCAAAAGTTCTCACTCATGGTTTTCAACAAACCATGTTCCAACATAATATAGGTAATATCTATCCACTTTAGTGTGAGGATTTATATAGTCATAGTCAATATATTATCTATCAATTATTTGTATTACTTATTTACTTATATTTAAAAGTTAATAAAGATTAAACTTTAACAAGTTAATAATACAAAATGACTATATAAAAGACTTTTATATTATGAGTATATACATATTGTTTTTCAAATAATATAGAGGTGAACTTTCCAAAGTGGCTCTCAATCACTTATCTATCAAATATTAATGGTTTGAATTATTTATGTCAAGTTCAAAAACTTAAATATTAGCTAACTTTTCTTTGCTTTAAAAAGTTGCTTTCACACTCCACGGGAATGAAGATCAGTTTTTATCAATCATGTTCAATCCAATAAAATTATAACACTTATTAAAAATTTTGAATAATGAAATTTTTGTTACTTGACAAAATTTTGTTGAATTGAGAGATAATTTTAAATATGCTTTTCAAACATGTGGCCTTTCTTTTCAAATATTTTGCGCCCAAAAAAGTGCAACGCGTTTTAGCAATTAGGATGGGAGTTTCCTGTCACTGCAATTATTGACTTCTCAATCTACTGGCAAAAAGATGTCGGTATACATTGCATATTATATAAACTAAATTATATACATCGACACTTCCAGATTTTTAGTGAAATTACATAAACTATCATTTACTTTTTTATATTTACACAAACTTTTCCTAATTTTTAATTTTTATAGTCATTACATTGACCACCCTGTATAAGAAATAAGTGTAATCTTTTAAACAAAAAATCTTTTAATTGCATTTATGATATTTTTTATTTAAAAGATTACACTTATTTCTTATGCAGAGATGTTCAATGTAAAAGTATAAAAACTAGGAAAAATTTATGTAGATGTAAAAAAATGAGAATAATTTTACTAAATCTCATTGCACTCGATGTAATTTAATCTATTATATATATGTTTTATCAATAAGAGATAGAGCCTCTATACAATGTAACATTATTTGCCCTCTAACTTGTGAATTTATATTTTCCTCGTAACTTGAACCTCCACGCAATGCTTAAAATTATGAACATTCACAATCCCAAGCCCTACCTCATGATAGTATTTCAGGCCGTTCTTTTTTCCATTAATTTTTTATTTAACATATTTTTCATTTATCCGAGATGCGACCCAATTTAAAATAACGAATTTCAATGGGGTTTGAAATACAAAAAGTAGTCCATAAAACTTGAGTCTATTTAAAGTGATAGAGATAAGCTACTCGAACTAGAAGCTTTAGTGAAAGACAACTGTTTACAGCAAATAAATCTTTGTTCTCAGATTCTGAAGAAGATATTTGAAAAGATGGAGCAAAAGAAAACAATAGCCAGAAAAGGCAGCAGTTTTGCGTGCAGAATCCAAGAACATGGTAAGTCATATTTAGAAATATTCACTCAGTTGAGTAGTAGATTGATTAATTTGGGTGTATGTGATTTCAGTAAAACTGGGTCCCAAACTGTCCGAAACTCTTAAGGGTAAGTTGAGTTTGGGTGCTAGGATTATACAAGAAGGTGGGAGAAGGAACATTTTCAAGCACATTTTTGGGATGCAAGAAGAAGAACAACTCTTGAAGGCTTCACAATGCTATTTATATACAACAGCTGGTCCTATTGCTGGAATTCTCTTTATCTCCACTGAAAAGGTAGCATTTTGCAGTGAAAGGCCTATAACCTTCACATCAGAAACTGGACAATTGGTTCGGGTACCTTACAAGGTAACCTCATTTTTTGCATTTTTTTAATTTTCTATTTATTTTTGTTAGACCTCACTGCTCGACCATCACCAGGGAGTTCCATTGTTACTAGATATGAGAAGAATAAAGAGCTACAAGTAAGACACCACATCTTGGACCAAAACCACAATGGTTCTAAGTGCCTTTTTCACTCTTTCACTTCACCTCTCATATCCGATGTAGGACTTTACAAATCGAATAATTTTTTTGCAACTTTTTCTCATGTATTGCATTGTTTTTGTGCTGATACGAAGTTGCTTGCTATTATGCAGGTTTTGATACCAATAGGGAAGGTAAAAGAGGTCAATGAAAGGAAGAATATGAACAAGACAGAACAGAAGTGCATAGAAATAGTTACTCAGGATGATTCTGAATTTTGGTTTATGGGGTTTTTGCGGTATGAGAAAGCTTTCAGCAATCTTCAGAAAGTCATTTACAGGTCCTGTTAACTCTTCAACTGAAAATTAACATTGTTAAGTCTTTAATGTTGGAGACATACATAGTCTTTTTGACAGAATGGAGAGTTCTACATAAATGTGAATCGGATTTTAGTTTTCAAGCAATATGACTGTCAAGTTCATAGTTCATAGTTCGTAGTTCTTCTCTCTAGTGCACTGTTGCTGCATCCCTTATATTAAGAACAGGCTATTATGTTGTATGTCATGCAAAAAATTCACTGATATCCTTCATGATTAGGCTGAGGGGGTGAATGCAAGATTTTCAATGAAGTATTTGCAAGATAAATGTTATTCAATAGGGATCTACATTAGAAGACTATAATAATTCCTAACCGTTAGCTATATATAAAATAAATTTACTGGTCATAGCAACTAAACAATATTTTTTATTAGGCAAATTCTTATTGCAAGATTTTCAATGAATTACTTACAAGAAAAATGTTATTCAAGTTATATAAGACCATTTGGCAGAGAACAAAGGAATATTATCAAAATATTTACAGCTGGATTCTTGGTTAGCTTAACAGCCTGCTTTAAATATCGTTTGTTGGATAAGTACTTACTTTAAATACATTTGAACTTTTAATTGAATTAATGCAAGATTTTTTTTATAAAAAACATGAAAACTATGGAACCGAACCATTCATGATCAGTTCGATTTGGATTTTACAGTAAAATTTACAGTTAATTGAGGTGAATCTAGTATGTTTTTGTGTTCCGTTCAAACCTTTACACCCTTACTTACTTCCATACCCAGCTTTTAGGACTTGGACTACTGTGGCGCGTAGGTCTAATTGGGGTTTTAGATGTCGATTATATGCTTGCTGTAGAGTGTTGATCAGTCATAGAAAGTAAAGTGCATCTGCACAAGAAAGTAAATATAATTAAAGTAGGTATTGCATCTGCACAAGAAAGTAAAGTGTTGATCAGTCATAGAAAACTTGAAGTCAGTGAAGTTATAAATTGGATATGTATCAGAAATGAATAAATTCTTAAGCCTTTGGCATTCCATTGCCCAATGTTTTAAATTGCGATTACAGTAGTCACCATTGCAGTTATTACGATTAAGGTCATTACGATTGTTGCGATGCAGATTGTGGTTGCTGTAGTTTGAATTATATTGTGATTAAAAAAAGTGAATTTGGTACGGCCCAAATGCAGTTCTGTCGCAGCTCGATGCGACCATATCATTATGATTTGGTGTTACACTGCAATTGCGATGTGATGTATTGCGGTGTTCACCGCAACTGCAATATTGCAACCATATCACGTGATGTGGTCTGCAGTTTGAATCAAACAAAATTTTAAATGCATGTTCATGGCTTGTCGATTGAGGATTTTCTTATGTCACAAGTGGAATGATTAAGGTGGCTGCCAAGGACTAGGCTTGGCAATGTAGCAAGATGAGACAGATTTTCGCTCAACCCACTAGTTCCAAATATTGTAAAACCAAACTGAGAACTCTTGCTGTAGCTTGTGGCAACACAAGCAAGAGTAGGAATTCTTGCTGAATTGATGAGCTTCTAAGAAGCTTCACATCAACAAGTAAGATAAGAGTATTATTATTATTATTCTATACCGGTAGCAGAAGAACCCGACTCCGAATTTTCAAAACTCATTGCCAAACTGTACAAGCTTCAGAGATGTGTGTATGTTAGCTCCATCAATAAAAGGCTTTCTGATATGACATTACATGAGCTGAACTAAGAGGTCGTTATGATATTGAGGAATGTGATGTGAAGATTGTACGGATATGGATGGATTGTGCGGTTAGCTTGAGTCTCAAGCCATAGTAATCTAGAAACCAGAGGCTTGACTACAGAGCAAAGATTGAGACAATGAAAGATCAAACTGTCTATTAATTTGATCCTTGCTTCATTAGTCCCATTTTGGGGACCAAGGTGAGACACATTTATCTTTTCGAAACCATGTGAGAAAGGTTTTCATCTTTTAGAAACTAATCCTTGGGTGTACCTAATATCTACAAACCAAAGTGGAAGTTTAGTCTAACTTGAATTGGCACAAGATGCAAGTCTAGTACTAGTGTAGAATGTTTGTCATCAAATTTTGGACGAATTTGAAAAAGCATTCCTCATTAAAGGACTCTACTTAGTTTTTACTTCTCCAAGTTTATGTCTCGAAATCCATTAACCGATAGTGGGTGTGATCTGAGAAATTTCATATATATATATATATATATATATATATATGGATAGGTGTCTAATGCATCTACAATACTCATTTCTATTAGTTTGGTGTATCACCAAGTTTAACTATCTTTTGTATATGATACACAACCAACTATTATCCAGTAATTATAGTTCGAGCACCTTCTAAGAAGAGAGAAAGGGGTGAGAAAGAAAGAGGTGAAATATATTAGATTTTTGTGATGTTTGTAATAAGAGAAGAATGAGAGAAAATGAATAGAAAATATATTTTCTTCTCTTTTTCTCTTGTTTGGTTAGATAGAAAATGATAAAAGAAAGATGATGTTATGGTTCAAATGACAAATATGTACCTAAAATAAAGAAAAGAAAGAGAAATATATTGTTTTATTATTAATCAAAAATAAATGTTATAATTTTAATTAACATTTTTAATTAATATTTTTATATCTAAAACAGACTTATTTATATTAGTAGTATTTAAAACAAAAAAATATTAAAAAAAATTGAAGGACTTTTTGTACATTTAATTCAAAAAACTTATATTTTCTATACTTTCTCACTAAAGTATCATTTTGTGAAATATGTAATATTCTTTTAATTACTAACCAATAATATCAACAATAACTATTACAATTAAATAGAAAATAAGATGTAAAATTAGGAGATCAATTATTTGAGGGTATTATTTGCATTTTGTATAAATTATTCATCATCCTCTCATTTTCTTCTCATAAGTGGGAAGAAAAAAATTTGTGGGACCCACACCTTTTTTACTCTCTCCCTTCTCTTTCTCCTCTCAACCAAATGAGAAAAAGTCAAAACTTCTTCTTAACTTCCCTCTCTCACTTTTCTCTCTTCTCTAATTTTATCCTATCATACAAAGGCTATAGTTGAAGCACCTTCTATTTTTTAAAATGGAAAAAATTTATTTTGCCCTTATTTTTTACTATTCTATTTTAAGATTTTCTAATTTAAAAAAATTCTTCCACTTCTTTCTCTCATTTAATTTCTTTTTTCTCTATTTCTCCTCCTCATTTAATTTTCTCATCGTGTAATTTATTTCTCTATTTATTCCCTCATTTAAATTTTTTATTTATTTTTCTCTCAATTAAAACTTCTATTTCTTTCTCTCTTACACGTTTTGAATCCATTTTATTTCACTACTTCTTCGCGTCACTCCTCACTACCTCAATATTCCTAATTATGCAGAATAATTCATCTTTGTTGTAGAATTACTTTTGTTGTACATATCCACTTATTTCTCTAAATTTTCCTTAATCATGGCCTAATCTCAACCTCCCACTACCACACCCACTCCCAAAGCCATAGACGCTTAATCTTAAGTTTTGAAGCTATAGAAGTTAGAGCTTGAATTATAATACACTTATATTAAAGCCTTGGAGGATTAGACTTATTTTAGTTATTTGTTATGAATGTTTATTTAAGTTATATCTTTAATTTAATGCATTTTGATATTTTTGTGTATTTATATATGTAAGTTATTTTTGTATTTTTTTCTTAGTTGTAGCGGCTATCCCACTATAGTATTTTAGGGTCGTCCACTGCACTTCGCTATCCGCAATTGACTACCTAGGCAAAGAGTGTGGGACTTGACCATCAATAATACTAGCAGTTCTAACGCCTTCTACAAGCAATGAGCACAACAATTCACATTAAAGAATCATGCCACCACCAACCTTACCATCTATCATCATCTTCTTCACACTCTTTATATAAATCTCCTTCACCAAGCTCTTTGAATGATCCTTATCCGACAATATCTCTGCCACACACTCCCAATGCGACTGCAATTCCCCAACCATTGTATCCATATTGATGTTGTACAGTTGTCTAAATTCAACGGTCGCCACCCACATTATAACTGAATTGTGATTGATATTTATCAGCTCGATCCATCTGCGCCACCTCGCTAACAAATCCTAGGTTGGTGACCTTACGGTTGGGCATGTCGTGAGGAGGCGACCATTAATGCCGGATAGGCCAACAGCGGTGGTGCCAGCCTTATTGATTAGTGAGACAAGAGTTTTGTTGACCTTTCCGGTGAGGACCATAAAAATGATATTCATGGTGTTAGCATCTATGATGCAGATATTGTCGCTGAAGATGACCTTGATGTTGAGGTGGGAAAGCCACTAGTTAATCTCGGGGCCGCCACCGTTGTGGACAAAGACAGGGCGGTGGCCAACGCAGTAGGAGGATCATTTCGTTGATGATGGAGGTTGGAGCGTGAGGACTTCATGGCCACGATGCCATACTTGATGGTGATGGACTAGGCTCATATGTGATATGGGTATTTATGAAAACTAGGAATTCAAAGATGTATTTGAAGGAATTAAGAAATATTAAGTTGGTTTTCTTGTAAAAGAAGACGAATTTGAACATCTTATTAATACAAGGCAATGAATGAATTACAGAGGAGGATTACAAGTACATACAAATAAATTTTTAGTGGAAAATGCTAAAAGTAACAAATAACTTGTTGAGAAAGTTATTTATAAAGAGAACTAACTTTCATTCTCAAAGCTATTAACTACCTTCCATTGCCAACTAACTTCCTGTTACATGTAGCTTTCTTTTTACAATATAAAATTCATATTATTGCCCTACCCTTGGAAATATTCTTGTCCTCAAGAATAGAAATAAGGAAATTGTTTGCAAAGATCAAAGTAAAACTCTCATGTAACATCCTCTCGCAGTTGGTGTTTCCATTTAATCAAGACCTTTATGGCTACATTCCTCTTCTCTTTACCCTCATTCGATCTAGAATGGTCCCAGGTTTTCTTGGGGAAGTGACCTTTGTTAGTAGTAGTATAAGTGAGTGGTTGAGCAATGTGTTTCTTCAATTGTGAATCATGGAACACATCATGTACTTTAGAGTGACTTCACAGTTATAACTTGTATGTCACTACAACCACCTTGCTTAATACTAGAAAAAATGCCAAACTATTTGGGATCTAGCTTCTCAATCACCCTAGCAACTACAGAGATTTGGGATCTAGCTTCTCCCACATCAAAATGTTTATCACTTATATGCCTATCAGCCACTTGTTTCACTTCTATGACCATGCATAATCTCACAAGAAGTAGTTTGAATGGAAGTGTGAAATGTGGTATTAGACCACCATTCTGTTAAAAGAAACCACTTAAACCATTGATAATGGTCATTCATACACATACACCTCAAATAAATCTCAAGACCTGTTCACCACCTCTAGCTACCCATATGTTTGAGGATGATAGGTTGTGGACAAGTTAAACTAGAGTGCTTGAAATGTCGTAAGTTTATGCCAAAATTGACTAATGAAAATAGGATCTTTATCACTATCACTAGTTATAGAGTTTGGGAACTTATGTAATTTAAAGATATTATCCATAAAGGATTAGGCTATAGTACTGGTAGCATAAGCGTGAGCCAAAGGCATAAAATGAGTATCCTTACTAAGCCTATCAACCACTACAAAGATGGTTTGTTTACCATGAGAAGAATGAAGTCCTTCTATAAAATCTATAGTGATATGTTTCCAAATTGGTCAGATTTGTAATAAACTTGGTGAGGTGTGAAGTGTCAAATTGGTCAGATTTTATACACTCTTTTTATGTCACTTTAACTACTTAATCAGCTGAAATAAATGAAATTATACTAATATATGATTAAAATTTGTTTAAATGACCAAGTCTCACCTTTGGAGTACTTTGTAGGCTTAATCCAAAAGAATAATTGCAAAAAGATAAGTTTCAGACAATAGCAAGAATTCAGCCACGACTAATCCGATAAAGTGATAGCTCATTTCTTCACTGTTGGATCGAGCTGAATTTTGGATATTTTTTTTCTAACTGAAGGGTCTTCAATGTGAACAGTCGGATTGTCGAAATGAGTAAAATCATTTGCTAAGCACAGGTTTGTGTGCTCAATGCAATGGAGAAAAATTCTGAAATTTTACCAATGTGTCCTTCGCACTTAGCACAATGGGTGGTGTGCTGAGCACATATATCATCATTTAGTCATTATTTAAGGACTTCCAACTCAAACCAAAAGACACGCATTTTGTAATATTGATTTGTAATACTTCTTTTCTGAATTTCTAGGGTAGTTTAGCTCATTTTAGTTATGAGATCAATGTGTAAGTATTAGAAGAGTTAATCTATACTCATTTGTGTGTGGTATTACCACCCCATGAGTTGTGTTTTATCCCTATCTTACTTACACCTTGTGAACATGAGTAGCTATAATCCTTGTCAGGATTGAATGTAACATGAACTTGATGTATAAACACTGACTCACCATTAATTTATGGAGTTTTGATTATATTTGAGTTTTGTATTTACTTTACGTTTGCTTTAACTTTGCTAATCTTATTGCATGATTATTTAATAATTTTCTTAGTCACTTACTTGCATTATTCTGAACTTGCACAACTCAACAAAAAGTACATTTTCTAGAAATAGACTTGTATTATTTGACATCTCATGCAATTTACTTATTAATATCTAGACATAATGATAATCTTGTAATTTTATAACTCCCAAATTGAATGGTATATATTACTAGTCATAGATGTATGCATGAAGGTTCATAAAACTTAATTTTATCATTGTAGTTGCTAGACATAGAACTATTTTTGGTAAAGTGTTAGTATAGACCAAGACATTGGCGACTAACACAATTGTGGTGTTACATTTTAACTCAAATTGCATGCATTACTAGACATAAAGACATGATTTTGCAAATCATAATTCTTAATCTTATAAACTGAAGTTGCTAGACATAGGGTATTGTTGCATAAGTTGCTAAATTGACTAAGACAATAACATTTAGTAATTTGAGGTCATTGTATGGAATAATAATTACTAAATAAATTTTATTTAAGAATCAGGAGTGTACAGAAAGTAAGTGTGAAGTTTAGTCCTAGCTCATTTTATCATTGTATTGCAATTCTAATTTACTGTGTCGCCAAACAAACAACCATTTGAATCATAACTTCAAATAATAATTTTTAGTTGAAATACTAGTATCTAGTAAGTCCTTGTGGATACGACAACCCCTACTCTATATTTGTTTGTGACACCGATGTAGTTTTGTACTCATATTTGTCGGTTAGAATGAGGCAACAATGTCATATTTACACCTCTAACGTACTTGGCATTATTGAATAAAAGTTTTGACATCTTTGTTCAACTCCTTCCAAGGAAGTACAAATTTGACCCTTTTAATAGTTGCATTTCTACCTGAGTGACCCACTCGGGCAATATTGTGGAACCAATGCAGTAATTCATGTCTAAGTTGAGCTCCTCTCCACCACCAATTTGCATTTTCTTCTTAAATCCACACCATTCCAAGTGTAATGCTTGTGTAAGGTTGAATTCAATGTAAAATGAGATATAAGTCTCACAGGATTTTAATCATTGGTCCAAGTTGACTTGATTCTATCTATCATGCTAGAGTGAACATCATGGACTACCAATGCCAAATATTCCACTGCTTTTATCATGATTAAAGGTTATGCAACAACATTATCCTTAGCTTGTTTGTACTTAATGGAAAAATCAAATTCCATGAGTTTAACTGACCATTTTTGTTGGAAAGGATTATTAAGTCTTGGATCCAAATGTTTATTCAATAGGTAATACCTCCATTTTTATACTACAAACACTGCTTTGATTAAGTTCATTTTCATAAGTGGACATGGCTTGTTGTTGTTGATTCGACACTCTGGTGATGAAGGCAATAAGGTGATGTGCCTGTATTAAGACAAACCCTATTTCTTGTCCTGAAGCATCCACCTCCAAAACAAACTCTTGAGAAAAATTAAATGAAGCTAACAATGGTGTAGTGGTTAAAAATTCTATCAATTTTTTGGAATGAGAGCTTAGCTAAATTAGACCACTTAAGTCCTTCTTTCTTGAGCATATAAGTTAAGGGTCTAGCTATTATTCCATAGTTTTTCACAAACCTTTTATAATATCCAACCAAACCCAAAAATACCTCTTATTGCTTGATAGTGGTGGGTAATGGTCAATTTTGCACTTCTTGGATCTAAGTATGGTCAATAAACACCCTTGATATTGAAATAAAGTGACCCAAGTACTCTACCTTCGGAACTCCAAAGTAAAACTTAGATTGCTTGACAAATAAGTTGTGCTTTCTCACAACAACCAAAACTTCTTTAAATGAACAAGATGTTCATATAAAGTATTGTTATATATGAGTATATCATTATAGAACACCAATAGAAACTTCCTCAAGAATTCTTGAAATATAATGTTCATTAAGTTTTGAAATGTGGCGGGAGCATTAGTGAGATCAAAGGGCATTACTAAGTACTCTAATTGACCATTATGAGTCTTGAAAGTTGTCTTGAATATATCCATAGGATCCATTCTAACTTGATGATATCCAACTCTAAAATCAACTTTAGAAAAAGATATTGGACCATGTAATTCACCCATAAGATTATCAACCAAGGGAATAAGAAATCTATCTTTAATTGCCCTTATTCAGCTCCTTATAATGATACATATAATCTCTAGGAGCCATCCTTCCTTCCCATCAGAACCATAGGGCTAGCATATGGACTATTGCTACATTGTATCACACTACAGTCCAACACCTCTTTGCATACCTATATGGTGTTTTTCATAGGTTCAACGGATTGCATCAATGGAATCCTATGACCACACCCTTCTCTTCTAGGAGGCAGTTGATTAGGTGGATCAAACAAATCAACATACGATTTCAATAGACTACATAATAAACCAAGGATTACCTCCTATAGAGCATGAGTGGTTAAGGAATGCAACATACAACATTCTTCAACACAAGCTTGTATCATAGATAAGTGTACTCATTTGTCCAAGTTCCTCTCCATCTGGTGATTTTTACAGTTTTACAACTCAATTGAGATTATCCACTCAATACTTGTATTCTACCCTACACTTAGAATTATATTCTCAATATGTCAAAATTGCAAGTAATATCCCCCAATGTTACTAGTCACTCAATCCGAAGGACAACATCCTAATGGAATCAACATTACATCTAATGTAAAAGTGGTATGTTGTATAATTCAATTAAAGATCCTAACCATAAAAGCTATTTGAACTTTTGTCCCATACGTCACAATGACAATTAGAGGCTTTAACTCGTCAATCCTACACCCAATTCGTCTGGCCATATGAATATCCATGAAGTTATGAGTATCGCCACATTCAATGAAAATGTGCAGAGGTCTCTCTTGATATATACATGTGATCCTCAAAGTTCTAAAATTTGCTACTCTGAACTTACTCAAAGTGAGTCTGTCAACAGTTTGGTTTTGAAGCTGAACCGGGTTCACAACTATGATTGGGACGGTGAGGGTTTATGTGTGAAAGGGAATGTACGGTTAGGGTAATAGTTATAGGTGTTTGTGGAGATGATTGAGAATGATATGTAGAAATTTTTGGTGTCACTCCTGACATTATGAACAATAAATAAGTATTATAGAGTGAAAATTGCAGCTTCAAGAGTTGAGAGAGACAACCATCATTCAGACTGAAACAAAGTAAACACATAACAGTAATTAATACTTCTATCATATTTTCTTCCCCCTTTAATTTTCTTATATGTTTATATTTCTCTGTATTCCGTGACATCATATATCCTTCATCTTTTTTTATTTATCTTTCCTACATCACTTGCACACACAAAAAGAATGATGAAGGGGAAGCATTGCCCTATGTCAAATATGGGATGACTTAATATTCTATAGTGTTAGGTATTAGTGACAGAATACACATAGAAGGGGGGTTGAATAGGTGTCGCGGTTCCTAAATATTGTTATTCGCACCAAAGCCCTATTCTGGAAAATCACACAGTTAATCGGTTAAAGGATTGCCTTAATCGATTAAATCGCACTTAACAAACAGTTTTTGAATGGCTCGATTACACAACCACTCACAGATTATACAGAAATGATACATCATATATATTTGAACAGAAATGATCTTTATATGGCAGAGTTACTATATTCAAAATATCAGCTACAATAAGCAATTAAAAACATCTTAAAACAATAAACAGATGAGGGTAATAAACAACCTCCAACAAGGTTTTTATACTGGTTCGTTTTGCAGTCCAGTATAAAACTACATCCAGTCCTCCCCTTCCGATCTCGGGAGATTTTCTTCACTAAAATAGAAGCCAATGTATATTACTTACACACTTCCAATTACAAGACCTTGAACACTACCTTCTTGAATTACCAGAACACCTACCTTGGTTTGACCTTACCTATCGCCTAGGAAAACCTTTCCTACGATCCAGTCACAGCCAAGAGTATGTTCTAAACTCAAGACCTTCAAGTCTTGGTGAAGACTCTCTATATCTCATTGGTGGAACAACACCAAGAGACGACTTTCCTTGTTACAAAAATACAACAAAAATAGAGTAATGTGAAATACAAAATAGCTCAAACATTACAATTAAGAACAAGCTGTAAACCCTATACAAATCTCACAAATTATTATGAATATGTATAAGATCATAATCATGAAGAACATGTAATTTCTACCCTAAGAAATCTCCAAAAGAAATGAAAGAATCATGCAAGATAATTTCTACCCTAAGAAATCTCCAAATCTTCATATTTTGTTGCAATTTATCTATGTCATTTCCAAATTATATTTTTAAATTATGTTGTCTGCAACTAACCTTAATAGAATGTCTTTTTATTAGTCATGTTAATTTTTTGTTTATTTTTAGTTTAAGTTTAACAAAAAAATTTAAATCACATCAAGTAGAGCCCAATTTTTTTTTAAGGCTTGAGGACAAACTTTCATTTAAAAAGGGGGGACAAGACTTGATGTAATTTAAAAAATTTCTTTTTTTACTAGATTGTGTAAATATGTAAAAATTAAAATTTGTTTGTTCAAAAAACTCAAAAAAAATTGGACACCGAAAACAAAATGGCTAAAACAAATTTTTTGTTGGCTATAGTGTATGCATTTGAAAAATTATGAAGCTACCTTATAAGCTGAAAGGTAGTCATTTACACTAATCGTGTTGTGATAAAATATTTGTTGACTAAGACGAATTCCAAGTCGTGACTGATCTGCTGGGTCTTGTTGCTCCAAGAGTTTGACTTGGAAATCTGGGATAAAAGCGATAAATAAAATGTTATTGTTGACTACCTTTCGAGGTTGGTCAATTCAGAGGTGACCTCAAGTGAGAGGGAAATTGTTTAGGCATTTCCCGATGAGAAATTGTTTCATATATGCGAAAGGCCATGGTTTGCAGACCTTGCCAATTATAAGGCGGGTGGGATCATTCCCAAACTTGAATATCAAAAGAAAAAACGATTTCTCCAGGATTTCACTTACTACTTATGGGATGATCCTCATTTATTCCGAATTGGAGCTGGAGGGCTATTGTGCAGGTGCCTAGGCTCGGATAAAGCTAAAAGCATCATTTGGCATTGCTGCAACTCGCCATATGGAAGGCATTATAATGGTGAGAGGATTGTCACTAAGGTCCTCCTATCTGGCTTCTATTGGCCAACTTTGTTCAAAGATGCACATTCAATGTGCATAGTTGTAATGCTTGCTAACAAAAGGGTGGCATTGGGCGGCGCAATGAAATGTCGCTCCAAAATATCCTAGAGTTCGAAGTCTTCGACTACTAGGGTATTGATTTTATGGGTCATTTTCCATCCTCTAAATCTAATATGTATATCCTTGTGGAGCTGGATTATATATCAAAGTGGGTAGAAGCAATAGCCTCCCCCACTGCTGATGGCAAAACGGTGATTAAATTTTTAAAGAAAAATATTTTTAACTGATTTGATACACTGCAGGTCATCATCAGTGACAGAGGTTCACAATTCTATAATGCTCAGCTTGTCAAGGCCCTGAAACATTATGGGATGAATAATAAGGTTGCTTCACCTTACCACCCACAAAATAATGGGAAATCAGAGGTATCCAACCAATATGTAAAACGCATTCTTGCAAAAATCGTTCCATCGTCTCAAAAGGATTAGTCCTATAAGCTAGACGATTCCATTCGGGCATAGCGGGCAACATTCAAAATACCTATAGGGTGTAGCCCATTTTAGCTCGTTGATGGCAAATCTTTCCATTTACCAGTAGAGCTAGCCCACAAAGCTTATTGGGCAATCAAGTTCTTGAAATTTGATGGAACATGGATGGTGACAAGCGTATAACTAAGATACATCAATTAGATGAATTCAGGCTTCAGACGTATAATTCATCAGAGTTATACAAAGAGTGAATTAAGAAATATCATGGTAGTAAGTTTGTCAAAAATGAGTTTCGAGTAGGCCAACAAGTGCTACTCTTCAACTCTAGACAAAGACTTTTCCCTAGAAAGTTGAAGTCTGAGTGATCAGGACCCTTTGTGATCAAAGATGTTATGCATGTGGGGCTTTTAAGTTGTTGGACCCCGACCACTCAAAAAACTTGGGTAGGGAATGGGGCAAGAATTAAGCCTTATTTGGGTAATGAGACCCACTAGCTCGCTACTATTGCTCACTTTATTGAGCTATGACTTGGCTATCGTCAAACTATTGACATTAAATGAGCACTTCTTAGGAGGCAACCCAACAATTTTAATTTACACATTGTATTTCTTCTACTTTTGAATTTGTGAACCTTTTAATGTTTTTGATTGTGTGTAGGTGGAGAATTATTTTGTTGGACTGAGGAAATCCCACATTCCACGGAGGGGTGGACTTAGCCTAAGTTGGGGAGAGCAATGCGATCTATATAGTATTTTCTTTCCGATTTTGTTGATTAACATGCTGCTTGGTTGGGTATAAAATGTTTTGACTATAAATGATTAAATTGCATGAATAAATGTTTTCTTACATGAAAATTTAAGTACTCAAGAACAAATTCTTATGATTTGTATACTATCTAAATGTGCAAGACAATGCTAGACTATAACTCTTAGGAAAATGTAATTGATAACATGAAGCTGCTTTAAGTCAGGAAGTGTATGAGTAAGTTGAGAGAAAGTGAGATGTATGTATTCAAGGTTCCATGATATTCTAAAAAATTTGTGACAGCTTGCACTATTTGTTTTGTTTTCATCTCTAAAAACATGGATTAAGATGATAGAAATTTGGAAATGATCAAGGTAATTCTTTGAATGAACCAATTGGCCAAACATGTCCTAATAACTGAAAGTGCAAGTGTCAAAGGTTGCACTATTAAATTGCCTATGTTTTGATGAAGACAATGATTCAATTGAAAGCTTGAAGACGAGTCAACAAATCAACATGCCATGGACTCAAGGATCTCATATCTAGACTAGGCTTTTACAATAGTCACTTTTTGAGTCTTAGATGTGTGTCCTAGATATTGAGTCTAGGTTAGGTAAACCTAGGTGCAATTTTCACAAGTCTTAAAAATAATCAAATCATTTACATGAGACATGCCATCTAGATTATTATATGTTAATGCATTAATCATATATGTTATCTGTGCATCTTAGGCATAATATATTGGTAAAACATGTATAGTTGATAAGCATAACATATAGGTAATTTACCATTTTACCATTTAGCTGAAAAATATGTTAGTTAATCGATTAAGGAAGGAATTAATCGATTAACGTGAATTCGGTTTTAACAGATAATGGAAAACCTGAAATCAGTTATTCTCAACAACCCGTTAATCGATTAAAAGGACACTTGATCAATTAACTAGGTCTCAGAAAGAATTTCTATATAAACTGTGTTTTTAGGTCTTGCATTAAGAGATCATTCATTCATTTTTAGAATTGCTAGTTGCATATTTTTCGTGCTCAATTGTGTCATTTTAGGCAGAGAGAAATGCATTGTGGGATAGTGAGAGATAGTATCATGTTTAGGGTTTAATTGTGATCTAATTGTGTGTGATTAATATGTTAACATTTGTTATCTTCTTTTGCATGATTCGTGCATTTATTTAGAAGAATTCTAGGATAGAAATTCTCTTTTTTTGCACATCAATTAACTCATATGTATTCATGCTTACTTGTGAGTCTTGTATAGGTTTTTAGCTGAGTTTTAATTATGATATTTTGAGCTACATTGTGCTTGATAATACTCTGTTTTTTGTATTGTTTTTGTGTTGTAATAAGGGAAGTCGTCTCTTGGTGTCGCACCACCAAAGAGATTCAGTGAGTCTTCACCAAGACTTAGAGGTCTTGAGTTTAGAACATTTTCTTGGATGGGGCTAGATCGTAAGAAAGGTTTTCTTAGGCAATTAGGTGAGTCAAACCAAGAAATTGGGTTCTTGGATTCAAGAATGGAGCATCTAAGTTTGTGTATTGGAAGTATGCATGCAAAAATACATTCGTTTCAATATTAGTGAAGAAAATCTCCCGAGATCAGAAGGGAAGGCCTGGATGTAGTTTGCAAGTGGACTCGCAAACGAACTAGGATAAAATTCTTTGTTGCAGGCTTTTTCTATCCTTAATCTCTTTAAATTTCAAGTTGTAATATTGCCTAATTTTAGTTGATGATTTGGATACTGTAACTTTGATATATTGAGTTTAATTTTGTTCAAGCATATTTTTTTTATCTGTATCTAATTATCGGTGAGTGACTAATCAATAAGCCACTTCGCATCTTGCTGTTTTCTATGAGTTAATCGATTAAAACAGAGTTTTAATCGATTAACTGGGGCTTTTCCTGAATAGGGCTTCGGTGCAAAAATCGGTAATTGGTAACCGCAACACCTATTCAATCCTCTCCCTTCTAGGTGTGTTCTGTCCACTGATACCTAACAATAACATCATCCTTTGTTATCCCCCTTGAGCCTTTAAAAACATGGATTAATATGATAGAAATTTCAAAATGATCCAGGCAATTCTTTGAATAATTGGCTAAACATGTCCTAATAACATCATCCCTTGTTAGCCCTTTTGAGCCTGAAATATATTTTTTATTGTAACCTCTTGCTAGATTGAAAATAACATGATCTAGTCCTAGTAGGATAAGATAACAAAGATGTATAATCATAAATAAGTTGGGGAGAACAAAAATAATGATGTATGTTTTGTGGAAAATTATGTGATCACCACTCATCTAAACAAAAGCAAAAATAACTACTCTACAAAATGATAAAGAGTATGAACAAAAGATGAGTAGTGAAGAAAAGGTAATGAGAAAAAGGAGACAAAGAAGCTTTAAAAGAATACACTAATTTGATAAGTGATCTCTTAGACTATAAGAAAATTTGTGTACTTAGAAAAACCAAATCTTTTGTAGTCTAGCCATATTACAACCTTAAAAGACCTTAGTGATCCTTATCATCTATCATCTTGATCGAATGCATGAGATCATACTAAATCTTATTATTTGTTTTTTTGTTGCATGCTTATGAGAGATATACACTCAAACACTTCAAACACTATTGAGAGTTACACTTCCTAACTATTGGCATATGAATTGTTAAATTGATAAGTTCATAATTGAGTATGTTGTTAGAAAAGACTTGAATGAATTAGATAGTATATGAAGACTAAGTCTAAAAGTTATTGGCTTACTTGCTCATTTATGTGGATGACATGTTCCTAAGTGCTTACCATGAATTCTATGTGTTAGTAAAACCAAGCATGTTCAAATAAAACTTAGCTTGACTCTTGCTTGGGGACAAACAAGGTTCTATGTTGGGGAGAGTTTATTAAGTGTTAAATTGATCTACAAAGAACATTTAATTTTTATAGCACTTTACAACTTAATCAACTAAATCATTGAAAAAATACTATTACATGATTAAAAGATCAAATTTTGGGATAAGTTTCTTCTAAATAGTTTTGTAGGCTTCTATTGGACAAAAGAGCATGAAAATGAAAGTTTCTAAACTCAACTTGGCCACGCTTCGTGCCAGATCCGCGCCTAGCGAATTTGACAGCATCTGATATATGCGCTCAACACCATTGCCACGTTGAGCGCAAGAAGAGCCACGCTCAGTGCACATCCTGCATTGAGCGCCCAAATTTCAGGAATTATAAATTAGCTACTATCTAAAATACGCTCAGTGTCGCCTCCACACTCAGCGCAACCTGGTTCAGCCAAAGGTCACGCTCAACATAGAACGTCATGCTCAGCATAGAATGTCATGCTCAACGCAGACTGGTGCATCCAAACATCGGGCCAAGATAGATGGATCTCACGCTCAGCGCAGCAATGGTGTGTTGAGCGTAGAAGTCGGCATCAGAATACCATTTAAGGAGCTCTAAACCATTTCATTTGTACACGACTTTCCTACTTCGAATTGTACTTTGATTGTTAGGTTTTCTTTAGAGAGATATTACAACCTTAAAAGACCTTAGTGATCCTTATCATCTATCATCTTGATCGAATGCATGAGATCATACTAAATCTTATTATTTGTTTTTTTGTTGCATGCTTATGAGAGATATACACTCAAACACTTCAAACACTATTGAGAGTTACACTTCCTAACTATTGGCATATGAATTGTTAAATTGATAAGTTCATAATTGAGTATGTTGTTAGAAAAGACTTGAATGAATTAGATAGTATATGAAGACTAAGTCTAAAAGTTATTGGCTTACTTGCTCATTTATGTGGATGACATGTTCCTAAGTGCTTACCATGAATTCTATGTGTTAGTAAAACCAAGCATGTTCAAATAAAACTTAGCTTGACTCTTGCTTGGGGACAAACAAGGTTCTATGTTGGGGAGAGTTTATTAAGTGTTAAATTGATCTACAAAGAACATTTAATTTTTATAGCACTTTACAACTTAATCAACTAAATCATTGAAAAAATACTATTACATGATTAAAAGATCAAATTTTGGGATAAGTTTCTTCTAAATAGTTTTGTAGGCTTCTATTGGACAAAAGAGCATGAAAATGAAAGTTTCTAAACTCAACTTGGCCACGCTTCGTGCCAGATCCGCGCCTAGCGAATTTGACAGCATCTGATATATGCGCTCAACACCATTGCCACGTTGAGCGCAAGAAGAGCCACGCTCAGTGCACATCCTGCATTGAGCGCCCAAATTTCAGGAATTATAAATTAGCTACTATCTAAAATACGCTCAGTGTCGCCTCCACACTCAGCGCAACCTGGTTCAGCCAAAGGTCACGCTCAACATAGAACGTCATGCTCAGCATAGAATGTCATGCTCAACGCAGACTGGTGCATCCAAACATCGGGCCAAGATAGATGGATCTCACGCTCAGCGCAGCAATGGTGTGTTGAGCGTAGAAGTCGGCATCAGAATACCATTTAAGGAGCTCTAAACCATTTCATTTGTACACGACTTTCCTACTTCGAATTGTACTTTGATTGTTAGGTTTTCTTTAGAGAGTTTAGCTTACTTAGTTCATTGAAACTAAGTGTAAGCATCATAGGTGATAATTGTTACTTGATTATGTGTGGTTCTACTACCCCATGAGTGTATCATCCCTATCATTTTTACATTGTGTGAATATGAGTAGCTAAGAAACTTTTAGTTGAGGTTAAATGTAGCACATGCTTAATGTAATCATCTTTGATTCAAATATATTCTAAGAAGTTCATTTCCATTTTAACGTTTTTGTCTTTACTTAATGATTGCTTTAGTATTGATCAGTTTTTGCATGAAACTAGAATACTTGCTTAATTTATTTTGCATGAATTTTGAACTTGCATTACTCAACAAATATTGCATTTACTAAACATAGACCTGTTTTATTTGCCATTGCATTCATGTCACCTTTAGTACCTAGATATAGAACTAATATTGTGATTTTATAACTCTCAAACTGAATAGCATGTGTTACTAGACACAAAGGCATGTTTGAAGGTTCATATATCTGAATTTTATCACTGTATTTACTAGACATAGACTTACATATGATAAAGTGCTAGCATAGACCAAGACATTGGCGGCTAGCACACTTGAGGTGTTGCATTATTACTCAACTTGCATACTTCCATCACTAGTCATATGTGCATGATATTATAAGTCATAAATTTTATTCTTGTGTATCAAAATCACTAGACATAGGTTTTTCTTGCATAAGTGACTAATTGACTAAGACATTAACAATTAGTTATTTTGAGGTGTTTTATGGACTAGTTGTTCTAATTGGTATGAAATAAAATAATCAAAATGGAAACTGAGAGTGAGTGTGAAGTTTAACACCGACTACATTTATCATATTATAAACTCCAATCGAAGTGTTTGTGTCATACAACAAACAATCTAAAACTATTGAGTTGAGAAACAATCTATAGTTAAAAGACTATAGTTTTATAGAAATTTCATGTGGAAACAATAAAATTAATTTTTCTATACTTGTTTGCGACACCTAGATAATATTTTATACACCTATTTGTCGGTTGGTAGATTTCAGCTAAACTTTCTTGGTCAACCAAAACATTTTGGAACATAACATTGGCCATACAAGTAAGAATGACTAGAGGATTTTTTGTGCGAGAAAACCACATGATCATCGTCATCCTCCGCGAAGGTGATCGGAGGATGCATAATTGAATTATGTTTGTTCGCGGAGAAGATATAGAGTCCTTCTCCTCTAAACCTCACTTACAACATGTGACTACAAGTCCTTGAGGTTACGAGTTCGAGTTACAAGAAGCTCTCTTTGAGGGAATAAAATACAGTAAATAATATTTAAGCTTAAAGAGTGACACACTTGCTAAATTCACAAGCCTAGATGGGTCGTATGTCTATGCTAGTGTGTTATATATGTCACTTAATTGATCATATCACCTTGATTCGATGTAGATTATGATAGAATGATCCCCTACTTTTGGTGCATATCTTGCGTGGGTATTTATTCCTTAATTGTGATTTATACTTAGATTATCACATAGATTTATGTATGATATAAGATAAGTTGATCTTCGATATAGTCTTAGGATTATAGTTAATATCCAATGATATTTGGCATTTAATGACATATTTAGGCATTATTTTGGCCCTTAGCCTAGCACTCTGATTACTCAGGGCTGAGATAACATTGGCCATACAAGTAAGAATGACTAGAGGATTTTTGTGCGAGAAAACCACATGATCATCGTCATTCTCCGCAAAGGTGATCGGAGGATGCATAATTGAATTATGTTTGTTCCTGAAGAAGATATAGAGTCCTTCACTTCTAAACCTCACTTACAATATGTGACTACAAGTCCTTGAGGTTACGAGTTCGAGTTACAAGAAGCTCTCTTTGAGGGAATAAAATATTGCAGATGGTATTTAAGCTTAAAGAGTGATACACTTGCTAAATTCACAAGCCTAGATGGATCGTATGTCAATGCTAGTGTGTTATATATCTCACTTAGTTGATCATATCACCTTGATTCGATGTAGATTATGATAGAATGATCCCCTACTTTTGGTGCATATCTTGCATGGGTATTTATTCCTTAATTGTGATTTATCCTTATATTATCACATAGATTTATGTACGATATAAGATAAGTTGATCTTCGATATGGTCTTAGGATTATAGTTAATATACACTGATATGTGGCATTTAATGACATATTTAGGCATTATTTTGGCCATTAGCCTAATACTCAAATTACTCAGGGTTGAGATAACATGTCAGAGTCCTTAACTGAGATCTTTAGTGATCATATCTGATATTCTCACAAGTTTTAATCTGATTCGGGTCACAGGTCCAAATATCGGTCCATTTCAAGATTAAAAAGAAACATTACCAAAAAATAAATGCATGTGAACAAAATAAAAAGTATACAAAGTTTTGAGATTTATTCAACAAACTTTTTAAAAATTACACATGATGCATGATGCATAAAGTTGCTGCCAGTGTCAACTAATCTATAAAATATCATATATTCTCATTCAAAGTATTAAAGAATTAATAAAAAAACTAAGTATATTTTTTTCCATCCGAATATGGTGCACGAGATATATGCACATAGAATAGAATATATGTGATACTAAAGCACAAGCATTGGGAGCAATGATGTTGAGGAGAGTGGAGAAGAAATGCTTGAAGAAATGGAAAGAAAAAAAACAATGGGATAAAATTCGTGAAAAGTGCATGTTCGCGGTTATTGCACGCAAACACTGAAAGTAAGACTAGACTTAGTCCGAGTCGTAAATAGACAAAACAAAACAAATCCAACAACACCAACTCCTTGTTGGATCCTTCATTATTCCATCATTACGCCAATTACGATGCAATGTTTTCCTCAATACTACTTTCTTTCTTTTTTTTATTCTAATTATTACTTTTTTCTCAGTAAAACGATGAGAAGTTAGTCTATCTTGATCAAAATTTCAACAGTATTGAGCTTGAATTTAGGGGTGTAATGATTTGGTTAGGTTTGATTTTTGGTGCAAGACATTGACCGGTCCAAATGATATTGTTCACTTCAATTCTATTAATATTTAATTACTATATAAGAATTGAATTGACCATAAATAATTTACTTTGACTCCGCTCCATGGTTTATATGTCTTTAAAAAGTTGTTGCACTTCAAATTATATTTTATAAGCTACATTTTATCCATTTCAACTATCATTTTAGCTAACACATTAACATATAGACTCCAAAAGTTAAAGTACATTCATATTCATAATTGCTTAACACAAATTAAAACAATTTGTACTCAAAAAACATATCAAAAGACTACTACTATGAAAATGATTAAATGATGAAATAATATCAAGAGGAAGTTCTTATATGTTTGATTATCATAGTAACATTATTTGATTAGTATTGTATCCTTACTTCTTAAACTGTCTAAAAGAAAAGAAAATGTCAAGCCACTTACCATCTCAAGTGTTATATCATCTTTATGAGGATAAATATTTGTTTTGGAAATACATTGTCAAATATTAAAGAAGAAATATAAAGTTTGTATGTATCCATAGTTGAAACCTTATTGGAGCAAAATCTTCAAGATTTTATACTAATAAAAGGGATCTTTAATTAATAATAAACTTAATACATATTGATCATAAGGTACACTAATATACTTGAGTATATATTTCATAATATATGTGTATACCAATTTTAAGCATACTATACATTTTTATTCAAGTTTTCTAATATCATAATTTCAAATCAAACAAGCAATTATCCATAAAAAGTAGAGAAGACTAACATTTCTTGTACTATAGGAATAAATTATTTAACATATTACATAAATCAACTTTACTTCTTTAGGAAGTAGGCAAATCTATGAACATATTTATTCTAGAAAAATGAAAACTTCTTTATTTCTCACTAGGTAAAAATCACATAAGGGGTTACATGTAATTATAATTGTGAAAACAGGTTCACTTTTTATAACTGAATGACAATAACAAAAATAACTATCAATAAATAAAACTATCATAAAATATATCAATAATAAGAACAATATATTTAAAGGAGTCAAACTTTAAAATTGAAAATATAATTTATCAATATGACATTGCATTTAATCCCTTACCTTATTGAAATAAATAAATTTTTTAAATGATTCATTCAAAAAATATTTGAACTAAATCGCTAAACTGAATGACATTGTTTAGTTAGATTTGAATTATAGGAAATTCAACTCAAATAAATAATAACTTTAAAATTCTACCTCAAAAATACATGAGAGTCAAACTAAAATAAAATAATAATCTCTTTTAATTTTTTATCAATTTAGGCCTTAATATTAATATTTTTCTGTTTAAGTTTGGTGTTTTAAAAAATTAAGTTTTAAAATAGTAAAGGTAAAAGTTCAAAAATTTGATCCTACATAAATAAAATATTTATATATTCCCTTAAACTTTATTTCATGCCATAACTGATTTTAACAATTTTTAACTACAACTATTTTTAAGGGATTAAATTATTAAGGAAAGAATTTTAAGAGATGACATTGTCAAACAACTATATTTATAAGCTTTACTTGATTATTTTATTTTCTACCAATTTAGTCCTTAAACTTTTTCTGTTTAAATTTAGGATTTAAAAAAAATTAAAAGTTTTAAAATAGTATATGGAAAGTTCAATAATTCGACCCCTACATAAATAAAATCTTTATATATTCTCTTAAATTTTATTCCATGACATAATTGATTTTAACAAATTTAACTACAACTATTTTTAAGGATTAAATTGTTATAGAAAATAATTTTAAGAGATGAAATTGTCAAACCAAATATATTTGGTAAAGTTTATTTGGTGACTTTTTTGGAACCATGTTGGGTCCTTAAAAAATTTCTATTTAAAATTATTAAAATAGTACATAAAATGTTCAACAATTTGATCCCTACTTAAATAAAATCTTTATATATCCCCTTAAGTTTTATTCAATGACATAATTAACTTCAACAAATTTAACTACAACTATTTTTTTAAGGATTAAAATACAAGAATTTTAAGAGACCGGATTGTCAAACCAAATATATTTATAAAGTTTATTTGGTAACATTCTTTTATATCAATTTACTCTTTACACTTTTTCTGTTTAGATTTAGCATTTAAAAAAGGATAAGGAAAAATCGACAATTTGACCCCTCAACATAAAGAAAATCTCTATATATTTCCTGAAATTTTATTCCATGAGATAATTGATTTTAACAAATTTAACTACAACAAGAGTTAAATTGCTATAGGAAAGAGTTTTAAAATTGCTATATTTATAAAGCTTATTTGGTGACCTTCTTTTGTAGTGACTAAATTGCCATTAAAATATTTGACAAACTATTTAGCAATTTTTTATGGTTTAAATTAAATTTAATATATATGCACTATTCAATATATCATTCAATTATTTATTAATTATTATTATCTTTTAAATAAAAGTAAAGATAGAAAATAGAAGATCTATTACACTTTTGGTGACAATATTAGTCTTTATTACAAAATAAAAAACCCTCTCTTTCCATTGAAAGTAATATTTTTTTTATCTTTAGTTGTTTAGGCAATCTTCCTTGTATGCGGTACCATAAGTGGGTGTGATGAGGTATTCCTGTGGATGCATACTGTTCAGACTAACAAAGCCACAAACACAATACAAGCACTGAAGATTCTTCTGATTTCTTTCCTTTTCTCTGTCAAGCTCGAAACTTGAAGGTGACCCATGTTAACAAACATCGCATTTTTCGTTCCTCCATTTTCTGTTTCTTTTTTTTATCCATTTCATGCTCCAAATCTATGTGTTTTAATTTTCATGTGATATGGACTTATAATGAATTAATTATTACCTGATTCATGTTTCTTAATACTTGCAGATTTTTCAAATACCCTTTTCACCAAATTCAAGTAAAGTCTGATCCTTTTTTGTTTTTATATGAAGAAAATAATCTCTATATAGTTGGAATTTTGAAGGGTGTATGGTTATGGAAGAGGGTGATTATCAATTCTATGATACCCGTGAGGAATTGTGTTCTGTCTCTGATGTGGATTCAGATTGCTCTGAAGCCAATGAATCTAGTTTTAGTAATGGGTATGCTACTAGTTACCATGTTTGGACAAATAATCTCCAAAGTGTTCATCTGAGACGCCTCAATTTCAAAAGATGGATGGGTTTAGAGTCAGATTCTGATGCCAATTTAATGATGGGAGACGGGGAGTTGGCAGATTCATCTTGTGGAGTTGGCCGAATCACTGTGGGAAGTGGAGCATTGCGGAGAAGTTTGGGTGTTGTATATGGCTCAAGCCAGATTGTGTCGAATTCTTTATCTAACGAAACCTGTATTATAGAAAACCGTGGTGTTGAGGATGAGAATTTGGCACGTACGATAAAGAATTTGGATGATGGGACACAGTACGTTGTTGATAAATTGGGTCCAGATGGAATGCTTAGCACACTGCGTGTTGTGGGTTCTGGCCAATCGATTAGCTTGGAAGAGTTTCAGAGAACTATTATGCCAACGCCACTGCTTTGGAGACATTTGCAGAGAGATGCCGAGAACACAAGAGTTTTGGGTGTTGAGAAAAAGAAAATGAAGAAGGATTGGCTAAAGAAATTGGGTTCAGTGGCTTGTGTTGTTCCTGATCAAGAGCTTGATGATATGGACGGCAAAGACATTGATTCAGTAGATAGAAGTAGAATACAGAGAGTTAGAGTTCATTCGTTTAGGAAGCGAATGAAGGAGCTTACCTCCCTTCACACTGAACAGAAGTTCAAAGCACATAAGGGTGTTATTTTGACCATGAAGTTCAGTCTTGATGGAAAATATCTGGCTACAGGTGGTGAAGATGGGATTGTATGTGTGTGGAAGGTGGTTGAGGGTGAAAGATCAAGTAAATTCGAGATTCTTGACAATGATCCGTCAAGTAGATATTTCAAAATGAATAGTTTTTCATGCCTATCTGCGATGGATGTAGACAAAGAGAATTCAGTTAAAACAGACAAGTTGAAGAGATCATCTGGTTCAACCTGTGTGATTATCCCGCCAAAGACCTTCCGTATATTGGAGAAACCTTTGCATGTGTTCCATGGGCACAAAGGAGACATTTTAGACCTTGCATGGTCCAAAAGAGGGGTTAGTTTCCTACAGAATAACACCGCTTTTATTTAATTTTATATCACACTATCCTTTGATTTGATTATTATTTACTTTTATGTACCTAAATGGAACATAGTTGTTTAATTTTATTCTAAGTTGCAGTTTGTACTATCATCCTCAGTCGATAAGACAGTACGCCTATGGCAAGTAGGAATAGACAGATGCCTTAGAGTTTTTTCCCACAATAATTATGGTGAGCTTCTATACCTTATTTATATTGCTTTTAAATTGTACTGTGATGAATGATTTGAATGATATTCTTTGCTCTGTAAATTTGTGCTTATATATACTTTATATAGTGTTGTTTTGCTAAATAATATTGTTACTTTTGGTCTTTGATGCAGTGACATGCGTCAATTTCAATCCTGTCAATGATAAATTTTTCATCAGTGGTTCAATTGATGGGAAAGTTCGCATCTGGGAAGTTCTTCGCTGTCGGGTTGTTGATTACATTAATATCAGAGAGACTGTCACTGCTGTGTGTTTCTGCCCTGAAGGGAAGGTCTGTTTCATTATGCATTTACCAGTAAAACATTTTTTTGCAGGAAAATATCCCACTTTGTTTTTGTTCTTAAATTTTGTTTGCTCGCTTTTCCAGGGCACAATTGTGGGTACCATGACAGGCAATTGCCGTTTTTATGATATCAAAGGTATGCACATATTTGCGTCTATACATGTTTGGAATTTTTTTCAGTTTGAGCCCCCCGAGAACCATTAATTATCATTTACGAATTAGCTGAATATGCTCTTACTAAAATTAATTTGTATAGCATGCTGTTAAATAAAATTTAGCAACTGAATTTGGGCATATAGTACAGGGTTTTACTCTCTATTTCAGAGCATTATACACGCTGGACCGTAGGAGCATTCAATTTCGGTAAAGGTTTTGCATGGATATAGAAAAACTTCAACTCTCAAGGCCTGTCTGAAATTTACTTTGAAAGAAAAACGTAAATGATTGAGTAGAAGTGGATTGAGATGATTGATTTGTTTGGTCATGTCTGTATTTATAGATGTAGTTGTCCTATATGGTTGTTGCTTCTTGTGTCTATAGATGTTCGGGGAGAGAAATAGTACTTTGAGTAGCTCCATTATGGAGTTATACTCGCCGTTACGACTATTGGAGGTAGAGGTGCATGTGGTCAAATAATGGAGGACTTAGATTTTTTTATGTTTCCTTACGTATGTACCGTAAAATAGTTTCTGAATTTAAATTATTTATCTAACTAATTATCATAGCAGAAGTTTCCAACAACCATTATATCCTTTATTTTAAATTTTCCAGATAATCATCTACAATTGGATGCTCAATTAGTCTTAGGAGGCAAAAAGAAGACCCCAGGGAAAAGGATCACTAGCTTGCAGGTTGGTAATTTCTGCCATTCTCTTGCTATGCTTTGTAATCTTCCATTCAATATAAAATTGTTGAATTGTGATTATTTACCGTAAATGATTTGAATTTCAGTTTTCACCAACTGACCCAAGCAAATTGCTGGCTGCTTCTGCTGATTCACATGTCTGTATACTTTCTGGAGTTGATGTCATCTACAAATTCAAGGGTGGGTCCATACATCTTTTCCTTATAATATGATCTCTCGATATGGGCATTTGTGGGGTTTCCCATGTATTTGGGGTTTGCTAATTAATTTTTCCTAGATTTTTCATTGTTGTTACGAATACGAAGTGCGCTGTTATTTATACCATTCCCTCTTCTTTGCTTTCAGGCCTTAGAAGTGCAGGTCAGATGCATGCTTCATTCACCTCTGATGGGAAACACATTGTTTCAGTTAGTGAGGATTCAAATGTGTGTATCTGGAATTACACTGGCCAGGATAGGAGTACTTCCAAAGCCAAGAAGATTTGGTCCTCTGAGAGTTTTCTATCCGACAAAGCAGCAATTGCTATACCTTGGTTCGGCATTGAATCAAAGCCAGGAACACTCTGGTCGCCATCGCTGAAGCATGATATCAGTCAGAGGTTAACTCCGTCTTCGCATGATCGTTCCTTCTTGAACCTCGGATTCCTATCAGATTTAGTCCCAAAGGTTTCACCAACCTGGCCCGTGGAGACACTTGAGGACTCAAGCCGAAGCTTTGTTACTCCTACAATGTGCAAGTCTGAGTACAAGTTCTTGAAAAGTGCTTGCAAGGGAATGTCTAATTCTAACTTATGGGGCCAAGTGATTGTAACAGCAGGATGGGATGGACACATAAGAGTATACCAGAATTACGGGTTACCGGTTCGTGATTGAAACCAAGGCTAATGTTCATTTAAAATTAGTGAATTTCTATGCTCACAAAGCAGTACAGTGTTCTTGGAAGAAAGGAATTTGCTACGTTGTAAAGCGTCATATTTTCCGCAAGTGTAATAATATACAGCAGCAACATAGGTGACTGGGAATTGCCCTTACATAATATATTCCTTATACAAAGCCAATATTAACAATATGATTCTTTTAATAATATATTCCGTAAGTGCATTTTATTTTTGCTGATGATCTTGGTTGAAATGTAATTTATGATATAAATGTGCATAGTATATACTATATAGAAAGATTTCATTCAATTTTGATGTATACAAGAAAGAGGTAAGGCCGACTCTCGATGCAACGGTAAGGTTATTTATTTTCTGATCTAGAAGTAATATATTTAAATCTTGAAAACAGTTTTGTTGTTTGTGAGTATAAGATTACGTATATATACTATTCTTAGACTAGGTGAGAGACTCATGAACTGGATTGTCACTTTTTTTTTTTTCATGTATTCATGAATGTTTTTGTTTGAGTGAATGTAGGAATGAGTACAATGACTATGTTGCCTGATGTTGAGTGGACTTGGGCCTTGAAAGGTCAATAATTAAATTTGTGGTAAAATAAGTTACTAGCTACTTTAAAACTTAAGACCTAAAACTTAGTTTTTTTTTAAAAAAAAACTTGAACTTCAACCAGTATGGTCAAAAGGTCGCAATGGCAGCTCCATGGTGGTTTTTGACCCACCGTCATTAGCTATTTGGAAAATCCCGTCAAATAGTCTTGTTTGCCTTTTGTTTGAAAAAATTGTCATGGCAGTGGAGAGGTCATGGCAGAAATGGCGGGTTTGAGCCTTTCTACGTAGGATTTTGATAAAAAAAAATGGGTTGGTTTGGTTTTTTGACCCATTTGTGGATTAAAATCCTTAAAAATTTGTAATTTTGGTTGTCTCTCCCTCTCCTTGATGCTTCTCTTTCTCTAAAAACTTGGTTGCCTTTGTCGTCGTCATCCTTGTTGTCATCGCTGTCTTCCATAAATTTGTTAACTTCTATACTCTATTTCCCTTTCTCTACTTAATTTTCTATTGCCTGACCTCCAAGTTTTCATCTACTAACCCATTCCCTAATTTTTTTTTCTTTTTCATCTCTTGCCTAATATGGCATTCTCCTTCTCGGAAGTTATCATTAGCATTTTTTATTCTATTTTATTTTTTCAGATTCACAATTTTTTTAAGATTCAGTTTTTTTTTCTTTTCAGAATTTCACTTTTTTTAAATTTCAGTTTACATTCTTATTCTCATAACAATTTTTTAATTTTAGTTTATATTTTTTAAGTTTTAATATTTTTTAGTTTACTTTTTTTTTAATCTTCATGTTTTCAGCTTTTTTTTCAAAACTACTTTTTTATAGTTTCAATACTTTTTTAGTTTACTTATTTTTAATTTTAATATTTTTTTTAGTTCATGCAACATGTAATAAAACTTTGATGCACAACCTTTCACCCAATATATTTTTTAACATATTATGAAGGATAGTTTTTTAATATGTTATTTGCACTTTTGCTATAACTCCTTCATTTTCGTTTTTGTTTCATAATGTTCAGTCAAGGTCAAGCATCTTCAACTAGTGGAAGGTTGAGAGATGTTGGCTGTAAATATTGCACTCCACTAAAAGACGGAGACACAAATAACATGATCGTAAATTTTGCTCTAATACCTATAGATGAAGAACTACTGGATTGAAGAATTGTTTGATAGGAAGGTCGGACAATGTTAAGACATGTACTGAATGTCCCAAGGAAGTTCGAGAAGAGCTTTAGGTAATTTTGAATGAAAAACATAAGGATGTTGCAACATATCAAAGAGTGGTGCAAGATGCTAGGAATATATTGGATAATAGTTATGAAGAGTGTACACTCAATGAAGGTCTTAAAGAAACAACACAAATAATTAGTAGTGTTGTCGGGAAGACATCCTTGTATTTAAGATCATATGACCAGTCGCATATAATGAGATACTTCATCGCCCATTATATGCGGCTGGTCATATGCTAAATCTAGAATATTATTATGCAAATCAAAGCATGAAGTTTGACCCTGAGGTTATAGGTGGGTTGCATGCTTCCCTTCATAAGTTTGTACCCAATACACAAATAGAATTCATGATGTTGAAGGAGATGCAAATATATAAAGATGTTAGTGGAATATTTGGGTCATCCACAACTATAGCCATGAGGATAGAAATGGCACTAGGTAAGAAATAAATATCTCCATGGTGGAGAACGTTTTGTGCATCGGCCCCAATTTGCAACAATTAGCTATAAGAATCTTGTCTTTGACTTGTAGTGCATCGGGATGTGAACGTAATTGGAGTGTTTTTGAACAAGAAATTATTTATTTACTTTCGTTTTGGATTACCTTAAAAAAATTATGAGTATCTCATCTTAGTTATTTATTAGAATGTTGCAGATTCATACCAAGAAAATGAATAAACTTGAAATTAAAAGAATATATGACTTGGTCTATGTTAAATAAAACTAAGCATTGAAATGGAGATATAACATCAAGGATGAATTTGACCCAATCTCTCTCAATGGAGTTGATGAACGTAATGAATAGCTTGTTGGGGAAATGAATAGTGATGATGAAGGTGGAAATGAGAGGGTTTTTGAAGATGATGGTGATGATCTTGAGTGGGATGCTATTATAGGGTTTTAGGCATTGGGAAGCCTAGAATGAATACAAGTCGTCAAAAAAATAAAAAAAAAACCTATGCTTATATGTTCAAGAGGAAAAGCTAAGGGTGGTTCTTAGTAGATGAAGAAATGGAACACGGAGAAAGTGAAGAGGAAGTTGAATATTTTGAGTATGATGACTCGAATGAAGAAGAAATTAATAGATATGTTATTGAGTTTGCTGATGTGGAGGATGATGTTGGGGAGGAGGATATTTAGAAGATTAAATTTTTTTACATTTTATATTTGTGTTTTGCTTGATTTTTAGTTGTGGGTTTTTATAAGACTTGTTAGTATTGTTTATTTTACTTTTTAGTATCTCTAATTTTTAACTATTTAGTGACCTTATAAAGTTATGAGACATTGATACTTAACGATTTTTATTAAACTTTATGTTATTGTTTGATTTTTGTTTTATTCTATTAATATTTTATTTTTCTATTATGTTATATTTTTTGTCAACTACTATAATGATATCTGCTATTTTTGTGAGACTCATAGATGTCACAAGTAGGGGTGGCAATGTGGGCCGGCCCGGCCCGTCATTGGCCCGCCAAAATAAGGGCTGGCCCGGCCCGACCCGTATTATTAAAAGGGCTCAAAAT
>NC_032025.1:19652614-19663740 GCF_001865875.1 Lupinus angustifolius
TTTTAACAATGGCCCGTCGGGCCAGCCCGGCCCGGCCCGTCTTGGCCCGTCTAAAAAACGGGCTACTAAAACGGGCTGAATATGGGTTTTTGGGCTAAAATCCCCAACCCGGCCCGCTAAAAAGAACCATCCGAACGGGCTGGCCCGTCGAGCCAAGCCCATATTGCCACCCCTAGTCACAAGTAAGTTTCTTTATCTCAACGAAATAAATATTCATTTATTTACTAATTCGGATAACACATAAACATTGGTTTTGCTTGCTACCAAACAAGCAATAAGTAAAGAGAGATAAATATAGACATCTAACTTTTTTGGACTATTTACAATAAAGAAACATAAAAAGTGAAAAGGGAGGAAAAGAAAAAAGGGACAATATGGTGATTTTGATAGTTTTATACAGTCAATTAATTATTTTTACTGAATTAGGTGTATTATACTAATTTTCTTAACTTTTATAAAGTCACTGACTAATTACTTAAAATATAAAAAAATATTTATAGTAATAACTAATTAATCTCAAATAATTAATAAAAATCCTTGTATGACTAACTAATAATGAATGTAAATTAATGCAAATATTTTTAATAAGGAATAATTAATTAACTTTTTTGTCATAATGAATAATAAATAAATAAATAACTTACAATAATGATAATAGTCAAAATAAATACGATAATAAATATAAAATATTTACAATATAAACTTTTGGTCAAGGGTTCGATTCCTATGAGTGATATTTATTAGGAGGGATAGTCATGCACAACAAAAGAATAATTCATTTCTCAAAAAGTGAGGAAATACACTTGATAGTACAAAAAAAGTCAAAAGAAATATTATTGATGAATAATGAATATGGAATGGAATCAAATAAATACAAAATATTTTTTAAATAATTTCGAACTAAAAATTCTTTTAATATCAAATCATACTAAAGCTAAAGAACAATCACGACGAGTCACTTTTGTCACTGAAGTGTATGAACTTTTGTGATGTATCACTTTTATTTATCAAATCAATTAAAATATACATAACTAAAAAATATCTAGTCTTTATTTTCTCATTGTATACTTGGATATATAAGAATAAGATAAACTCTTGTTAAACAAAAAAATTTAAAACATACTTTGTCTATTTTTAAATAAATAATTAATTAAAGAAATGATCCAACAAATTAAGAGTATGCATGGGTCCATACAATTAATATGGGTGTCGCCTCAGTATGGAAAGGGTGCAAACATCTTTATCAGTCCATCATCAATTCACAGATTTCAGAATTACTCTAGATTTCAAACCAACACTTCAAGATTGGTATTTTTGTTTTTTGTCCATAAAAATGTTATGGTAACTCCATTCTTTTGGAAAATGGAGAAAAATTTCATTTTCACTAACCGGTTAGGGCCCAGAAATCATGTCTTTACAACCATTATCCCATAAAAATAGTAAACTTTGTGAAGTTATAAGAAATAAGGGAAAATGTTTTTAATGTAATGTTTAACAAATCAACCAATAATTTACTGCATTTTTCATTGATCACAATTCAAATCATATTATTAATGTGACTTAAATTTGTGACAACTTTCTTTGGGAAGTTTTTAGCATCTTGTTAGGATGACGCGGTAATTAGAAGAGAAAACAATTCATGTACTTGTTGTATAAGAGTTTTTACACTATGAACATATTGTTTATCATTAATAACCCTTAAATAAAGTCTTATACATAAATGATAAATGATACTATACCATATAAGAAAGTTTGTACCCACAATGTATGACATTAAACTCTAATTAAAATGTTCATTTGTATTGAATTAATGTATTATATATCTAATTTGTCATTTACTATATCTCTATAATAATCACTAGTTAACTTTCTTAAATTATTACAATTAACAACATTAAGGCAAAGTTGTAAAATAATCACAAATTTTGGCTTAACTTTCTAAAGTCGCACATAAATAAAAACAAATTATGTTTTGTTCCACCATATAGGTATGGTTAATGAACAAGTATTTAACAATTATCTTTTGATTGTCACGGTTAACGCACAAGTATTAAGTAATCATTAAAAATATTGTATATCAACTAAAAACTCATATTTATTCCATATGGAAGAAAATTAAATTAGTTAATAATAAATATAATTATTGAATAAAGATAAAATCAGGGGGAAAAGTTTGGCTAAACTTTCAAATCTTAAAACAAAATTAGAGAAACAAACCAACAAAAAAAAACCCTAATGATTAGAGGGAGTAATAAAAAGTCCCAACTTCATCGTGGTTCTTTCGTTGTTGTTAACCAGTCGAAAATTTTGATAGTGTGTAAGACCCTTGATGAGTTAAAGATGTTACTAATACAGGGTGTTGGCATACATATACCAAAATATGGACTAAAATATATATCTTTTATTTTTTAAGATTAATAATATACACAAATTAAGAATCATTAAGAGTATTTTATTTCAACTAAAACACACTTATTCATTCTTTAATAATGAAAAAAATAAAATTATTTAAAAAGTATTATATATATATATATATTTATTGAATGAAAATAAAATTTTAAAAAATTTGACAAAACTAAAATAAGAAAAGATACAACAATAATAAAAGGGAAACTACATAAAAATATCATAAACAATTTTGCAATTAACAATTATAAATTACTTTTTCTTTATAATTAACCCTTAAACTTTATTTGTTGGTGAAATTGGTCATTAAACAAAAAAAAGTAATTTCAAATTATTAATAAGTCAATAAGAGAAAAGTTCTCACCAGACTCACAATAATAACAACACAATATTAAATGTTAATCAATATCAATGGGAGTATCTATCGTCAAAATAAAAATTGATTGAAAAAAATATAAGTAATTGTATGAGTTAAAAATGGGGTAATACAATAATATTTGTATATAAAAAATTAAAAGTTAATAATAATGTAACAAACAAAATTAAAACAAAATAGATGACCACAAAATTTTCAATGTTACTAAGTTGAGCTGTTATGAGATTCTTGAGGATGTCTTGTCAAGAGTCCACTTACAAAACCCGCCTTCTTCCAAATTATGGATAATTTTCTTTAAATTAAAAACAATCAATGACCTTCAAAGTTATGAGTTTGCAATGCATACAAGTACAACCTTTTATAATTGGCTTAATTTATTTGCTTGTGTATTATTATATCAACTAATGATTGTGTATCTTTTTTTTCTAGTTAAATACTAATATTTGTGTATCTATTCCATTATTCAATAATTTTATTGTTGCACGTATTCAAAAAGTTTAATTTCAATCTGCTGTGTTTATAAAACTTCTTTGATGTATATTTAAATGTCACATATTGCAAGTTGTAGCAAACGTGGTTACATTTAGATAATCAAGAAAAATATGAATCAAAATCATTTTTATTTTTATTTTTTCATATTTCAATTAATTATTATTTTAATATTTTTTGTAATATTAGTGTAATAAAATTGTTGCTTAATAACCATGAGATCACAGTAAAACTGAGTTTTGTATGATATTAAGGTTGTTGCTTAGAGATTACGAGATCATGAGATTAAATCTTGGAAATAGTGTCTTCACATGAGACGATGAGGTTGTGTACATCTACCATCTCGAACACATATCCTCTATCCCAAAAAAATTATGTATTCATGTCTATATCATCTTTTTATTTACGTGACATCTTTCAATTGGTCGGGACAGAGAATGAGAACAGAATTAGGGACATGTGATCTCTATTCCTACCTCCAAATTCACTAACTGAGAGACTCATGCGTTGGACCACCTTTTTTTATTTTCATGTAATAAGATATTGTTAGACTATTTTTATATTAACTTAAAACTATTATCTACAACAATCACACCTTTATCCTATTAAGTGAGATTGAATAGATCGAATGACGTCATAATTTTGAATCAATTTTATTGATAAAACATTGATATGTAAGTCTTTCTTAATCATTTCGCTTATAGTTTTTCTCATTCAAACATATCCAAACAACCTAAAGCATGATTTCATCGTCATCTCTACAATATGAGCTAATCCAACTTTTTTCCTAATTTGTACATTGCACCTCTAACTTTCTAACTAAAAATTATAATCTCTCCCAAAAATATTTTGTTGTGTTAACGAATGATATTTCTTTATCATATAGTTAAGGAATAATCCCTTTAATATTTTTTTATCATATAGTTAAGGAATAATGCCTTCAATATATCCAACTTATTGGGTTTAGGCTCCCTTCCTATGTGGAGAAAGACTCAGTTGGGCAAATCTCACTTGTCCCACTTAATCTAATGGGTAGGGGTCAAATGAAAAATGTAGTGAAATCAATTTATACAAAAAATAGGCAATAGAAAAGTGAGAGAGAAGTTGAAAGAACTTAAACCGTAGGAACTCAGAGCAGTTGCGTGAGATTTGCTACTGCGTCTTTGTTCACTATTGGATCGGGCTGAAATTTGTATACAAGGTTCACAATTTATAATACTTCATTCTGAACGGTTGGTTCGGTGAGACGACGTCCGAGGTGGTAGAAAACGAGCCAAAACAGTGGTTGTTTTTCTGGGTTTTTTGCAAATGTGTGTTCTCACTTTCAAGCTTGTTGCTCTATTGTATGTTGTATTGTTGACCATATTTTTTGTTGTATCTTGAAGACACTCTTGTATTCCTATTTTGATTATAATGGAGCTTGATTGACTGACTTGTGCCCTTGGTTTTTACTTCTCACATTGGGAAGGTTTTCCACGTTAAAATTTTGGCGTCCCTTATGTGTTACTACATTATTTTATATAGCTCCTCATAGATTCTAGCAAGTTGGGGAAATTATTATCCGCTGCATACACTCTGTTAGATTTTTCATTGTTATTGAATTGAATTTCCCATCATAGTGGCATCAGAGCTCTTTGGGATTTGAGGTTATTTGACTTGCTTGAATGATGGAGGTAAATACACAGAGAATGATATGTTTGAATGGCACTAACTATCACTTGTGGGAAGGAAAAATGAAAGATTTAATATTTGTGAAGAATTTGCATATTCCTGTGTTTGCTATTGAGAAGCCAGAGTCCAAGTCTGATGAGGATTGGATTTTTCAACATCAACAAGTTTGTGGTTTCATTCGGCAATATGTAGAAGACAATATCTACAATCACATTGCTAATGAGGAAGATTCAAAATCTTTATGAAAGAAAATTGGATCCTTGTATGCTTCTAAATCATGGAATAATAAATTATACTTGTTGAATTCCATAATGAATTTGAGGTACAAGGAAGGAGCTTCTATTTCAGATCACTTGAATGATTTTCAAGGTGTTTTTGATCAATTATCAGGAATGGGTATCAAGTTTTATGATGAAGTGTTAGGGCTATGGCTACTGAATACTCTACCATATTCTTGGGAATTATTTCGAGTTTCAATTACAAATTCAACCTCTGATGGTATTGTCTCTTTGGAGAGTATAAAGGGAAGTATTCTTGATGAGGAGATGAGAAGGAAGTCACTTAGTACTTCATCTTATTCTGAGGTGTTTGTCACTGAAAATAGGGGGATGAGTCATAGAAAGGAACCAAAAGGTGATAGAGAAAAGGGAAGAAGTAAGTCCAAGTCCAGATACAAGAATGTGGAGTGTCACTATTGTCCCAAAGCAGGTCACATACAGAATAATTGTTTTCAATGGAAAAGGAAGAACAAAGACAAGAAGGGCAAGTAGAATGAGAAGAATCATGATGATGATGATCGTGTTACTACTGCTACTTGTGACGATCTTATTATTCTTCGTGATCGTGATTCGGTTAATCTTGTATCAGATGAGAGTATGTGGATAATTGATAGTGGTGCTACACTGCATGTTACACCAAGGAAGGAGTTCTTCACATCTTACACTTCTAGTGATTTTGGAGTGTTGAAGATGGGTAATGATGGTGTATCAAAAGTAGTTGGTATTGGTGATATTTGTTTGCATACCAACATGGGAGTGCAGTTGTTGCTGAGAGGAGTTAAACATGCTCCAAATGTTAATTTCAAATTGATCTCTGTGTAGATGCTTGATGATAGTGGTTATGATAGTCACTTTGGTTTTGGAAAATGGAAACTCACTAGAGGTAACCTGGTTGTGGCCACAGGGGAGAAAATTTCTAAACTGTATTGGACAAAAGCTTTGGTTGCTAAAGAAAGTGTGAATGTCATGGATATGGAGCCTTCTTTGTGGCACCACAGACTTAGTCATATCAGTGAAAAAGGATTGAATTGTTTAGCCAAAAAAGATGTACTTCCAGGATTGAAGAGTGCAGAGTTGGAGAAATGTTCTCATTGCATGGCTGGTAAGCAGACTAGAGTATCCTTTAAGAAGCATTCTCCCTCAAGGAAGTCAGATTTGCTTGAATTGGTGTATTCTGATGTTTGTGGTCCACTGAAGGTAAAGTATTTGGTGGTGCACTTTACTTTGTTACTTTTATTGACGATTGCTCAAGGAAGTTTTGGGTCTATACTTTGAAGACAAAGGACCAAGTGCTTGAAAAGTTCAAACAATTCCATGTTTTGGTTGAGAGACATTCTGGCAAGAAGCCAAAATGTATTCATACTGACAATGGTGGTGAGTATTATGAACCATTTGATATTTACTGCAAGCAGCAAGGTATTAGATATGAAAAGACTCCTCCTAAGACTCCTCAGCTTAATGGCTTAGCGGAGAGGATTAGCAGAACTTTGGTTGAAAGAGCTAGGTACATGTTTTCTGAAGCAAAATTACCTAAAAATTTATAGGGTGAGGCTTTGTACATGGCAGTGCATGTTATTAATCTTAGTCCTGCAGTTGCTCTGAATGCTGAGGTGTCAGACAAAAAAATTTTTTGGCAAGAATGTCAGGTATGATCATTTGCGAGTCTTCGGTTGCAATACATTTGCGCGTGTTCCAAAGGTTGAAAGGTCCAAGTTGGATGCGAAGATTAGGCAGTTCATCTTTATCGGTGACGGTGAAGATGAATTTGGCTATAGGTTGTATGATCCCATTGAAAAAAAGGTTGTTAGAAGCTATGATTTGAAGTTCATGGAAGATCAAACCATTGAAGACATTGATAAGGTAAAGAAGACTACACCTGAGGAAGATAGTAGATTGTCTTATATTGATCTATTTTGGATGTTTATACATGATTTGGATACAGTTGAGAATAACATTCAAAATGGTGAGCAACATGATTATGTTGGTGACCAACAACTTGGAGATGAGTTAGATTTTCCCATTGATATTGATGAAGATGACATGAGATGTAACAAGATAAGAATCTTGGTGATGCCCCTGAACCACCTCAAGTTCAACTTTGGATGTCTCATATGTAGAGGAAATCATCTACCAGGTATCCTTCTAATGACTATATTGTTGTGACAGATGGGGGAGAACCTGAATATTAACATGAGGCCATGGAGAATTAAGAAAAGAAGAAGTGGTTGGATGCAATGCAAGAGGAAATGAAGTCCTTGCATGATAATCACACTTTTGATTTAGTCAAATTGCCAAAAGGGAAGACGGTTTTGCAAAACAGGTGGATTTACAGGGTGAAGCAAAAAAGTAATTCTACATCTCCAAGGTATAAAGCCATATTGGTGGTTAAAGGTTTCAGACAGAGAAAGGGTGTTGATTTCAGTGAGATTTTTTCTCCTGTGGTGAAGATGTCATCCATTAGAATTGTATTGAGTTTGGCTGCTACTCTTGATTTGGAGGTAAAGCAAATGGATGTAAAAACATCTTTCCTTCATGGTGATTTGAAGGAAGAGATTTATATGAAACAACCTAATAGTTTTCTTGTTGAAGGGAAAGAAAACTATGTGTGTAGGCTGAGAAAGATTCTATATGGTTTGAAGCAGGCTCCACGACAATGGTACAAGAAGTTTGAGTATGTTATTAGTGAGCAAGGCTACAAGAAGACTACTTCTGATCATTATGTCTTCATTAGAAATTTTGTTGATGGTGATTTCATCATCCTGTCATTATATGTTAATGACATGCTTATTGTTGGAAAAAATATTTTCATGATTGACAGGTTAAAGAAGCAATTAGGCAAGTCATGAAAGACATGGGAGCTGCTAAGCAGATTCTTGGTATAAGGATCATGCGAGATAGACAAGAAAAGAAACTTTGGTCGTCATAGGAACACTATATTAAGAAAGTGTTACAAAAGTTTCAGATGGAAAATGCTAAGGCTGTAACGCCCCGAAAATTACTCCAAAAAATATTGCTTAAGAATGGGTATTTTTGTTTTTAATAATGATGTCATATAAAATTTATTTCTTTATATTCGTTTCATTTTCGAAACATCACTTTAAGTAACATACAATGCGGAAAATTAAAAACACCACTACCTAAAGGTAATAAAAATATAACTCAATATAACTCTGAATCATACTTCATTAGAATACCATGAAATGTTGGTACAAAGTACAAGGCGGAACCTAATTGTCGCCCAAATAAAACTACTCCAAAATAAATATCCTACATAGGTACACAAATCAAAAAGCACAAGGGCTTGCGTAGGTATAACGGTTTCCCTCAATCCTACATGCCCCCTCATGGGACATCAAAAAACGGTAACTCAGAATCCTGGAAGAATGATCCATCTGAACAAAACGCGAATAGAAGACAAACAGAAATAAGAGTGAGTAAGACATCTAATGAATATTACTCATTGACGGCGTGGAATTACAGGGAATATCACATCCAAACAGATACGCATAATAAACACAATATATACATCACATATAAAAATGCACAATGATGAATGATGTTATAATCTCATATTATGAGGATCAAAGTCCATAATCTCAATGTAGGAATGTTATGTTTGTTTCATCCATCCTTTCACCAATATCTTTCCAATATACTATTCGAAAATAACCAAGAGTACAGGTCCTATAACAAGCCGATTTGAACGCACCAAAATTATTCCTCGCAAGGATATATGATTGATCTATTCCGAAGAACTGTCCATTTCAGGACGGTGTCGTATCAAACACTTTCTGGGCATCCCTCTCATTGGTCCTAATTGTAAAGAGGGGTTGTCAGAGATCGTCTAGTTTGCGATGTGAGAACTGTCCGATACAACAAAATACATCATCCAGGAATACAGGGGACTCGTCTCACGTAGACTCACCCTCAAGACTTTGCTGACGAATCACTGCCATCAACGCCGTCACTCTCAACATCTCGGGGCCCGTTCGTCTCCCGTAAATTTCCTCTCCACTACTTCATTATCTATAATGAGTATGCACGCTAACCCAGGTTAGCCAATTAAATATTTTAATCATTATTTTATAAGATCGGCCTAACCTAAGACATCTCCCAGTGGAATGCTTCTTGTGGGACCCGATCTTACATAAACATGTAAATAGAGGAATAACATTCCTACCATTACGAACCATCGCTGAATCAGACGACCTCGCTGCGTGGTATCATGTAATCCTTTTTTGGGCATCACCCTAATCACGACATCACAGTCGGAAACCTAGCCCTAAACAGGCGCAAGAACAAAGGTCCTTGTATAAGTTTGTCAATTTTGGGCACCAGACTCAATCATTTGAGTCATGGTCTTTCCCAAGTGTAAATATACTTCACACCCAAACTAGGGCTATTGTCTAAGTAATCAAACAATCAGAAACAGTCAAAAATATTGTATGTCTCTCGGAGAAACTGTCGCTCAAGCGACGAACTCATCAAAACAGACTCAATTCTCTTCCTGATTCTCGCCCAAGCAAGGGACTGTAGCTCAAGTGACAAATCCATCATAAATTGGTTAACATACCTGTCTGGTCTGTGCCCGGGCGAAATACGGTCGCTCGGGCACCAAAAACACCCAAAAGGGGCCCTCTAGCCCTCGCCTTTAACAAAGCAATTCCTTACTTTTATTACTTTCAAGAATTTCATATAGTTATTTACATTTACAACTTCATGATGGTAAACATGCCATTAGGCTCTCGTATATATGAGAGTTATCGTTTAAACGACTTAAAAAGAAGTCAAGTATGTATGGAGCCCTCTCGCTCAAGCGAGAGCTGTCTTGCTCAAGCGAGGGCACATCCATTTTTGAGGCATTTGTGGCTTAAGCGAGAGGTGTCTCGCTTAAGTGAGAAAACAATCAGTTCTCTTTGGTGCCTATTTTAGCTCAAGCGAGAGTTGTCTCGCCCCGAGTAACTCTCATTTTCTCTAGACACTTCTCGCTCAAGCGAGAGCTATCTTGCTCAAGCGAGAAGAGTTTGAATATCATTTTAATTACTTTTCTCAAGGAAAATATTTCTCATTTATATCAAATATTTTTAAACCTTGAATTGAACAATTATCACATACATATCATTCACATAATAATCATTCAAACATTATAATTCAAGAGTAAACATGGTATTTGCATATATAAACATAACATAAATTGATATAAGAAATATTGCTGTACTTAATTCAAACAAACAGACAAATGATTAAGTACAAGCTTTCTTAATACCCAAGGCAACTCCAAACTTGTGAGAGAGTTTGGGCTACCGGATCGAAACTCTCCACTGTTTTTTATCGCAATGCATTTTAGTTTCTCGGGTGGTGTTCCTTCATGGATAACTACCACAATACTTGATATTTTTAGCTATCATAAACATACAACTTAAGAAAGTATTTGTTCAAAATCCATGCACACAAATATTTGATTAAGTACGGGTTTTCTTAATACACAAATATAACTCCAAACTTTTGAGATAGTTTAGGAGATTCGGGTGTCATATTCGGACACCACTATGTCACGATGTATTCTCCCTCACCTGAGTGTGTTGGGTCGCTAGGTTCTCTGTTTGCAGGTGAGCTTACTTGATCCGATCTCCTCGCGAACTCTTCATTACGCCAAAATAACATTAATTAATTAACTGGCGATAATAATTATACTTATGAAATAACTTTTTAAGCGAAGATAAAACTTGTGATTTAAATTGAATTTAATTGTTTCGTCCATCCGATTCAAGATTGAATATCCTTGAATCATCATTTGTCATTGAAAGTCTTACAATCAAATAACACTTTTTAAAGTAATATTTTCAATAAAACTTATACCGGAATTATGTCGTAATCCATGGATATACACCAGGCTAGTTCCCAAG
>NC_032025.1:19663840-19664831 GCF_001865875.1 Lupinus angustifolius
ATACCAAGTCTTTCCTTAGACATAACCTTTCTAGACATGTATTCTCACTTCATTACATTTTTCCGATAGTTCATAAATCTTATTTTTGTAAGTAAAACATTTTTACTAAAACTAACTTTTTAAAATAAGATCATTGAGTTAGACTTATAATTTTTAAAGTAAGTCAATTTAAACAAAATGAATACTTTTAAATCAATATTTTTTAAGTAAATCTTACCATTTTAAAGTAAGTTCAGTTAACTAAAATTCAACATTTTTAAATCATTTTACACTCTAAGACTTCATAACACTTTAAGTTTATAAAGTCAAGACTTTTAGGTAAATCTCATTATTTCAAGTATACTACTAAAACAAATTTTCATGAAAATCTTAACACCTCCTAATTTGTTAGGAAAAAACCTCAAGGGTTAGTAAGTGTTAATTTCATAGTCATGAACTACATAAACTACATCTAAGTTTTTCCAAAGATATAGTTTTTCATTCTAAGAACAAGGAAGAAATTTCAAGATTTACAAAGGATTTTTTTATGAACATCTTAACACCTCCTAATTTTTTAGGAAAAACCTCAAGGGTTAGTAAGTGTTAATTTCATAGTCATAAAAATAAATCCTAAGGTAAGACTTTCTACTACTTTAATATCCAAAACTTCATAACACTTTATGTTTATGAAATCAAGACTTTAATAAATCATATTTTATCCTAAATCATTATGTTAACTTGGAAATCAAAGAGTAAAATATGCTAAACCACTTTTAAAACATAATACTTTCTAAAAATGAAATATTTTCATCAACAACTCATCAACATCTTAAACTTTTAAGAATAAAATACAATTTTTTCCTAAACACATTAAAGGTTTCTTTGATGTTAAAATCATCACCTTTAAACATATTCAAATACTAATAATAATTTCTAATATTTCAAAGTAAATAACTCATCTAACATTGTCTAAAGATATAGTTTTTCCATCTAAGAACAAGGAAGAAATTTC
>NC_032025.1:19664931-19745615 GCF_001865875.1 Lupinus angustifolius
CTTTATGAACAACATAATAAAAGCTCGTAACTTTTTATGAAGTATGAGAAGAAGATGAAGAAGAGAAAATAAAAGACTACCTTAGTTTGTATAGGAAATGTTTTGTAAAAATGAGAGAATGGGGTGAGGTATTTATAGGAGAGCCTCACCCTCATCAAATCAGAAAATTTAATGCAAAGTAAATAGATTTAGACTAGTATAGGTGATGTGTCTAATAGTAGTGTAGTGAGAGGATTTGTTGAGTGATTTAGGGGATTTTGTGTAAGAGAATATGTACTTTTACTTGTTTAACAAGCAAGCTTCTTACATGAAAGTAATGTGACCTTTTCGATGACACATTCTCGATTAAACCATTCCTAAGTATTATCGGCTAATAGCCGGTTGGATAATAAAAATCTCCCGATTTCGATTTACGGTTAGAACTTCGAAACACGGAATTCATAGTGAAAAATAATTAGAAATGCTTTCTGGACAAACATGATGTCTATCTTGACTCAAAATAATATTTTGAAGCCAATGGCGCAATCGGAATTCGATTTCGAGTTACGGAACTCAAAAACACGTTATTGGACCGAATTCGGGCGAATTTGGGGCCGACAGCAGCTCAAAAACTTTCCGTCACAAAAAATTACAAAAATTTACCACAAAATAGGAAATCACAAAATAAGACTAATCTATTTCACTCCCCGATGGGGGTTCTTTTCACCCTTCCCTCACGGTACTACTTCACTATTGGTCACATACTGCGGTACGAACATCGGATGTTGGATATCTTACACGCAGACCTGTTGAAGTCGTTCAACACATTGTTATACGTCAAACAGATTGCGGTACCATTCGAGGCATTTCTGTGATTACCCGGGATGGAATGATGACGAAAATAATACTCAACTATGGTTTAGCCTAATTCAATACTGATTAATTTCTAAAATTGATCGTTGTTAAAATAAATAATTAATAAAAAATACACAGAAAATTCACAGTGTTACAAAGGCGGTATGCACTTCTCTTGATACTCATTTTAAGTTGAATGCTAAACAATGTCCTTCAAATGAAGCTGAAAAATCAAATATGCAACGGGTTCCTTATGCATCTAATGTACATAACGGTGTGTACAAGACCAAATATTGCACATGTTGTTGGTACAATTAGTAGGTTTCTGTCAAATCCATGTAAAGAGCATTGGAATGCTGTGAAATCGATTTTGAGGTATCTTTATGGTACTACTAGTTTGAGGCTTTGTTTTGGAGGTGATAAACCTACTCTTGTGGGTTATACTGATTCTGATATGGCTGGAGACATTCATTCCAGAAAGTCCACTTCAGGCTACTTGATTAAGTTTGGAGGAGGAGTTGTGGCATGACAATCTAGGTTGCAAAAGTGAGTTGCATTGTCCACTACTGACTACTGGTGCACAGTTTATTGTCATTACAGAAGCACGCAAAGAGTTGCTTTGGATGAAGAAATTCTTGCAAGAGCTTGATTTTGTCCAAGACAAATACTTGTTATTTTGTGATTGTCAAAGTGTCATTCATCTTGGGAAGAATTGAACTTTTCATTCTAGGTCCAAACACATTGATGTGAGGTATCATTGGATACGTAATGTTTTGGATGCTAGGTTATTGGAATTGGCTAAGATTCATACAGATGATAATGGTGTTGATATGATGACTAAGACCTTATCAAGGTGGAAATTTAAAATTTGTTGTGAGATCATCGGTTTGGCGATTCTCTTCACATAGTTGGAATGGGAGATTTGTTGGGTTTGAGCTTCCTTCCTATATGGAGAAAGACACAGTTGGGCAAAGCCCACTTGTCTCACTAATCTAATGGATAGGGGTCAGATTCATATTGTAGTGAAATCAGTTTATGCAAAAAATAGGCAATGGAAAAGTGAGAGAGAAGCTGAAAGAACTCAACCCGCAGGAACTCAGAGCAGCTGCGGGATATTTGCGACTGCGTCTTCGTTCGCCGTTGGATCGGGCTGAAATTTGGATAGGAGGTTCACAACTTATAATAATTCTTTCTGAACGGTTGGATCGGTGAGAGTGCGTCTGGGTGGTAGAAAACGAACCAAAACAGTGACTGTTTTTCTAATTTTTTCTACAACTTTGTATTCTCATTTTCAAGTTTGTTGCTCTATTGTATGTTGTATTGTTGAGCATGTTGTTTTGTGATGTATTTTGAATACACTCTTGTATTCCTATTTTGATTATAGTGAAGCTTGATTGACTGGCTAGTGCCCATGGTTTTTACTTCTCACATTGGAAATGTTTTCCACGTTAAAATTCTGATGTCTCTTGTGTGTTACTGTATTATTTGATATTGTTCCTCATAGATTCTAGCAAGTTGGGAAAATTATTATCCGCTGCATACACTCTGTTAGAGTTTTCATTGTTATTGTGTTGACAAATGTCACATCCAATGAATATGCTCATGATAAGGATTTTAACATTAACCCTATGTGAGCATTTAGTGAGTCTTGGACCAATTGATTCTTAGTTGCAAAAGGTTATTTTTCTTCTATAAAGAACACACTCTCACTTCCCCTGGTGCGCATGTTAGTAGGGCCCATTCAAACACCATGAGAAAGATACTCTTCGAAGAACAACTACCACATGGGGGATCCCGACCCCATGTTCTTATTGTCCACTCATACCAACCAACCTTAAAGGAACTTTCTCTTTGTAATTTCGTACCATCATCCCCTCATTTTCTTTTGTAGTATTAAGGTTATTATCTCATTAAGATAAGAAATTAATCTCTTGTATAGTGTGTGATTTTCCCTTCCAACAACAAATATTATTTACATGAATCGATTTCTTGACTTTTTTTATCTATCACAAAATCTAGTAAAGTCTTACACTATATATCAATAACTTGTTAGTATCATCTTCCCATTATAAAGAGTACATATAACATCCCATAATCACAATAAACAAAAATAAATAAATGTCCAATTGGAGTTTTCCTAGCACTTTCACTTATAATCTAAGATCCATGTTAATATACATAACACAAGCTCCATAATCATTGTATCATCATAGCAAATCCAATCTAACTAATTTAAACTAAACCAAATACTATATTTTAAACTTGCAACCATATCCAACAAGTTTCTTTACATATGTTTCACCAAGAGTAATCAAAATAGTTACAGTGACATAGGTATACCCTAAGGTAAAAAGACTAAAGCTAATTGTACCTTTTATATTATTGACTTAATAATCTATTAAGAACTTAGAGAAAACAAAGCTTTTTGTGAGTTGTTTTTTCTGGGCTCTAGTCTCCAACTACATCTATCTAAACCAAAAGAATAGCTTTCTTTTTCACAAATTCTATTACCATTATTATTATTATTATTTTTAGAGTCCCAAGAAACTTCAAAATTAAGGGTTCATGATTAAGTCAAAAGCAGCTTTTGGACCCCTAGAAATGATTAATTCAGAAGCTGCCCATAAACCTGCTTCTTCAGTTGAGTTGCATCCCATTTTTGAGGTGTAGCCTTCGTTGCAGTCACAGAAGAATTTGCTGGACACATTCAACAGCTTCGGGTGTGTGGCCACATAACATGTCGTTGCAGCTGCCTACATTTTTTTTTGCAGCAGATCGAACCACAGAACATGCAGAAACAAAGTCAATGGATATAATGAAAAATGCCAAATAAAAATGAATTATTTATTTGTTTTTGATTTTTGTGCATTCAATGATTAATTAAAAAACGTTTATGGAAAAATTAAATATATTACTTTTCGAAATTATAAATTGGAATTTTACAATGAAAGTTTTTTATTCCATAACCGGTACTTGTAGAATAGTTGTTAACAAAATCTCTATTTTATGGGGTTGGATCCCCTATTTCTATTACTGTACAATCAAAATCAAAAGTATCTTACCACTCTAATGACTAAGAAATTGTTAATTCATTTAGCAGTGAGTGCTACTATTCAATTCTTGCTACTAGACACTTTTATCTATTTACTTTACATTGTTATTATATTTTTACTCTTAGAAATAGCTAAAAAACATAACTGTTCTCTCCAATAATGAAGAGAAGTCTAACTCAACATATGGTTAGTCTCTATTTCTCTTATGAATCTTAATAAATATATCAAAAGATTAAAAATAGTCAGATTTATATCATAATTTTATAAAACAATACAATATATTAAAGCAATTTTAGAAAGAAAAGAAACTAACGGTAGAAACTTCGGAAAAAAAACTTAGTATGGATCAGAGAGGACAAATATGATAGATTTGGATGATACAAAATACAGAATCCTATTTTTGTATTTTACCTGGGGAATTGTCTTTAAGAGCTTGGAACCCAAAAAGAATACTAAATCTGTTACAGAACAATAGAAGAGAAAAATCCAAAATCAATTACAAGTTATCATCAAAAAAGAAAAGTGAACAAAAGTTGGATAGTTTGGTTCCAACTCACAACCTGTAAGTAAGCCTTCACGCTCTCTAGTGAGTCTGGTTCTCACTACCCCTGGATGAACGCAATTCACTGTCACATTAGCCTCCATTTGCTGCAAAAATTAAATACAATAAAATATCTTGAGCAAATAAAATAGTAGAAAGCAAGACAAAACACCAATAACTGATTACTGATTAGGAGTGATTTAGGAAACAAACAAATTTCACTTTTTGAGATGGATATATTCCCTGTTTGTTTCTTAATTAAAGAGTAAATTAAATTTGCAACTCAAACTTTAAATTATATTAATTATCTTTCTTGTTAAAAACATTACATTTAGTTTCCTTACTGGGTATATGGTATATATAAAAGGACTAACGTGATAATAATACTTATTATCAGACATGAAAATAATTAATATAAACAATTTTATCATATTTCAACAGTTAAGATTAAAAGATATATATACATATCATCAATAACTAATTTTTAGTACTAATCATTCATAATTGTTTATAGGATCCTTTATATGAGATTTTATATATAATAATAATAATAATAATAATAATATAAAGCCTTTGTATGTAAAATATGTAAAAAGTCTGAAGATATTTTTTGAAGGATAACAATGGTAACAATGTCTGTGATAACCCAGAAATCACTATTAATATATATATGGGGATAACAATCATAACAAGGTCTGTGATAACAATCGTAACAAGGTGTGTGAGAACAATGTCTATTGTGATAAATGAAAACAATATAGACCATTTGATCTAGATTGAGGGGTTAAGATTAAAAGATATAAGCATATGACTATCATATGATAATAACTCACTTTTAATCCTAACCATCTATGATTGATTCTAAGACCCAAATTTATTGTTCTCAAAATGTTTTATGAGAACTATTCTCATTTGAGTAGTTCCTATATATAGGGATGAATTCATTTACACTTAATCTCATCCACTAATTTTTAAATCTAATAAACCAAGTGTGTGAGTGAAATAAATGATGAGAAAAAAAAAAGAATTCATATAACTTTTAAGTCTCATTTATATAATTTAATTAACTTATATGAAATATGTAACAAGGTCATTACTGACATATTAGAATAAGACTGAATGAGACAATATACATTTACTATCACGAACAACCATTTTTATTATTAAAGAAAAATAAATGGAAAGAGTGGGTGTACCTGTAGTCTGCGGGCAAGCTCGCTGGTGTGGAAAACGTTGGCAAGCTTGGAAAGAGCATAAGCACGTGTGGCATCATAATCGCTAGGGAACATAGGACAAATTTCAATCCAAGTGATCCAGTGTTTACCAAACATTTCACATCATCCATTTAAATTTATATATTTTAAAGTAATATTTTATATAAATTAAACATAATGTTGTGAATCTCATAAAATCATAGACACATTAATTCATAGTTTTGTTACCTTTTATTGCTGCTTATAAGACTTAGATATGACATCATATCCCCTGAAAACCACCCGTGTATTCCAGATGTCACGTTCACGATCCTGCCTTGTATCCCTGTCTTCTTTGCCGTTTCAACCATCCTCTCAAGTAATAACTTTGTTAGAAGAAAATGACCTGAAATATATACTCAAACAAAAATTTCTTTCCTAATTACTATGGTATCCAATAACATTTTTTAGAAGAAGAAAAATAAAATTTTGTATAATTAATATATATGTACTATCATCCTAAAAGAATTAAAATTAATGATATAAATAATGGATAATATGTTCACATTCCACAGTATTACACTACATAAACTATTTTCTCTTACAAATAAAAGACCCAATTTATTTTTAGTTAGGTAGGAGGAAATAATTATGAGGAAAAAAATTTATACATTAATATTATATCATCTACTATTTATATTTAATTATAATTGATTTTTTAAAATAAAATAAAAACATATACAAATGAATAATTAATGATGTACTAACTATATATGAATTTTTATGTTGTATAAATTTTTGTAATGGCAGTGCATAAGTATTACATTGAGTAATATATTCATTGTTATTTATATAAACATGTTTCACGTTAGGTTAATGTTACTTACCTAGATAATTAGTGGCAAAGGTCATTTCAATTCCATCTTCTGAGACGGCATGCTCATGTGCAAACTTCCCAGCGTTGTTACTAAAAATACATCACCATTCAAATATATGTATAAGAAAGATGAGAAGTATATTAAAATGAACATAACAGAATATCATTATTGCATGTAAGTGAAGTAAAAGTACATACATGAGAAGATTGAGAGGTAAATCTCGAGAGTGAAAGTGATTAACAAAGTTGTTGACTGAATTGAGAGAACTAAGATCAAGAGGCATAATAATAATATGAGAATCAGGGCACTCAGATATTATGCGAGCTTTTGTGTCTTCTGCAGCTTTCAGATTCCTCGCCGGTAACACTAGCCTTGCCCCTCGCTTCGCCAATACCCTCGCCGTTTCAGCTCCGATCCCAGATGTAGCACCTGCTCTCATTACATACACATATATTTTAAGATTGACACAAAATTGGGTGTGTAGAAGCACTATAGTCTATAAATATTAGATAACTAATAATAATAATAATAATAATAATAATAATAATAATAATAATAATAATAATAATAATAATAATAATAATAATAATAATAATAATAATAATAATAATAATAATAATAATAATAATAATAATAATAATAATAATAATAATAATAATAATAATAATAATAATAATAATAATAATAATAATAATAATAATAATAATAATAATAATAATAATAATAATATAGATATACAAAGTAATGAATTAATTATTATTATTATTATTATTTAAGAACTGCTATAATTATATTAAATTAAAAGATAAAATAAATATTGGATGATTTTTTTTGACACTCATTCATAATAGTTAATACATGAAGGGTAATACTTTGATAATAATCTAAAAAACATTAAAGTTGTAATTAATGTTTTGGTAGGAGAGAAGGAAAGAAATAAGAAGATTGATATGTGAGAAAGAAACTAATGAAAAATAAAAGAAATGAGAAATAGAATGAATTTTTGTATTGCTTGTATTGAAAAAGAAAAAATAAGTTCTTTCACACTTCTTCATGTGAAGAGATAAGCAAAGATATGTTATAACAAGTCATGTGTTATGTCTTAAATTTAATTTCACAACAATGATATTATTTCATTTGAAAAATTTAATCTTTTTCCATTTTCTCATCAAATGAGAGTGGAAATTAAATAGATTTGGAGGGCTCTACTTTATTTTTCACTATCTTTCCAAGTTTTCTCCTAAACTAATAGAAATAAATATGATCTTTCTATTATTTTATTCTCTCTTTTCTCTTATAATCTTATTTGAATGATATTAGAAATTAATATGTATGATTTTTTATTTAAATTTTGAAGTCATCATATTCCTATTAAATAACATTTTATCTTAAGGAAATGAATCATGTAATCAGAAAATGGTCAGATTTATTGTTGAATGTTATCCAAATTATTGGTGTTGAGTATGAAACTTAATGTCTTAGAAATAAAAAATTATAAATTGAGAAAAATACATAAGAGCTTGGTCAATACGCTAATAATGTACCATTAATAAAACAACAGTCAATAAAACCCATCATAATTATAATGAGAGAAAAAAAGATATAGAGTATAAAATTTTTATCCTTCACAATTATCAACTCTTCGAAAAATAGCAATGCAATGAATAAATATTACATTCTTATAATAAATAAATTAGCAATAATAAACGTAAATACAATTAATTGGTTGAAGGATTTTGATTACCGGTGATGATAGCGGTGACGGAGCTGAGATCGGCGCAGCCTTCAGTGACTTGTTCGGCGGTGGATTTGGATCCAAAGCCGCTTGGACCCCGCCACCCCATAAGGTATTTAACTGTTTCCAGCATCTTAAGAGAAAGGTATCCTATAACTCTTTGACTATGATATGGGTGAAAATCTTGTTCAAAAGACTAAGAGAAAGTGATTCTGGCTTTGTTGGTTTATATAAAAGGTGCTTCTCTTTTTCACTGTCAGGTTTTGCAGGCTCTGAATTGATCTCAATCAAGCGTTTAATTTCTGACACTGCAGGTTAAGCTTACGTGCAGAAGAAAGAGAAAAGAAAGACAAAAGAGAAAGAGTGGAAGAAGATAAAGGATAAAAAGAGAAGGAAAGTGATTAGAGAGAGAGAGAGAAAAAGGGATAGTAGGCGTGAGAGCGTGATACTGATACAGACACAATGGTTAAAGGCTATGGAAATGAAAAGGGGTTGCAACTCCTCGCTGCATTTTATAATCATTATTACTAATCATAAATGAATAAATGGTCCTAACTTATGAGTCATGACTAGTGTGTTCATGAGGGTGGACTGGAGAAGGAATATGAGTATAATATGTATTAAAATTTAAATAAGATAAATATATTATCTATTATTCATCTCTTTTATTTATATTTAAAAATGATAAACTTTTGTAAGATATGTTATGTATAGTATAGAACAACTATTACACTTTTGATTTCATGTATATTATTTTTCTCACCAAAGAGAGGGCAGGATATAAGAAAAGAATCATTTCAATGGGACAAACTGTTGTTTTTATATTTGTATTGAAAGATAAAAATATTAAATTATTCACATTTAAAAAATATAAATGTGACATCCTATTTTTTATAGAATGTAATATCTATTTTTTCACAAAATATTACCTCAATTAATTAAATATGAATTATAGATGATACAATAACAATATATCAAACTCATACAGTATTATATATATATTTCTCCTTTTCATATTATCTGTAATATATTTGTCTATTTATTACAGAATAAAAGAACTAACTCCACCTACAAATTCTCAATCATTCTTCTAGGTGAAGTTAAAAGAAGAGAAAAATTAGACAAGTTATTTTGTTTTGGTGTCTTTGACATTTATTTATATTATAAAATATAAAATTAAGTTTAAGTCAAGTTTAATCACATACTTAATATTATAAAAATATCATACTCCGATATTTTTGTGCAACAAGGGTGTTTTTAAATAGGGATGAAAACGGGTGAGGACGGATGCATGTAGTATTTTCTTGTTCCCAAACTCACAATATTTGCAGGTAGTGAGTATTTGCGGGTACCCAACGAATTTTTTATTTTAAATATATATTTATATAATTTTTAATAATTAATATGTAAAAATAATTATTATATGAATAATATAATATATATTTGATAAAATTATGATCATAAACAAGTAGGTGTAATTTATTATAAAATAATAATAAAATATATGATATATAATATTAAAATAGTAATAAATATACACATAAATTTAATTAAAAACTTAATATATATATTTGCGAATACTCACAGACTAAGTATTATAAAACCTGTTCATACCCATAAGTTATTTTTGCGAGTATCCGTTACAAGTATTTTCGTATGTACTTACAGGTCGAGTTTTTTTATCATCCGTATTTTTAAGGCATTGTGTGATGCATGATGTATCATTCTTCATTTATTTATTTATTTTTGTTGAACAATTAAAAGATAATGACACATAGTGTTTCTCCCAATATCACTTCGTCGACTATTATAGGCTAGTTTCAATTAAAGTTCTTTAATTTTAATTGTTTAAAGCATGATTATCAAATTATCAGTTCTGCCTATGTCACCAAATTATTTAGTTATTTATAAATTGCGTTGTATTGACAAATAATATATAATATACTAAAATGTAAAAGAAAAAAGTAGTGATGAGACTAAAACAACAATCCAGTGGATCGTGCATTATTTTTTAAATTGTATTGGTTTATTAATAGTTAATTATTCGATTAATGCTTTATCTTTCATCATATACCTTCACTGTTTCAGATGATTCCTTTTCCTTTTTTCCCTTTTCCTTTTTCCTTTTTCCTCTATATCTGTGTGGCAGGAAAAGACGAAAGAGATATACCGCTTTTATTTCTTGGCACCACTCTATTCTTGAACGATGATAATCTGATCCTGATACGCCATTAGATTAAGAAAATCTAAATGGAGTAATTAAAAAAAATCAATATTAAAAAGTGCTTAAATATATTGATTAAACAAAGGTAAAATAAAATCTGTGCTTTGAAATAAAAGTGATAAACTTAATTTTCTAATAAATAATGTTGTTAATTAAAGCAACTCTTGAAAAAAAAATGTATACAAGAACATAAGAGTTTCATCATCTACTACCCTTTTTACTTATCATTGAATCTTTGAAAAAATAATTCAAATGATATACTGAATATTCATTTATGTTTAAACAATTCAAAAAATAATAAATGGAAAAGAATATACCCCACTAATTTCTCTGCATGATCAATGGACATGTGCCAGGTTGAGAAAATGACACTGGTAGACTTTTTCTTATTAACGTCAATAATCAATACTAAATCAATCCTGCCTCATTTAACATCTTTGTTTTTTTAGGAGAATTATTTTTCATTCTTGTAAATTTGTGTATACACCAATTTTATCATTCAAAATAAAAATTTAAATAAGTATCTAAAGATCCTAAACGCGAGTTAAAATAGTCTCCCGTCAAAATAATAAAAAATATTAAAAAAATTAATTTGAAGTATAATTAAAATTTTGGGACCATTTTGAATTTTACAAAGTTGATACATACAATAATTTTGAATGACCAAAATAATAATAATTATTTTTTTTAATTTAAGGTTTAACAAGGGATTAATCATTCCCTGTAACATCCATCTTTAACCTTATATTATATATCATATGATGATATTTATGTGTTGAATTATAATTTTGTTTATATTTATAGAAGTCATTTTATATGTAATACTGATTTTTATTTTATAGTTAAAATATTGTTATGACCTTATTTTACTTTTTGATAATTATGATATCTTGATACTACTAAGAGTGTTCACACCTTTCAAGTAAGACACTAGTCTTGTTTGAGGTGCATAAATGTCATTTCCAACAAATGTCAATTGTAGGATTGTCCTATATAAATTTCTATATTAAATGAGAAAATAAATGAAATTGATAAAATTTTAAATTGTGACAATATTTAAATTTTTGACATACTTTTTATAAATTCAAAAGTAAAAGGTATTTTTACCTATTTTTTTAATCAAAGTGAATTAGATAAAAATGACACTAATAATTGTAATAATGACGAAAGAAGTACAAACTTAACTATACGAAATAAGTTTTTCTAATGAATATTTAAAAGCACATTTTAACAAACTCATAATTCATAAATCAACATTGAAAATAATGTAATTATTACACATATATTTAATAAATATATAATTTTTATGAGTTTAATATGTATGTAGTGTAAAGTTTTTTACACTCACATTATGTCAATAATAGATGATATATCAACAATACAACACTATTAGTTTATACAAATTAAAAACATTTTTTAATGGATTTAATATGTATGTACTGACAGTGTAAGTGATTTTTACACTATCAGCGAATCATTAACTATTCATTTATTAATTATTATTAACTCTCGAATAAAAGTAATAAAAATTAACAGTATATAATGTACTTGAATGTACATATTTTAAACTCTTTTTTAATACAAGTTTATCCACCTAAGTTTCTTGAAAGGTGTATTACACCCATCATAACAATCCACTTTATAAAGGGAGTAACATGATTAATGGCTAAAATGCTCACTGCGGTTGATTGATGAAACGAAATAAATGAGGGGATTGGGAAGAGGGACAAGCACCACTTTAGAGGTTATGTTTGATGGGATGAAGATCAACTGTTTCACATGGTATCCCACTTTATGTCTCAAGCCAATCAAAGTGTTTAATTTTATTATGTTTTGCTTTTAAAAAAATTATTTTATTTACGTGTTAACACGTAATTGATTTGAGACATAGAATAAAACATTATTTGGAACATATGATCTTCATCCACAAGTGAAGAAGTCTAAATTGTCAACGCAAGGGAATCACACCGCACGTGAGGATTGAAGATTCCGTGAACTTTGAACTCCAAAGCATGTCACAAACTTACTCCAAAAATGATATATCATTTTACTAATTTTTTTTTACTTACTCTTCTGTCTATAAGAGAGTGACATATGTCACACGGTAATATTTTATTTATTAATTGTTCTTTTATAATGTGTATTACTTTCTTATGAATACGAAGATTAATAAGAAGATATAATAAAAAGATATAAATTCCTCTTTCGTTCATGAATAAGTTAACGCCCTGTAAAGATCAATTGAAGAAAATATATATGGTCAATCATTCTTTGAGGAAAATTATATTTTAGTTCTCTTTCTATATTTGTTCTTATTTAAGTTGTTTATAATATTATAGCTCATAAATTTTAAATTATAAAAATGTAATAAATGTGATTATTCTTATTATTTTTTATATAATATTTATTATTTTCTCATTTATTTTTTATATAATATTTATTATTTTCTCATTTATTTTTTATAACAATTATAATCATTGATTTTCACATATATTTTTATTAATTAGGTGGGGTAGAGTTATAGAAATAGTCATTAATGTTACATTGGGTTTCTAAAGAGATAAATAAATAGGAATATATACTAAAAAGACAATTAAAAATGAATGGAGGTAATACAAGAAATAATGTAAAACGTTTTGATTGCACTTTTATAAGATAAATATATGCAATCCTTTATTATTTTTTAAATCCTCTCTTTATTAAAATTTTTGGTTATCTTTTCTTTTTTATGTTGTTGTCAATAACAGTCTAACACTACCAAATACGAGTATAATATATATATTTACAGGAATAATGTAAAAATTTATATATAATTAATGTATTATTTATAATTTATTTGAATTACTTTATTTTTTTTGAAAAATCAATAATAATAAAAAAAAAGAGTGAATAATGTAATAATAATATAAAAACTCTTATACTGTATATATTTTTATTATCAAATATTCACTCACTTTCATATCTTATGTTGTTTAAGGTTGACACATATAGAGTAAGAAATAACCATATTTACTTCTTAAGAAAAAGAAGAAAAATATTATTAAATTAGGTGGGGTAGAGTTATAGAAATATTTTTTATAACAATTATAATCACTGATTTTCACATATATTTTTATTAATTAGGTGGGGTAGAGTTATAGAAATAGTCATTAATGTTACATTGGTTTTCTATAGTGATAAATAAATAGGAACAAGCATATATACTAAAAAGACAATTAAAAATGAATGGAGGTAATACAAGAAATTATGTAAAAAGTTTTGATTGCACTTTTATAAGATACTTTATATTTTATATGCAATCCTTTATTATTTTTTAAATCCTCTCTTTATTAAATTTTTTGGTTATCTTTTCTTTTTGATGTTGTTATCAATAACAGTCTAACAATACCAAATACGAGTATAATATATATATGAGAACAATGTAAACATTTATATATAATTAATGTTTTATTTACAATTTATTTGAATTGCTTTGTTTTTTTTGAAAAATCAATAATAATTAAAAATAAAGAGTGAATAATGTAATAATAGTATAAAAAAATCTTATACTATATATTTTTTTCTGATCAAATATTCACTCACTTTCATATCTTATGTTGTTTAAGGTTGACACATGTAGAGTAAGAAATCATTAAAGATTACTATATTTTGGCTAAAATAACCATATTTATTTCTTAAGAGAAAGAAGAAAAATATAATTAAATTAGGTGGGGTAGAGTTATAGAAATATTTTTTATAACAATTATAATCATTGATTTTCACATATATTTTTATTAATTAGGTGGGGTAGAGTTATAGAAATAGTCATTAATGTTACATTGGTTTTCTATAGTGATAAATAAATAGGAACACAGCATATATACTAAAAAGACAATTAAAAACGAATGGAGGTAATAGTTAATACAAGAAATTATGTAAAAAGTTTTGATTGCACTTTTATAAGATACTTTATATTTTACATGCATCGTTTATTTTATTTTTTAAATCTCTCTTTATTAAATTTTTTGGTTATCTTTTCTTTTTCATGTTGTTGTCACTAATACTATCAAATACGAGTGTAATATTTATATATTTATAGTGTAAAAATTTACGTATAGTCAGTATATCATTTATCATTCATTTATATTATTATTTTCGAAGAGTTGATAATTAAAAATGAATAGTAAATGATATAATGATAATGTAAAAAACTATTACAATTTTTTTTCTGAATCAAATATTCACTCAGTTTGATATCTTATATTGTTTAAGCCAACACATGTAGATTAAGAAATCATTAAAGATTACTATATTTTGACTAAAATAACAATATTAAAATGTAATTATATTTTAAACAAACAAAAATATAAAACAAATGAAGAAAATAAAAGAGCATTATCAAATAAGAGTGAAATTGTAATCTTATAATATTGTTTTTGAAAATGAAGAAAAATGAATTTTTCGATTGGAATTGGAATTAAGTTGAAGTTCAATATAGTAAGGGCCAAATGGACTATTTTACTAACCAATATGTTAGGCTCGACCCTTTTTGTTGAAAATAAGGAGTTGGATTTAATGTCATCGTATATTGTGAAACCAAGTTTAGTAGTTAGCAAAATAATAGATTCGTCATTTTTCAATATAAAATTGCTGTGCTAGACTGCTAGACTTCTTATCCCCAACCTAAGGGATGAGTTTAAAATTCTTCATTTATTAAATTCCTTAAAATTCAATAAAAACTACTCCCTCCATTATATACCATTTCTAAAAAAAATCCAAATTTACTTACATTAAATAAGTCTATTATCATTTTCAAGAATACTAAAAATTCCTATTTTCCCTACATTAAATAAGTCTACTATCATTTTTTACACGGCCAGCTAATAAAGGACGCTTTCCATTTCTTTTAATTTGTCATTGAATATTGCCATACACATTAAGAGGTGCAATTAATATGTATAGTAGTCAATAATTCCTATGTTGATATAGTGTTGTAAAATATTAGTTTCCCATCTATACTAGAATTGTTAAAATGGGCAACCTGAACGAGTCAGGATTAGTCTGTTTATAGTTTGAACTAAATCAGATCGAGCTAAAAAGTCGTGGTACAATTTTTATATATTAAATTGTAGCCCAAATTCGCCTAAAGTGGGTTGCAGGTTGTGGTAGATTGACCCGTGTATAATATTAAAAATATTAATTTAAATTTTAACCTTTTTAATATATATCATTTTATATTAATTTATAACTTTTTTTGACACATTTGTTATATGCAATTTAACGAAACTCATAAATTTAATACTTTATGTTTGAGTTAAGACGTAATGTCAAATATACTTATATGATTTTTAACACAACTCATTTTAGTCATTTATTAAACTCTTATTCCTATTGGAATCTCACTTCCTGATACAATATAATTCGTGACTTCACTTTAATATATAAAGCTTTGGAAACTATAAAAAATATCATTCAATTTATGATAATATAGATTTAAGTTTAGAAGGAACACTATATGTCAAAGTATAACCACCACCATAATATATGGTCAATATTCTTTAATTTTATATGAAGACCATTTGTAGACCATTTGTATGCGCACAAGTTAAATTTGGTTGTGTGAAGTTTTGTATGCTAAACAATTATGTTTTCTTTTAGTTTTGTAGTAAGAACTATTGTTCTTTATTATATTTTTGTTGTGAAAGTTAAATCTAATTAAATATAAAATTAAGAAAGGAAAAGTGGAATCTATTTGGTTTAACATTTCTTCTCATTTGATTTGATACATTATTTTGTTATTGTGGTTAAAATGATATTATGCAAAATAGGAGAATAATATAATGATTTACTTTATAACATTTTTGAAGAGATTATTTTATTTTGTTTAAAGTTCATAACTGCAATATTTATTATCTATTTTTATTATAAGTTCATAGTATTTGTTACACAATTTTCATCTAAGGCTTATTAACAAGCCAAAGGTGTTGTAGATCATGGATATTCAACAACGTCGCTCAAACGAGAACTATTGAATGCCTACTTTTAATGTGCTCGTGAAACATTGTTGAATCTAATCTTATATATTACTGTGCTCACATTGACAATGTCTCGAAATACTGTTGAATGTCAATTTTAAGCGCTATTGTTATAAAATTATGGCGTAGTGGTGGTTCGATAATGAGAAGTTTCAAATTAATCATCTATTCTCCATAACTATGAACCCATAGCAAAATGATATTGTAAAAAGAAAGAACAAAATTCTATAAGAAATGACTATGATTATTAGAGGATATTTAGATTGATAGAGAATTATTCTATCTATGATTTAGTTAGTCTCACTTTGTTGGAGTTTATCCATAGTTTATCTTTCTCTATTAGATATTATTTGAGATTATCATCTTATTGTTTGTAACAATTTATGCTTATAAATAAATTGTTTGGGACTAACTCATATCAAGTTTGACATATCATTTACCATCGATCATTGCAAGTTTCTATATGGCATTAGAACAATTTTATCCTCTATGACCTATTCGGTAACCATTCCGCTGCTAAGATGCTGAAAATTCGAAAATATAATTAGACATATCCCTTTTGTTAGTGTTAGTTTTCATTCATTTTTCTCCTTTTAACCAAATAATTTCAAACTTTTATGTAAAAGTCATCTAAATAAATAAATATCAAACACTATTCCAATACAATAATTCATTTTCTTCCTATATTTATATATATGTGATAATCTTCACGCTGACGATCATTTTGGTAATGCCTTTTTTATTTTTTATTTTCTTCCATTGGTGATTATATCATTGAATTCTCTTCTCACCAACAACCATTCCGATGATGCATTTTCTCACGTTGGCAAATTATGTTAGTGCTGATTTTTTCTATCGACGATCCTTCTGATGGTGATTATACCACTGAGTTCTTTTTTCATCGATGATCATTTCAGTGATGTTTTTTTCTTCCCATTGACGAATTATGTTAGCATCGATTTCTTTTTCCATCGACGGTCATTCCGATGGTGATTATACCATTGAGTTTTCTTCTCACCGACAATCATTATGGTAATGTATTTTTTTCTTTCTCCCATTGACGAATTATGTTAGTGGTGATTTCTTTTCCATCGATGATTATTCTGATGATAATTATATCATTGGTTTCTCTTCCTACTAACGATCATTCCGATAGTAACTCTTTTGTCTCAGTGATGAATTATATTGACAATAATTTCTTTTCACATTGATGGTCATTATCATGTTGATTACATCTGAAGATTTGGCCCTTCACAACATTGTTCAACAATATTTCAGTGGAGTCCATATATTTATTTGACTATTTTTCATTTTTAAGGAATTATTTGTAAAAATTTTAAAACTTGCAAACTTTAGCTTAGCTTGAGTAGGCGTGTTAGGGGATATTTAAATTGATAGCGAATTATCATATCTATGATTTAGTTAGTCTCATTTAATTAGAGTTTATCTTCATTTATTAGTTATTATGTGAGATTATTATCCTATCGTTTGTAACAACTTCTGCTTATATAATAAATTATTTGAGATCGACTCATATGGAGTTTTAACTATCCTTTACCATCATCCCAAGTTTCTACTAGGACGACCCTCAATAAGAACTTAATACTCAAATTTCTCTGGAGAGAAGCAGTGAATACATCATGTTATATTCAAGTATCATGATAAGAAAATACCATAGCACAATTATAATCTTGCAGGTGATGATGTTAATCAAGCAGAAGATCCCTTCATCGGGAAGACTAACGAGCAAGGACAAAATCTCATTAACAGGAAGAATCACCTTAGGGAAAAAATGAGGAAAGCAGAGTAAAATGAGTAAATGTGAAAAAATAATCAATTAATTTCAGTTCCTCTCTTTATCCAAAGATCTCAGGATAAATTGCAATATGACTTTTAATCTCGGTTTTGGACAGAACCGTGATTATATTAAAGTACCATGACGTTTTCATGTTTCTTAGCTGTTTCTATTTTCTAATTAGGTAAAATTTGTTGGAACTAATTCAAAATTATTTTATATTGACTTGGGTATTTTCAAAATTATTTATTCAGTCTTGTATTTTTATGCACATTCGAATCTTATCAAATAGTTAAGATTACAAGTTCATAACAAATGCCTATAAGTACCTTATTTTGGGTTAAATTATAAGGCAATTGACTTGCTTATAAGCTATTTGATAGTGTTACCAAACACATCCTAAGTCAATTGGACTGACTTATAGGTTATGTTTGAAAAAAACAATCTTATAAGCTAGCTCAGAGCTTATAAGGTATATGAAAGATTATAAGATATGAGCAAAAAATGTAGAACATGATAAGCTAGTTGATTAAAAACATGCCTCTTTGGTAGGATTATATGATAAGTTAGATGAGAATACTAAAATGAAATAAGCCCTGAGCTTATAAGTCATAAATCATTTCAAGTAACTTATCAAATCCTGGCTTACTAAATAAGTCATCTTGCTAAACATAACTAAGTAGCTTGTTTTTTCTTAAATAAGCTAGTTAACTAGATTACAATCATCTCATTAACTTACCAAACACATGAATAAGTCTTTTAGCTTATTATATACTTATCAATCACTTGATCAATTAACTTTATCAAACATTTCCAATTCAACCAATATCAACTAGCTTATCAACCATATCTTGTCAATGTTGTCACCATAACATTTAATGAACTTGCAGATACTTCTGAAGGAGAAAAACGTAAATTCAGATAAACTAATCATAAAATATATATATATATATATATAACTTAAGAATGTTACTTGAATTTATTTTCCAATATATTTTGACTATTTAAATACAATTCATGATAAAGATTTATTCTTTTTACAAAAAACTAAATCATTAAGTGTGGTCACATGGGTCATCTTACAATACAATGGAGCACCCATTGAAAACTCAAGAACAAAACCATTACATAGACAATAATTATTCTAACTTAATTAAAGATTTTTAGTTCGAGTCTTTTTGAGTAAGTAGTTGGGTTAAATTTTTGGTATAGATAGTTTTTCTGCATATAATGATCCTATCAGACTCAGATATAATTATCTCAGTAGAGAATAAATATTGTTCCAACAAAGGAACTCAAGGACACTTTTGAGACTCATTCGGCATTGGGTAAGAATTTGGGCAAAGACCAGATATGCATTCAAGTTTCCTAACACCCATGATCGTATGCATAAAATGTGAAGAACTAATTAATTATATTTAAAACTAAATTCTTAGGCACACAATTTTCTAATATCAACAAAAATTTAATATGTATACAATGATAATATAACTGTTTTTTATATTGTCAATACAATCTACCATTCATATATTAGTCATTATTGACTACCAAACAAAAGTAATCTAAATCAATGACGGATGATGTCCTGCCAGTATAAAAAATCCCGCCAGTGTAAAAAACTTCTACACCGACAATGCACACGTATTAAACTCTATCAACAATGGTTCAATTTTTTTTTGACACTATCAAGGGTATTCCCTTATCTTTTTGGGTAAGGAACTAATCCCTTTCAAGGTTCGTGGTCGCCCCTTCCAACAAGTGTCGCTATCAGGAATCGAACTCTCGACTTTGGGATCCAATGAAACTTTATACCACTAGACCAACGTCTTATTGGTATAAATGGTTCACTTTAGCCTATAGTTAAAGAATTTTTCAAATTTAGCCTATAGTTAAAGAATTTTACATATAAACATGTATCTAGTCTTTCATTCTACTACATAGTTTATCATAGCAATAATAAAAAATTTCTTAATGGACTGAGGACTATGACAGTTACTTCCTCAATAATACCTTGTACCTAAAAGTTGTTCTCTATGATTTGTCTCCTGCATATAAACACAACCCATCTTATCACAAACCCTAGATTTTGCATGCATTTTTTAATAACCACAATCATCAATGATATTATATTCTCTCGTTTATGCTCTGCTTTTGGTCATTGTTGATTAGCTAGAAATCTTTATTTGACTACCAATTGTGGGACTCAAGTCAGGAGAAGCAAATTCCATTAACCAAATTGCATATTAAATTGTATGATACTTACCACTCACTCAATCTAAGTTGGCTAGCTATATGGGTAGGGTATCAATATAATAAGAGAATAACTATCTCCTCATATGAGGAGATAAATTATCTTCTCTAGCCATTAAAATTATAACATTAAATCCTATTTGACCATTTTATACAAAAATATTTTAAAAACTAAAAAACTTAGAACACATGTCATAATTAATAGCGAAGAGATAACTTATATAGTATATGAATATATACTTTATTATAATATAACAAAAACCCATACACACATTTGGCTTGAGTAAAGTATTGAGTGGCGTCATTTGAATGCAAAAATTCTTCAATGATTGCCATTAGATCTTTAGGAATCTTGGAGGACCCGCATCCTTGGCTTTAGGATTATGCTTTTTAATTTTCTTAATTTACTTAAATAAATAAACTATATATACATGATTTAGTGATACTAATCATCCATCCACCTTTTTAGTTAATTTATTTGTTCTTCGATTGAATACCAAATAATAGCTGACATTTGTTGATTAGAATGTATGGTTGGGCAAATCTTCACCAATATATGACAATAAAGAAAAAGAAACCAAAAAAGTAAAGAGAATGGTGCGTGGGCAAATGAGGGAATGGTTGGTGGTAGAAGCCAGAGACGCATGTGAAAGTGGAGAATTGTGACTCGGGAACCTGAATGGGAAAAGTTTACAAAGCATATCAATATGAAAGTTATTATCTGATATAATAAAGAATCATACATGAAGTATCCTAGAGGGGAAAAGAAAGCTTAGTGCCCTACGTGGAACATAGTTAACAATTTCACATGACGAATCAAGTTGTGTTGTGAAGAAGCATTGTTGGGAACAAGCAATAGAATTAAAGAGTGACTAATAAATAAGAACATACACAAAAAGACAAATAATCTGATAATGAGGTTCGACTAATTATGCATGCATCCATAAGAGATTTGGATTACAAGCTTCAGTCAAGCACAATTAAGGTTTATAGAAAACATATACATATGGTAGTACCTAAAGCCAATTCTTCGTCGATCCATGGTCGTGTTGGCCTCCATGATCAGGTTGTGGATGATTTTGTAATACTCTCTGATGTGCCACAGTACAATTGTGGTGGATAACACAACTTATATATGGAACCCTCTAGAAATTTTAATCAGGAGGGTGTTCTCGAGAACAGAGTGATGGTGTCCCACAGTCCGATCGTGCTTCACTTTCGCACTTATGAACCACCATAACCATAAATTTCCACTTTGACTAACATCAAGTATATTATGTCTTGCAAAGTAGATAAAATTATGACTCTCACAAAGTAATTGAACTCTAGAAGAGATTTCCAACTGAACCATGGAGATTTCCTGGAAACCTCATGTGCTGTGATCGAGGCCGTATCTGATACAAGTAATATAACAATTAAAAACTACAGTACTAGGAATTGACTTCTACGTCGTTTCCCAAAGATTATCTTTCAAGCAAAGCTTCAAACACCTTATACTCACACACAAGGGATTTTTTGTTGTTGGATAGTATGAACATAAATCAAATTCAGAAATAGTAGTTAAGAAATGTAATAAAACGACTAAATCCCTTTGGTTCGTTTGTTCACAACTCAATCCTTGGTTTCAAAAGATTATTTTCAGATTCCAACCATTAACTTCTGAATTTTTTGAGAACCAACTAACTAAGCGATAATCAATTCAAAGTTCCAAATCCTAAGCCTCTAACTAAGCAAAATCAGCATAAACATGAAACAATTAACAAATTCACACGAACTAAGCATTCATGTACTAGAGAGTATATCAACTAAGCGAAGATAAACTCATAAACTAGTTTCTAAGATAGAAGAAATCAACAATAAAGAAATAAAAAATACATTAATAACAGAACCTCAAAAGATGTGATACATTACCAAAAGAATTTAGTCTACAAGTTTAGCCTTCCATTCAGTGGAAGATACAAACCGAAAATGAAGAATATGAATGAAAATAAAAAATGAAGAAGATGTGAAACCCTAGCAGATCAAAAGAGGGGAACACGAAATTCTAAAAATGAGTGAATGTAGAGAGTGAGAGTTGAATTCGGGTTCCCTCTTTTACAAAGAGTAAAACCGAAAATGAGCCCTAAACAATGGACCCAAAACTAAAACCGAATTTACAAATAAAAACTCCCAAAATAAAAATACTATCTTCACTCTAACACATATCCTCCACTTCCATAATGCCCAAAATGTCATTGGTGCCAAATATGATCTGAAAATGATAATATATTTAATCAGACTAAATAATCTCAAATTAAGTCATTTTAGGAATATTAGTCCAATAAAGTTTAAACCACTAAACCATGTAAAACAAAGTCCATTAGGCACCAGGAATCATCAATCATGCTAAATTAAGGTTGTGAATAATATGTAATATATTGTTCATCAAATACCCCCACACTTAACCTTTTGCACTCCTGGGAAAAATCAAGAAATAAGGCTATGCTAACTGATATGCACCAAAGTGAATCATGCAAGAAGATCACAAAAACTAGAAAATGAAACACCTAAGAAAATCACATTTCACAATGAAATCTAGGAATTCAATGAAATGGACAAAATCAAACACACAAGAGTAAAAGAATCAAATTAAGATATCCATAAACATCAACCAATGAATTCAAGTTGTCACGAAACCAATCAAACCAAGAGGCGTGTGAACACTCACTTTTGTCCGACTTGATTATAAAAATAAAGTGTACAAAAGTTTCAAAGCAACAAATTCAGAACGAATGAATTTGTGATACATTTCAGAATCAATTAAATTTTCTGTGAATATCTAATTCATAACTAATGATTAGAAACATTTTAATTACCTACCATTTCAATTCAATTAACTTAATAACTTTTGATTTACTTGGGATTATTACATAAATAAATAATGTCATATAGCACCTTAAAGTAAATATCTATTGATGAATTATAAAAGTTTTCCTTGAAAGGTGACCACTTAATGTGATAGGATTTTATTATTGTTAATGGGCGTAACGCATTGTATTTAATTTTTGGATTGTAAACTTATCTTGTTCATACCATACATATCCTACTACATTTCAATCACTAGCCCATTATTTAACAACTTTGTCACTAGACCTCATGGTATCTTTTGTTAATTCTATACCATTCATCTAAAATTCTTCATGAACATACTAATATTTGTTACAAACAATGCATAATCAATACAAATACTAATTGTAATCATTGGAATAAAACTGCCCCAAAAGAATATATCAAAAAATCTTTAAAGAAGATCACAAAACTTCATTTATGCAATATGTAATATGAAATGCAAAACACAACAACATAAAATAAGTAGATAAAAAACAAAGACATACCGTTAAGAACTTTGAGTTCAATTCACAAATTGATATAAACAGTAAATAGAAAAGAAAGCATATTGCATTCAAGGGATATGGTACTTTACCTGTCCTTGGCGTCGCGGCGATCGCGGTAGTGAACCACCGAGGATGACAAAGGATGGTGGCCTCAAGGCTTTGCCATCGATGTGTCTCCCTAACCATCCTAGTTCAAACCGTGGCTGAACCCTCTTCGTCGCCTCCCTAAGTTGTTGGCGCCCCTGGAACGAAGGAAGAAGGAGAGGTGAAGAGGATGGTGGAAAGGAGAAGACAACATCGCACCATCACGTAAGCTCACTAGTTGGCTCGAATCTTGGTCGCCGTCGCTGGAGAAGAAGAAATGAAGATTACTGACGTGCTTGAGAATGGGGGTAGCATTTGGTTACCCCTTTTACATTTTTGTATATTTGTGATTTTTATTGACATTCAAATAATAACACCAATAATGGCATGCAAATAATGACATTAAAGTCAATATAATTTTTAATGACATTAATAAACATATGTGATAATAATTTTAAAACTTGATCAAAAGCGTTTGTTTAACGAAGCGATGTTGAATATATTTCAAATAACAGCGCACGCTTAAAAGTCCGCCGTTAAAGATCACTCTTATAATACAACATTCGTTCAACAAAGCTTATAAATGCATGCACTGTGGAGGTGTTATCCGTGGATCCAATTTAACAACACGTGCTTTAGTATGCGCTGTTGTTTAGCTTCCGCATTTTTTATTAACAATTTTATTCTGGAATGCACTATTGAATAGACGTTGTTGTATATCAAATCTGGCGTAGTGGTATTTTAGAATAAATCTCCTTTCATAAAGCCTAGAGCTCAAATGAGGTGACTGGAGATATCTTCTTAGTGTTTGAGATTTTCAAAGATGCCTTGTGTCATTAGAAAATTTTGCCTAAGGATTTGCAACATTTTGGGTCTTATATTTGCATCACCCTCTGTTTCATATAAATTGTTGAATCAAATATCTCACATTAATGCATGAATACTTTGGTTTCTTTTGTGTGTGTGGTTGGAATGAGAATTGTGGAATAAAGTATGAGATGATAATTTGTATAATCAGTACATTAGTATGTACTTGTAAAAAATATATGCATTGGAATATTAACTTTATTCCTGAAATAGAAATATGGGAGCCCCATTGTTTGGTGATGCTAAGCCTTGGGAAAAGTAGCAGGACTTTCAAAAATGATATGACTCATTAGTTCCTCGAGGACTACTACATATAACTTGATTCTCTTGATTTGATTAAACCATGAGTCTTGATTGAAAATGACTGTTATAAGGGTGCTTAGAGGCAGTAATGATGTGACTTGATTTTTATCTTTTCTTTTTTCTTTTGGAATATTTGGAATGCAAATTTTTAGATTAAAAAAAAACTAATTCCTTTTATTGTGAGATGTTGGTATAGTAAGACATAACATCTCGCATTTGATTACTTTGAGTCGTACCTTGATAGTTTCTCATGCGTTGATGACAATCTTTAGAGGAAACACAACGCCTTAAACCAAGATTGCATCTAGATCATTTGTTAGCATTGCCCAATAAACATCTTTCCCTACATTTGGTATCTTGGGCGCGTACCCACAAGTTCGCTTGCAGTTGATGACAATTTCAGAGGAAACTCAGGGTTTCAGACCTAGATGGCATATATTAAATGCAATATGTTTTTACCCATTTAGTTTAATTTGGATAGCAAAATATTGTTATAACACTAAGAATTGATCTATTGTCTTTATCAGAATCTCGCTCAGAAAAAAGGAATTTATTGAAGATTTCAATGTTTTATGCATGATTCGATGATATGCATGGTGTAAAAATTTTGTGGATATGGTGCTTGAAAATGTGAATATATTGTCTGTCTTTTTTGATGCATATAAAATGCATGAATTGATTTTTTTTAGATGGTTTATGGCAGCATATGTAATGCTATTGCATGAAATGCAATGTTGAAATGATTTTTTTTAGAAAATGTATGCCTATGAAGGTGCATGAATTGATTTATTTTTAGATAATGACTTATGTAATGCATTATATGATAATGCATGAAATGCAATGTTTGAATGACTTTTTGTGAAGGTGTACATATTGTCGATGAATGTATGATGATATATCTTTTTTTGTATGACCAAATGAATGTTTGATTGATGATTGTTTTACCCTTTTTTTGTTTTTCTGAATGTATGTATCAATTGATGAATGAATATATGCATAATATTTTTTTGTCTTGCACCCTTTCTCCCTACCTTCACCATGACCACAACCTCTTCCATCATTTCTGCCATCACTTCCATAACACCTCATCCATGACCACCTTGATTACCGGTAACATCAACAAACCCAGAATCCGTTGTCATCGCCATACCAATCATTGTCTCCAAAAATCACAAGCAATGAACACTAACACACTACCACAAGGCCTCTTTCCACTAAACTTAGTTTGACTACATATCTAGCAATGTCATAGTATCATATATCATATATATAGAAAAACCACTTAAGTCTAATTCTTTTGTGATGGTTCCACCTATGTTTATTTTAGTCTTCCTATACTTCTAACAATTTGTCCCCCACCCATTAGGTCTACCTTCTTCATGACACATCCCAAAACACCACCCATTTGCTCTATAATACATTCACTTCTAATTTGATCATGTTTAACGTGTATTTGCTCATACAACATAATATTCTCATCTCTTTCCTCCATTCACCCGACATTTTCTTAGACTCCATAATCTTGGTAAAAAAAACTTTGTAAGTCAGCATATATATTTCTCTCATACACTCTTCCATACCTCAATAAGAATAGTATTTGTTTCAATTGTTTTGCCATTACCCACCTATATTATGCTTTATTTCAAAACTCTATATAGTCCATCTTAAACTAGGATAAAATGTGAAAGTTGTATTAAATAATTGTTGATAGTGTTTTAGAAATGAAAAATGATAGTAGTGAAAATAGAAGTGGAGAAGCTTTGGAGCTACACAACTTAGAATGATTTACTTCTTATTTGGATGCTTCACAAATGAAGCGTGAGTGCCTATTCATAGGCTTTCTACAACACTTATGAATTTCTAGATGGTTCCATAAGTATCTAGTATACATTTTTCTCAAGATTTCTAGATACTTCTTTAATTATAATACTAAATGCTTATAATAGAATATTCTAGAAGCTTAGGATAATTCTAGATATTATGATACAATCATCGCTACTTGTTTCTACACAAGTGTGGAAGCTTCTAGAAAGTGTGCATCAATATTTTAACACTCATCCTTGATGCACATTTTTGTAACTCCTAACATCAATCGTAGTTGCTCAAACTTTGGCCTTGGTAATGCCTTAGTGAATATGTGTGCAATTTTATCTTCGGTCTTGCAATACTCGAGCCTTATTTCTTTATTCTCACTTGCTTCTCTAACAAGATGATATGTAATTGTGATATGTTTTGTCATGTTGTGATGGAGTGGATTCTTTGCTATCGCTATCGCCGATTTGTTGTCACAATAGATTGTCATAGGCTCCATCTCTTGATCTCCCATATCATTGAGTATTCGTCTAAGCCATATAGCTTGGTTAGTCGTCTCTACAACTGCTAAGTACTCAGCTTCTGTTGTTGATTATGCAATGATTGCTTGCTTCTTTGACGCCCAAGAGAATACTCCTGATCCAAGTGAAAAGGCATAGTCTGATTTGCTCTTTATATCATCCACTGAACCTGCCCAATCACTGTTAATGTAGCCGTGCAATGTTGAGTTGGTGTTGGTCTTATACCATATACCAAATTCTTTTGTTCCTTGTAAGTATCTAAGAATTATTTTTCCAACTCCAAAGTGGATTTGACTTGGGCTTTGCATGAATCTTGATAGAAGACTTGTAGTATACATGATATTTGGTCGAGTGGCAGTAAGATATAAAAGACTCCTGATCAAACTCATGTAGAGATCCATTGTCCTTTTGTAGCTTCTCATTAGTCACGGTCGGAGTAGCACTGGTTTGCATTCACACATCTTAAACTTCTTTAGTAGTTCTTCTATGTATTTCTTCTCTGATATGAATATGCCTTCCTTTCTTTGATTTACCTCAATTACGCGGAAGTAGTGCATTAAGCCTAGTTTTGTCATCTCGAATGTCTTCATCATGTCTTCTCTGAACTCTATTATCATCTTTATATTGTTTCCATTGTATATAAGATCATCTCCGTACAAGGAAACTATTAAAGTATCATACTGACCTTGGGTCTTAATGTATAGTGTAGGCTCACTCTTACTCCTCCTAAATCCTTTTTCGACAAAGTACTGGTCAATTCTAATGTACCATGCTCGAGGAGCTTGCTTCAGGCCATATAAAACCTTCTTTAATTGTAGCACTTTGTTTCCGTTGCCCTTGCTCATGAACCCTTCTGGCTTCTCCACGTAGATCTCTTCTTGAAGTACTCCATTGAGGAATGCAGACTTGACATCTAGCTGGTAAGTGCTCCATCCTCTTTTCGTTGCAATAGATATTAGAGCTCTTATAGTATCTAGACGAGCAACTGGAGCAAATGTCTCATTATAGTCGATTCCTGGTTGTTGAGAGTAGCCCTTGGCTACTAGTCTTGCCTTGTGCTTCTGTATAGTGCCATCATGATTGAGCTTTGTTTTATAGACCCATTTTACTCCAATGATGTCTTTATTTTTTGGACAATCTACTAGTTCCCATGTGTTGTTTTTATCGATCATTTTTATCTCTTCTTCCATTACCTTGATCCATACTTCTTGTCTTGATGCTTCTTCAAAGCTTCCAGGTTCAACTATGGCCAAGTTGCATGTCTCATATATATCTACCAAAGATCTTACTCGTCTTGGAGAAGATTCTGGTGAAGATTGTTCATGTGGAAGTGTAGTTGGCGCACCTGGATCTTCTATTGCTTCTTCTACTTCCCTAGTTACTTGTGGTTGTTGTGTTGGAATGGAGATGTTGTGTCTCTAAATCTTGCCTTCATTCCAGTTCCAAGCGACACTTTCATCAACTTCAACATCTCGACTGATGATAAGTTTCTTCGTTTCTAGATTGTATATCTGATAACCTTTTGATTATGTACTATATCTCAAGAAGATGCCTCTTATCGTCTTGTCTTCTAGTTTGTGTATCTTTTCTTTTGGGACATGTATATAACAGATGGATCCAAAGACTCTTAGATTTTAGCTTATAGCTTTCTGCCGCTCCAAGCTTCTATAGAAGTTTTACCTTCGACTACCTTTGTTGGACATCTGTTCATTATGTAGACAGTTGTGTAAACTGCTTCGGCCAAAAAGGTGTTGGGCAAACCTTTCTCCTTGAGCATCGATCTAGCCATCTCCATGACCATGCGATTTTTCCTTTTAGACACCCCATTTTGTTGTGGAGTGTAAGCAACTGTGAGTTGACGCTATATGGCTTCATCCTCACAAAATTTATCGAACTCGCGAGAGTTTTACTCTTCGCCAGATCACTTTTGAGTACTTTTATATATTTCCCGCTTTGCTTCTCGACAAAGTCCTTGAATTTCTTGAATATTCTAAAGACTTCTGATTTTTCTTTTATAAAGTAGACCCATGTCATTCTAGAAAAGTCGCCGATAAAAAGGATGAAGTACCTGTTATTAGTGAGTGATGGCGTCCTCATTGGTCCACATTCATCAGTATGGATAAGCTCCAACAAGCATTTTGCTCTCCAAGCTTTCCCACTTGAAAATAGTAGTATGTGTTGCTTCCCAAGTAGACATCCTTCACAAGCTCCTTCATTCTCTTGGATGCATGGAAGATCCCTCATCATTCTTTTATTATATAATAGCTTTAAGGCTTGATTATTAAGATGACCAAATCTTCGATGCTATAGCCATGATTCATCAACTTGCTCCTTCATGGCAATGTTAGTAGCATATTTCCAAGTTATTGGAAAAATTCTATTTCTTTTCTCCATTTTAACTTGGACTATTTCAAGCTTTCTATTATTGTCATAAATATTGCATGTGTCTCCCTAAAAGTGGAGAGAGTAGCCTTTCTCCGTCATTTGGTCAATACTCAAGAGATTTTCTTTAAGGTTAGGAACTAGTAAGACAACTTTGATAAGTCGTGTACCTGATTGTGTCTCCATCATGACAGTGCCCTTGCCTTTGGACTCAACCATGGTGTCATTACCCAATCAAACTTGCACTCTGACAGATTCATCAATGTCTTTGAGAATGCTCCCATCTTTAGCCATCTGGTTACTACAACCACTATCCAAGTACTAGTTTTTTTTCTTTATCACGACTAGAGACTTTGTTGGCATAGAATAGTTGTTGGTCATGTTGACATTCTTCAGTGAAATTGACCTAATGATTATTTTTGTTGCAATATTGGCATTGTATCTTTCCTCGATATCGACAATATTTTTCCGAATGGCTTGGCTTCTTGCATATGCCACATGGAGGATAGTTTGCTTGATTGTTTCTAGAGAAATATTTAGAAATCCCTTTCTTTGTAGAATGTTTCGCACCAATATTATTTCTTCTTCCATATTCTTTATTCTGAGACCTTAGTCTGAGCTTTGATTGAAAGACATTTTCTAGCAAACCTTCATCATGCCTACTCAATCTTTGCTCATAAGCTTCTAGAGAGCCCATTAATTCTATCATTGATAGAGTAGACAGATCTTTGGTTTGCTCAATTGTAGTAACTATTGAGTCATATTTTTGAGGAATAGAAATTAGAATATTTTCAACAATTCTTTTGTCAAGAATATTTTCCACATATGCTTTCATTTGATTGAATATTTCTTTTATTCTAGAATAATAGTCTTTTATGGTCTCAGACTCTCGCATCTTAAGTAATTCAAACTCACGCCTAAGAGTTTGAAGTTTAATAGTGCGTACCTTGTCGCTACAATGAAACTCCTCCTTTAGTGTATCCCATGCTTCTTTAGCACTTGTAGCAAGATAGTCTATGCCAAAGCTTGTTGTAGAATAAATAACGCTTTTGCATCTTTTTACACATTCTCTTTCAACTCCTTTTTCTTAGCCGTAGTAAGAGTTGAAGTATTCTCTGGAGTAGTGAATCATTCTTCTACAATATCCCACAAGTCTTGGGACCAGAAGAAGGTAGTCATTTTTGTGCTCCAAAAATCATAGTTTTCTCCGGTGAAAATTGGAATATGAAAAGATGATGATTGAATAATGCTAGCCATAGCTCAAGATGTATAAAGATGGTTTAGTATGGATATGAGATTTTTAGAGGTAGTTGAAAAATGGATAGAGTAGTATTCTACGCCCAGTGTATGACCGAACATAGCTCTGATGCCACTGATAGTGTTTTAGAAATGAAAAATGATAGTAGTGAAAATAGAAGTGGAGAAACTTTGGAGTTATAGAACTTAGAATGATGTGCTTCTTATTTGGATGCTTCACAAATGAAGGGTGAGTGCCTATTTATAGGCTTTCTACAATACTTATGAATTTCTAGATGGTTCGATAGGTATCTAGTATACATTTTTCTCAAGATTTCTAGATACTTCTTTAATTATAATACTAAATGCCTATAATAGAATATACTAGAAGCTTAGGATAATTCTAGATATTATGATACAATCATCACTACTTGTTTCTACATAAGTGTGAAAGTTTCTAGAAAGTGTGCATCAATATTTTGACAATTACAATCAACCTAAAACTATAACAAATCTCAATCAAAACAAACAAATACTCGAACATAAATTTTACACTAACACCCCATCATAAACTTATTTAATCTGCACATGCCGATGGTTTGTCTTTCTTGGTCACTTAAACATCTTTCTATAACCATAATATATCATCATATAGAATCTAGTTTGCTTAAAGCCATTACCTGAAGTGTACTAACTTTCCTGAAAGTTGTTATTAGCAATGTAACCCTAAACTCTTAAACCATAATGGATGATCCTCGAGTCCAAGTAATTAAATCAGATCCTAGCTAATAAATTTGGAACCAGATTTCTGAGATTGTATTAGTATTTAGTACGGTGTACAACCCAAATTGCACCCTTTGTGCAATAGAATTAAATCTTTGATTAATTCAAAAGTTTCCAGACTCAGAGACTTTCCTATGTGTAACTTCAAAACCTAAAATCAAAATCCATCAATCAAATGCAGAAGTTGTAATGTGTGTTTTCATCATTGCAATTTAAATTATTTTGTCATTAAAAATTATTTTTGAATTTAATATGATTAGATGCGGTTATAATGTGGTTATACTGCGGCTGATGCAACCGTGTCATTGTGGATCACAACCACAATATTACAGCTGTTTCAGTTCACGATTTGAATCACGGCATCCATACATCTAGTGTTAGGTCAAAATCAAATAATAATTAACGAATCAAACAAATTCAAATAGTCATAATAACATGAAGGAATGAACTGCAACAGGTAGTCAAAGATAATATTAATTAATATAATCATATGCGTATATTGACATCACATGATCATAGTGTAATTCTGCAAAAATAGGGGAATTGAAATTGGGATCCGATACATCTGATACATATAAAGACGAAAAGGAAAAGGCCTATACAGCGCAGAAACGACGTCGTCATGCTTCAAACTGGTAGGTTGGAGATATCGCTGGTGTTATGGCCGTTGACCTGAACGACGGGAGGGCTTGTGGTGGTTGTGGTGGTGGGGGTGATGGAGGTGGTTGTGGAGTAATCGCCGTCATCATCGTCGTCGTCGTTGTCGGGGTCAGAGGTGGAAACGTTGACACAGGAAAAGCGTTCCAAAGAAGAGAAGAAAGCGGAAGAGACGGTGGACCCCACCCAGGTGGCAACCTGATCGATCGTATCCTTTGATATTATGCCACCGTTGACGTTATTGTTCTCTTCCACCGTCGCCGCGTTGTTGTTCTCCATCGCCACCGTGCAATTAGATCCAAAAGTTTCTTTTTTCTTCCTCAGACGTTTTCTGAAACGATGAGAGGAGTGGGTTAACCCAGGAGAGAGGAGAATAAAGGAAATGTGGAATTACCTTGTTGTCCCCTCGTTTTTTCTAATTTTCTTTTCCGTAATTATAAATCACTGGCCCACCATGGTCCACGGCTTAACATTTTTGCATGAATTGTAGTTTTTAAGATAGAAATTCAGGACAGTATAAAAAGCCATTTGAATTATGATTAAGTTTGATCAATTTTAGTAATATTTGATGGATGAAGATACTTCATTGTTATTGGTATCCCGGACCAATTAAAATATATTATATTTTAAAAAAATTATAAAAATATAAAGTAGTATTTTTATATTATTTGATAATATTCTATTGAACAAAAATATAGAGACAAAATCATCTTAAGATAGAAGATCCTTCTTCAATATTCGATTGGGTATAAGTGAATCAGATTATTAGTGAAATCGTCTGAGTCATAAACATGCTTTCACCTAACCACATTAAAAAGTTGGTCTACTATGAAACTTAGGCCAGTATAATTTTGACAAAACCAGATGCTTTTAATTACCGGAAAATCCAATATTATAAAACATTATTGGAAGTAGATGATAACATATTTCCTTTTGAAATATTTTAAACTTTATATATAATTAGTGTAAAAAATTATACATAATTACTATATTATTTTTCATTCATTAATGATAATATCAATAATATATAATATAATGACAATATATTTTTTTTAGATATTTTAGTGGTCCATGTTTTACATTATTTTTAAGTGAAAAATTATGATTTATGTTTAAATTCAACCTTACTTCACACTTGAGTGTTGGAATCTCCCGTACAATAGAGATCCATACTCATTTTTGCCCTGCTAATCAATAATATTTTTGTTTGATTGATTTCCAAATATCAGCTTGAATTCAACCAAAAACCTAATTACAGGCTTCATTTAAATCGGTAAAAAACTACATTTTTGAAACTTAACCCAATTTTTAAAAGAAATTTCACCATTTACTATATAAATAAAAATATTGCTAATGATAAAAATAAGAAAGGGAAAATAAATTTTACAAAAGAAATTGAACAATTGTCCTCCGATAAAAAAATAATAATAATTGCCACCGGAAGAAACCCTGGAGAGCCGGTCAACTTTATTTAAAATGAAATCTGATTGTTATTAAAATTGAAATAAATATAGAAGTTTTTTATACTATTATTAAATATAAGTTCTATAAATAAATAATGAATATTGTGAATAACTTATTAAACTCATCAGTTTATACTTTATATATCACATTTATGAAAATTAAAATAAAAACTACATATTTTTGGCTTGTGAAAATATTTCCCTCCTTTTTCTACACAATTTTCGCTATTCTCGAACCATTATTTGAGTTACCCAGTTTTTTGTTATGAACTACCCCACCCTCAAACATTAGTTCCCTTTTCTCATGATCAGATTGGTGCGTGATACAAGACTATCACGCACATGCCAATTAGCATCACATTACAAAATCAACACCACCAAACTATTCTCCTTTACTACTACTACTACTACTTCCCAACCATGCACATTCGATTCTCATGCCTACGCCAACATGCTTCAACAAACAATTCAAAATCGCAGTGCCGCTTCCTCGGGGAAGCATGTTCACTGCCACGTTATCAAACGCGGGGAATCTTGTTTGGACTTGTTTGCTTACAACATTCTCCTTAACACGTATGTGCAGTCTGGCTTCTTAGACGATGCATCAAAACTGTTTGATGAAATGCCTATTAAAAATACTATCTCTTTTGTTACATTGGCTCAGGGTTACTCGCGTTCGGGCCAATTCTATCGTGCTCTTGACTTGACTCTCGGGTTGTTTAGAGAAGGATATGAGCTGAACCAGTTCGTTTTTACTACTGTTCTCAAGTTGCTTGTGAGCATGGATTGGGCTGATATGTGTTGGAGCATCCATTCGTGTGTTTATAAACTTGGACATCTGTCTGACGCGTTTGTTGGGACAGCACTTATTGATGCTTACTCTGTTTGTGGAAATGTTGAGGTTGCTCGTCAGGTTTTCGATGGTATTTGTTTCAAGGACATGGTCTCTTGGACTGGGATGGTAGCTTGCTATGCTGAGAATTGCTGCTATGAGGACTCATTGCAACTTTTTTGCGAGATGAGGACAATGGGGTACCGACCGAACAATTTTACTATTTCGGGAGCGCTTAAATCCTGCCTTGGTCTAGAAGCTTTTGATGTTGGGAAAAGTGTTCAAGGAATTGCTTTGAAAGCTCGTTATGATCATTGTCTTTATGTTGGCGTTGCATTGCTCGAATTGTACACGAAGTCTGGAGATTTTGTTGATGCACAACTAGTTTTTGAGGAGATGCCAAAAAATGATCTTATTCCTTGGAGTCTGATGATATCACGGTATGCTCAGAGTGACAGAAGCAAGGAGGCTCTGGAGTTGTTTATTCGTATGAGGCAAACACCTGTTGTCCCAAATAATTTTACATTTGCTAGCATTCTGCAAGCTTGTGCCTCTTTATCTTTGCTGAATTTGGGAAAGCAAGTTCATTCTTATGTAACGAAAGTTGGTTTTGACTCAAATGTGTTTGTGTCAAATGCCCTCATGGATGTTTATGCCAAGAGTGGTGAAATTGAGAACTCTGTAAAATTATTTTCGGAATCGCCAGAGAAAAATGATGTTACTTGGAACACTATAATTGTTGGATATGTGCAGTTAGGAGATGGGGAGAAAGCATTGAATTTATTTTCATATATGCTTGAGTATGATATGCAGCCAACTGAAGTGACATACTCAACTGTTCTCCGTGCCTGTGCCAGTTTAGCTGCAATAGAGCCAGGGCTTCAGATTCATTCCTTGACTATCAAAACCAAGTATAACAAAGAAATTGTAGTTGCAAATTCGTTGATTGATATGTATGCCAAAGGTGGAAGAATTTACGATGCCCGCCTAATATTTGATAAGATGAACAAACGAGATGAAGTTTCATGGAATGCTATGATCTGTGGATATTCTATGCACGGTTTGGGCATAGAAGCTTTAAATTTATTTGACATGATGCAACAGACTAATTGCAGACCTAATAAACTAACTTTCGTAGGTGTCCTGTCTGCATGTAGCAACGCGGGATTGTTAGAGATAGGACAAGCTCACTTTAAGTCAATGTTACAGGACTATGGCATTGAACCATGTATAGAACATTATACTTGTATGGTTTGGCTTCTTGGAAGATCTGGCAAATTTGATGGAGCAGTGAAGCTCATTGGAGAAATTCCATTTCAGCCTAGTGTCATGGTGTGGCGTGCATTGCTTGGTGCTTGCGTTATCCATAAGAATGTTGATCTAGGAAGAGTTTGTGCCCAGCATGTACTTGACATGGAGCCGCATGATGATGCAACCCATGTGCTTCTGTCGAACATTTATGCCGGTGCAAGGAGATGGGACAATGTCGCTTCTGTTAGGAAAAACATGCAAAAGAAAAGAGTTAAGAAAGAACCAGGCTTAAGCTGGGTGGAGAACCAAGGTGTGGTTCACTATTTTACTGTGGGAGACACTTCTCATCCTGACATTAAACTAATATGTGCAATGCTGGAATGGTTAAACAAGAAAACCAGGGATGCAGGATATGTTCCTGATTGTAATGCTATTTTGCTTGATGTGGAGGATGATGAAAAGAAGCGTCTCTTGTGGGTGCATAGTGAAAGACTAGCGCTGGCTTTCGGACTAATTCGAACTCCACCCACTTGTTCAATTCGTATCATTAAAAATCTCCGTATATGTGTGGATTGTCATACTGTTATAAAGTTGATATCAAAAGTTGTGCAGCGAGAAATCGTTATCAGAGATATAAATCGATTTCATCATTTTCGGCATGGAGTTTGCTCCTGTGGTGATTACTGGTAACTGATGTAGTCAAATTAGGACAGCATCTTTCTGTATGGGGATTTATAATTTTTAAAAGTTCACCACTATTCCTATTTTTTACTTGATTTGAGGAGTAATCAATTTCAACTATGATTCCTGGTTAGGTAACAAATTAACCCATTATGTTATGACTTGTGGATATTTCCTGTGTAACAGATTGTTGATTTGTGCTGGATAGATTATCTATATATTCAAATCAATATGTTTACTTAGGTTAGATGGTATGGAATTTTGATTATTCATCCATAATAGATTTTCTCATTTTCCCTATGAAGATTATATGACTCCAAGAAGATATGTAAAGAATTTCTAGGAACATAATTCCACTTTGATTGAAGAATGATTCTCTAAATTTAGTATTGTGAATCAAATCTTATTTCATCAAGAATTTTCTAATTTAAGTTTTTGCAGTCAATCCCTTCATATGAATGTTTCTGGTTAAGATAGTGAGTTCAAGTCAAATTTTGTTACCAGTTCCCCAATATTCCCCTTCCCTTTTTGTTACAGGGTTTATAGATTTGAGCATCTTGTACCATTATTCCCAGCTTCTATATTGTGACTGATTTCAGGTGATTTTTTCCCATGAACTTTAGAAGAAGAAAAATGATAAATAGGTAACTCAATGCACACTCACATAAAGGGGTCAGATAATGTTTAATATATGTATGTTACTCTTGTAAGTAAAGAGTATATTTCATAAGAAAAAATAAGTTTTATATAATATTATACTCAAATGACTGGATCATTTTGCAAGCTAAAAGTACTTCACAAACATAGCCCAACACAAAATAATTCTAATTTCATATAAATATGTTTTTGGAGCATCGTTTATTTTCAAAACCCTTTATGTCAGTCATATATATCTCATTACAAATGTTTTGCATATATGTAAAAATTGTTGGGTAAGAAGACTCTAACATAGGGTAAATAGGTGGTTTCATTTACAATTAAATTTTATTGCTTAGGAAAGATATTACTAATTTTACCATATTTTAATCGATTAAAAGATCACTTAACCAATTAACAAAATTCTCCAATTAATTGATTAACTAGATACTTAATTGATTAACTCGATTAGTTTTTTGAAAAATCATTTGTTCTTGACATAATGAAATGCAATGATTAGTTTGTTCTTACATGCATTTTAACAGTTTACTTGGTGATTAATCATGCAATGACAATTATGCAACAATTCTAATATGAATTCAATTCAAAATAATGGAAATGGATAATTGCATACTGTAAAAGAATAGGTTAAAAAAATTGACACAATTGATTTTATCCTAGTTCGATTGCCAACTATTGTAATCTACATCCAGTTCACCCCTTCTGATTTGGGAGGTTTGCTTTCACTGTGAAGAAATTAAATATCTTTACAAACAATCTTCCACCAAGAACCTCTTGGTCGTGCTTCTTGTGTACATAAATTTTGCACATTTTCTTGTGCTAATATATACTCAATTCATAATATAAAACATTTTTGATAAATCTCATAATATGAAGATGGAATATCATGAGATGCAAATATTTGGAAAAACTTTGATATGATGAATGCTTTAAAAATCTTTCTTCAAAGATTCATGAAAATTCTCTTATCTTGTGTTAAAAGTATATAGTCCACTTTTTCAGAAATCTTGAAAATTCATGGTAAAACTCATGGGAATGGTTAGTTAAAATTACATTCTGTTTCAATCAGTTTTCTATGATATTAATCAATTATGTTGACACTTAATCGGTTAACGTTCTTTAAAAATCCAAGATTTCAAAACTGAAATTGGCTTAATCGATTAACCATGAACTTAATCGATTAACAAGTTTCTCATTTGCAAAGACTTAATCGATTAACAATTACCTTAATTGATTAATTGTTTTGTGAAAAGACATTTAGTTAATAAGCTATAAACCTCTCACATGATTTACTAATTTATGATTTTGAATGATATAAGTTCAACCTTATTTAATACATCAAAATCATGTATGAATGTTAATGCACATAAATCATGTATGAATGAATGAATTTAAATTTCATATGCATTATGATCATCATTCTAATTCATGAAATTTTCATTAGGTTCATCTTACTTGGACTCTTTCCATTCAAAACATCTTAGGACCTAAGGAAATGAAAATTACTCTTAAGCTTTTTTTATCATTTTCATGCTTTACTTGTGTCTTCAATTGTTGTTGTTGTTGATTTGGCTTTGTCTACATTTTTTATATTTTGTCTTCGTCAAAAACATGTAATGCACACTTGTATTCACAAAAGTATGATACCTTATTCCTGGGTACATAATAGAATTAAAATGTCTTATGTGAAATGATAAACAAATAAAAGTTATAACATTTAAAGATATATAAAAAGGGTTTAGGATATGCAGATCCATTCAATAATATTTGTAAGAAAATTTCTAATTACGGTTGGTAAATATTTTATTTTTATGAATTCTCTAACTTAAGTTATGCTTGATTCAAAGAGGGGAAGTAAAGAGAATGATTTCAATGAAGGGGAAGTTTTAAAATGTTTTAACAACTCTCACCCCATAAAAGTCAATGAAGAAAAATAAAATTAGTATAAGAGATTTTTTTCTTGATTATTCCCCTTTCCATTCAGTTTATAAATAAAATGGGATATTTTGATTAGAATCCTTTCTATTTCTTACCATCAACTCCCCCTCAAATCAAAACACAAAGTGAAGGAGCACCCAACATGAGTATATATTGTGCTACCCATAAAACTAAAATCTACTAATCTAGAAGGATTCAATAACTCCAATCAAATCAGTAACAAGAAGCACAGGAGGCAGACACAAACATGAACACATAAAGGTGAAGAAGAAACTTCTCATACAACTAGCCAAAAAGAGATGATAAAAACTATTAGACCAACAAAGCCAAAATCAGGAAGAACCTAGCAAAACGATCGAGTCATCGAGCCAAGGGCAGTGCACCAAGTCTGATCAGCTGATCGAGGAACATGTGTCAGGTTGCGCCAAAATGACCAAGTAATCAAGCCAAAAATAGTGCACCAAGTCTGATCAATTGACCGAGGAACATATGCCAGACAACACCAGATGCTCATGCACCATGATCAAGGACTATGCGCTAAGAATGGAATCTGACCGAGACAACCTGACTAGGGATGACCGAGAGGAGCTTGCACTAGGAATGGAGCATGACCAAGAAATATTGTCTGTCGCGCCTCGATTTTCGGTTACGCGACCTCTTAGAGTCGCCACTACATTTTATTTTTAAAGCGTAGAAAAATATTTTAAGCCTAATCACATTGGGCTTTTGGATTGTGATATCTAGGTTTGGGAGTCGATTACAGAACGAGAAAGGTATTAGCACCTCATCCGCCCTTTTATTTTTTTTATTTTTTATTTTTAAGTCTGACAATATTACTTGCTCCTACGTATTCCTAAACATTTTAGGAAATCAAGACTTGCATAGTTCTAATTTTAAAATGGTTTGTCGGTAAAAATAATTAACTCTTTTAAAAAGAGTGAAGCAGCAAAACTAATGACCGCACCGCATCCCATTTTAAAAAGGTTTGAAAATAATTATAATATCTTTTTTGGGCTTTTTATTATTAATTTAAGAATTAATATAATTTTTAGTTTTTTATTATTAATTTAGGAATTAATCAAATGAAAAGAAGCGTCGTAATGCAACCGTCCAAGGATGATATGAGGACAAGAATTGTAAACACGACATGCTTCCACCCTTTGATTAATCCCAAAAAAGTTATAAATTTTTTTTATAAAATTTGATAGTGTTATAAATTCATTTTTTTGAAGCAAATAATTTATTATTAAAGACATTTTTTATTTTAAATATTATGTTTTCTCTTTTAAAAAATATAATTTTTATTATTTTTACTTAAATAAATAAAAAATATATTCCATTGAAAAATAAAATAATAGAAACAAAATAACAAAATAAAAAAGGTTAATTAGTTATTAGCTTTATTAAGGTATTATTACCCTTTATAGTATTTATACATAATAAATAAATTTTCACCAAGGATAATTTATAGTATTTACACATAATAAATAAATAAAAAATAATATTTATTTAATGAAAAATATTATTTTGCATTTTATCCTACTGTCATAATAATAAATTATCCTTGGTGAAATTTTTTTTTTTATCATTTTAAAAGAAATAACAATGCCTTTAGAATAAGAAAATATTACCTGAATGAGTTTTGTTTCGGTGCGGAATGAATCAATATGCCTTAAGACACGTGTCGTCTCGCGATTGGTTGATGGTGGCTTCAGATTGGGTTGGTGACGTGGACGTCTCCCAACCTTTGGACCCGCGAGCTCACAGTTCTTACGCTACGTCTACCCACAGTAGAACTCCACCCGTGAGAACTGGATCCTCTACAGAGCTCATGTGGACTTGCCTGCGTGTCAGGAATCCACCGGCAAAGGTGTAGGTGCGCAACGTTTAGTATACACTTGGCTGCACTGGACCGAAGTCCCTAGATAGGGGACACAGTTAGGAAAATATTTTCAAAGTGAGAAAGAAGAAAAACAAGAAAATGAGTAGAAAAAAGCAATAGTGTAATCCAATGCGGACGAGACCACTGGAAGGAGCATGCACCTTTCCCCAATGCCATTAGATCAGTCTTCATCACAAGTGTCACTGTTGACTTCAAAATCTAGCCATTAGTCACACGACACGCAGGCATGTGTATATCTTCACGCGTGGACCCGCATACACCTAACTGTGTCCCCTATCTAGGGACTTCGGTCCAGTGCAGCGAAGTGTATACTAAACGTTGCGCACCTACGCCTTTGCCGGTGGATTGCTGACACGCAGGCAAGTCCACATGAGCTCTGTAGAGGATCCAGTTCTCACGGGTGGAGTTCTACTGTGGGTAGACGTAGCGTAAGAACTGTGAGCTCGCGGGTCCAAAGGTTGGGAGACGTCCACGTCACCAACCCAATCTGAAGCCACCATCAACCAATCGCGAGACGACACGTGTCTGAAGGCATATTGATTCATTACGCACCGAAACAAAACTCATTCATGTAATATTTTCTTATTCTAAAGGCATTGTTATATCTTTTAAGAAAAAATATTTTTAATTATCTTTTATTTATTTTATAATATAAATTCGAAAATAAATATAATAAAAAATATTTTTTTATCATTTTAGGATATTTGAAATATCTCATTTAAATTCAAAATAAAACCTAAAATTAATAAATAAAAATTATTTATTTTGAGAAAGTAATTATTTTTAAAATATGTTGGGTTTTTTATTGGCCGAGCAAAAATAGGTATTCACAGCTGCCCCTCTTTACTAGTTGGTTATCTGATAGCAAACAAACCGATGTTTTGATGGATACCATGATAAGTGACTAGTAAAGAAATGAAGGCTAATTTTGTTAATTTTGTTGACGCTCAGAAGAAGTCCAACTTGCTAAATCTCAGTGCTCGAAAATATCAAACTGTCTTTTGTGAGTTGTACTATCTTCAAGATGGTCTGAGTTTTATGAATATAAACCAAGGCGCAGGTCGGTATACTGCCAGAATTTGGAGTGAAAATAGTGAAACCAAAGACGCAAGTTGGTGTACTGCCAGAATTTGGAGATGTGGGGTTAAGGACCAAGAACGCAGGTCGGTGTACTGTTGGAACTTGGAATCAAAAGAGTGAAGCCAAAGACGCAAGTCGGTGTACTGCCGGAATTTGGAGACATTGGATTGAGGGCCAAGAACACATGTCGGTGTACTACAGGAACTTGGGATTAAAAGGGTGAAACCAAAGACGCAGGTCGGTGTGTTGCCGGAATTTGGATGACACTAGGAAATAAGACCAAGAACGTAGGTTGGTGTACTGTTAGAACTTGGGATGAAAATGGTGAAACCAAAGGTGCAGGTCGGTGTACTTTCGGAATTTGGATGACACTAGGAAATGAGACCAAGAACACAAGTCGGTGTACTGCCGGAACTTGGAATGAAAATGGTGAAACCAAAGACGCAGGTCGGTGTACTGCCATAATTTGGATGACACTAGGAAATGAGACCAAGAACACATGCCGGTGTACTGCCAGAACTTGGAATAAAAAGGGTGAACCCAAATATGCAAGTCGGTATAATGCCGGAATTTGGGATGAAAACGTGTATGACATATTTTTTGTTGTTTCATTTTTGTATGAATGCAAATGACTATTATTGATGCATGCTATGAAATGCCCATATTTGGTAATTCTATAATTGTTTTCATATCAGATTGATTTGTAATTGGTATTCATCTGTATTGCTATGTCGCATCCTCAACATTTGGTTGTAGATTGTTGTTTGTAGGGAACAACTTTGTCCTTTTGTATTATGGGTAAAGTGGTGGGAATAAGTTTTAAATAACGAAACATGTTAACCTACCACTATACAATCATTGACCATCCAAAAAATTGCCCCAATATTGACTTAATTTTTGGTCTCCAAAATATTTGCCCCAATATTGACTTATTGCCTTATGTTCTTAAGAGACCTTCCATTTTTATTTTTATTTTGTCCCTAAGTTTTGCTTAGACCGCCCTTTTGGGTTTTCGATCTAACAAGATTTATTCATTTCATTAAGAGAATTTGTGTATTGATCTGTGCATAGATTTTTTTAAAGAAAAACTATTTTGAATTTAGTTTGGAGTCAGTTATTTGGTACCCTTGTTGTGTATCTCAAACAGTTCGAATCTCAACAAGGAATTTTTGGGCTTGTAATATGGTCTGGTTAGGGGTTTACAAGAAGAAAATGATATAAGGCTCAAAAGATGTGTTTCCCGCCCCCAATTTTCTTCATCTTCTCCATAATCTTATTTCCAACATGTTCTATATTTCAATCATGAATACGATTTCCGTTCCCTTTTGGAAAAGGAAGGTTTTATAACCATTCTAGTTTAAGATTTTTTTTATTTGCCCTAACTGGGCTCTTTTTGTAATCCACTTCATCCATTTCTAGATCCTTTTGAAGATTTGTTGGAAAACTACCCTTTCCCCGGTTTATTTGTGTTTTTCGAAGGTGTTGTATTTTTTGAATAAACTTCTTTCATATTGTCTCGACTCAAAATGGGTGACAAGGGATATCTTCATTGATATTTGGAATAACAAAGAAGCCTTATTATCAACATGACCTACCTGAGGGTACACACCATATGGGATTTGTTTATATTAACCTCCTAAGAGAGTGCATGAAATTATGCAAAAATGCGTAACAAATGCACAAACTTTTTTTTGTTTTTTTCTTTTTTTTCTTGAAAGATCTCTCAAGCATAATATTTCTTCACGGCATCTGAATTTTCAAAAATAGGTAAATCATTCCCGTCCATAGTAGTCAATATCATTGCTCCTCCAGAGAATGTTTTTTTTCACTACGAATGGTCCTTCATAATTTGGGGTCCATTTCCCTTATGATCCTTTTGGATTGGGAGTATCTTCTTAAGCACTAGATCCCGCTCTTGAAAGTAGCGTGGCCAAACTTCCTTAGCATAAGATCTCATGAGTCTTTTTTGGTACAGTTGACCATGACATATAGTTGCTAACCTTTTCTCTTCTATCAAGTTCAATTGGTTGTACCGTGCCTAGATCCATTATGACTCTTTCAGTCCTGATTCTGCCATGATTCTGAGTGATGGAATTTCTAATTCAATAGGGAGTACTGCCTCCATCCCATATACTAGCGAGTATGGTGTTGTCCGAGTTGATGTACGTACTGGGGTGCGATACCCATGTAGAGCAAAAGGTAACATTTCATGCCAATCCTTGTATGTTACTACCATCTTTTGACCAATCTTGTTAATATTCTTATTTGCTGCTTCTACTGCTCCATTCATCTTGGAGCGATAAGGCGAGGATGTGTGATGCTTGATTTTGAACTCGCTACACATCTCAGTCATCATCTTATTGTTTAAGTTGGTGGCATTGTCTGTGATGATCTTGCTGGGTAACCCATATCTACACACCAGCTCCTTTTTAATAAATCGAAGTACCACTGTTCTGGTAACATTGGCATATGAACACGCCTCAACCCATTTTGTGAAGTAGTCGATGGCTACGAGTACGAAGCGATACCCATTATAAGCTTTTGGCTCTATTGGTCCAATCACATCCATTCCCCACATGGAGAAGGCCCAGGATGCTGAAAGGATATTTAGAGGATTTGGTGGAGCATTGATGTTGTCTGCATAAATTTGACACTTGTGACATTTCTTAACATAAGCACAACAATCTGTCTCCATTGTCATCCAAAACTAACCTCCCCTTAAGATCTTTCTAGCCATAGCATGTCCGTTTGCATGAGTCCCAAACGAGCCTTCGTGGAGGGGTGTGAGTATTACTTCGGCTTCTTTCTCTTCTAGGCATCTGAGGAGTATCATATCGTGATTCCTTTTGTAAAGAATATCACCATCTAGAAAGAAATCCATGGCTAGTCTTCTCAAGGTTCTCTTGTCAGTCTCTGAGGCCCCAATGTGATACTCATTTTTCTATATATAGACCTTGATGTCATGATACAGTTAGGTACATTATAAGAGGTCGACCAAGTACTGAAGGCATCAATATTAGGGGATTGGTCATATACTGCTTTATGATTTCAAATGCTTTCTGGCAATCATCATTCCATCTAACTTCCCGACTCTTTCTTAATAGTTTTAAGATCGACTCACATGTAGCTATTAGTTGAGAGATGAACCTGGATATGTAGTTCAAAAGCCCTAAGAAACATCTGAATTCCTTCTCGATTCGGGGTGTTGGCATTTCCATGATTGCTTTGACTTTCTCGGGATCTACTTCAATTCCTTTCTGGCTGACAATGAAACCGAGGACTTGTCCTGATTTAACCCCGAAGCTACATTTTGTGGGATTTAGCTTGAGGCTATACTTTCTGAGTCGTTCAAATAATTTCCTTAGGTTCTCCACATGCTCTCCCTCTAATTTGGATTTCCATATGATGTCATCAACATAGATCTCCACCTCCTTATGCATCATGTCATGGAAAAGAGCTACCATGGCTTTCTGGTATGTGGCCATAGCATTCTTTAAACCAAAAGGCATGACTAGATAGAAAAAGGTTCCCCATGGGGTGATGAAAGTGGTTTTATCCACATCTTCAGAGGCCATCTTGATCTATTGATAACCAGAATACCCATCCATGAAGGAGAAAAGGGCATGGTTTGCAGCGTTGTCGACCAAGACATCTATATGAGGTATTGGAAAATCATCCTTTGGGCTTGCTTTGTTCAAATCTCGATAGTCAACGCAAATCCTGAGTTTGCCTCCCTTCTTTGGTACAACTATGACATTAGCCACCCATCCTGGATATGTAGAGACTGTCACAAACCCAGTGTCCATCCATTTCTCTACCTCATCTTTCACTCTTAAGGAAATTGCTAGTTTTATCCTCCGTAGCTTCTGCCTAATCGGGCGCGAATCTGGGTTCAATGGCAACTTCTGTTCCACTATGTTTCTATCCAGACTCGACATATCGACATACGACCATGCAAACACATCTTTGAACTCATGTAAAAGCTGAATTATCTTTTTGCGCTCTTCCTCCTTCATCAATGTACCTACCTTCACTTCTTTCTTGTCTTCTTCTATCTCCAAATTTACTAGCTCAGTGGGCTCTTCACGAGGCTTCTCTGGACTCTTGCTCAACCATCCTTAGTAACTCAGTGATGCCTCCCATTCTGCATCACTATCTCCTTCGTCGAGCTGATTAATCGAATGATCATGATTGTACGTGTGGCTGATAACATAATTATTATTTCTGGGGTTAATGTTGGATCTGCATTATGTTGATGCTATGATTAGTTTTTTTATTTATGGTTTTTCATGGTTTTGCATTTTTTTTTGCAAGTATAAAAATATAAAGAGTAAAATGGGACACAATATGAAGAAAGAAATGCATTTTATTGAATTCAAAAAACTTGTACTATTCAATGAAACATAAACAAATTGTCGTTATTCGAAAAGAAAGAAAATACACCCAATAGCTTTAGACGTGACTAAGGGGTTCTAACATCTTATTACATTGTTTCTAAAAACACTTGTGGAGATGCGTCTTCCTCTATCTAGTTGCTGAGAGTGGTGCCTGGAGGACACTGAACAACGTAGTCTGCCCCATCTCCTGAATCATCGTTTCCTACAACAATAATCATTCTTGGTTCTAAGCCAGCACTGGTGAAGTTCCTACTAATATGTGGGATGACCATCCCACCAGCTTCATACTCCCACTTCCCCAGGCGAGCCATCCTTCCTTTCCTTTTCTCTTCAGCAATTCTCTCCCTATCTTCTTGAGTGGGTCTGTATCCCAAGCCGTACCGATCTTTGGTGTACCGTAACATGACTAGGCTTTATCTTACTTGGCCAAACTTCCCAAGCCCTTTTCCTAGTTGGTAGCCCTTCTGCAGCATTACTCTTGCCATCATCAGTGATGCCTCCGAAGGTTGGGGACATAGTGTGGGTGTCCCTCCTCCTACAAATTAGGCATTAGAAATCTCCAATGCTTGGAAGGATGTTCCAATAGCTTCCTCTGCTGCTTCGATGTACGGAGTGTCAAGAGATCTTGATACCAACATATCTTCTTCTCCCATAACAGTGAGGAGTTTTCCATCCACTATAAACTTAACTCATTGGTGCAATGTAGAAGGTACATCCCCTGAAGCATGGATTCATGGCCTTCCCAACAAACAACTGTAACTAGGATTAATGTCCATGATATGGAATACTATCTGGAAAGTGACAGGGTCCTATTTTTATAGGCAACTCCATTTCCCCCATGACATCCCTGTTAAATCCATCAAACGCCTTCACTACCATAGAGTTTGGTCTCATATATGATGCATCGACTGGAAGTCTGGATAATGTCCTTTTCGACATCACATTGAGGGACGAGCCATTATCGATAAGAACCTTACCATTTAAGCAATTCTGATACATTATAGAGATGTGCATGGGGCTAGTGTGTCCCATTCCTTTAGAAGGTATTTCCTAATCACTAAAAGAAATGTAATTATCAGCCACAATGTTGTTGATGATACCACCAAGCTTGTCAGTGGTTATGTCGTGGCTGACATGTGCACGGTTCAGTATCTCCATTAGCACTTTTCTATGGGGCTCATAACTCATTAGCAGAGACAAAATGGATATCCTGGCTGGAGTGCGGTTTAGTTGATCCACGACCCTATACTCACTCTGCTTTATGAACTTCAGGAATTCACAAGCCTCCTCATTAGATACTTCCCATTTATCTCCATGCTTATGAAATAGGTTATTCAGATTGGCCTCCAATTCATCTTCCTTGGGGATACATACTTTCCCTTTTACATTATCCTTGGCTAAGGTCTTTTTAGCATTTGAGGGAACATAGACACGTCCACTTCTGGTTATCCGACTATCCCCAACAACATTGGTGACTTCTATCTATTGCTTAGTTGTCTCTGAATTCCCTCCATTATAGATCCATGGTACTGCTTTATCTGTTTTGTAAGGGAAAGGTCGTGGTCTCTCTTATGCTGCAGGCCTCAGAACATGCTACATCCTACTTATGAGTGGCACCCATCGAGTTATTTGTGGGTGTAATTGAGCATTATCTGAAATGTTAAATATAGGTTCATAACGAGTAATTGATGGCCTCATGGTCCTTCTTATGTCTTTCACACTTCTTGTAGTAGCCTTAACAGTCTGATGCGAGGACCCCCTCTCTATTGTGATCAATCTCATATCCAACATCTTATGCAGTAAGAGCTTAAATTTTGGACACTCTTCTAGGGTGTGACCCACTTTGCCATGCAACTCACAACTAGTTGAGTGTTCATCTTCCATCAACCTTTCCACCATTCCATGTTTGCACATCTCTCCTGAAAAATTACCCTCATGGGCGTTTTCACCTCATCCGCCTCCCAAACGAATGTGCTACCCTGAGCCTCATCTACAGCATTCACACCCTGATTAACATGATTAGGTAATGGATTCCTATCTACATCTGGCACAATGGGCTTGAAATTTAGTTGCTTTGCATTGATCAGGCTTTGCACCTTATGCTTTAGAGCTCGACAATGTTCAATGGAATGACCAATGACCCCAGAGTGGTACTCGCAAGTAACATTTGGGTTAAACCAGGCTTCGGGTGATTCGGGTACTGTTCCTATTACAGGGCTTATCATTCTCTCCCTTAGAAAATGAGAATATAACTCAACATAGGGTATTGGTATCGGGTCAAATTGTGGGCCTCTTCTTTCGGGGTTGCGATTTTGGGTTTGATTTTGGTAGGCTTATGTTTGGATCTAGTTTTGGCGGGGTTGGTAGGATTGTGTTTGGTTATAGTTTTGGTGGTTGTTATTGTGGGTTGTGTAGTTGGGCTGTGCGGAAGGTGTGGCAATGTATGAGGCCTGGTATTTAGGGTTTTGGGCTTTGTATCCCTTCGACTCAATAAACACCGCAAGTGTTTCTCCCTCCTTCTTCTTCATAAAGTTGGACTTCTTGCCCATGCCTGATTTGGACTGATCTACTACCAGCTTTCCACTCCTTATGCATCCTTCTATTTTCTCCCCCACCTTAATGAGTTCATTGAAGCTCAATGCAACACTTCCCACCAACTAATCATAATAGGGCTCTTCAAAGTATCCACGAGGATAGACAATTGTTCTTCCTCCTCCAATATGGGTATGACTTGTGATGCCAAAGCTCTCCAGCATTGTGTATACTCCTTAAAGCTTTCTTCTGGTTTCTTGGCCATACTCTGAATTTGGACCCTATCAGGAGCAACATCCTCATTGTACTTATACTGCTTCATGAAGGCATTGGATAAATCAATGAAAGTTTCAATCTGAGCCTTCTCCAGGCAGATGTACCAGCCCATGGCTGCCCCTGTCAGACTGTCTTGGAAGCAGTGAATCAACAGTTTGTCATTTCTATGATGAGTTGTCATCTTCCTAGCATACATAGCAGATGACTTTTCGGGCAGGAACTATCATCGTACTTCTCGAACTCGGGAGTTTTAAATTTTGGTGGAAACTCTACATGTGGTATCAGGCACATCTCAAATGCATTTTTTACATCGGGAAAGTTTGTGCCCTCAATGACCCTTAGTCTCTCTTTTATAAGCTCCAGCTCTGCTTTCTCTTGGCTTGAGGAGTCGTCCGGGGTACCCTTGTTTATCTTAGCTTCAACATGGTGGCTTGTGGACTTGCCTTTAGGAGGAAGATCATGAGTAGGATCTTCGTCTTGCTCGTCGTCGTCTTCCTCAACTGATTGTTGTTCCTCTTGACCATCAGTTGTGTCTTCATACCTTATGATAACACCCTTACGACGGTTGGCCCTAGTAACTGTCTTGGGACCCATCTTTTGTGTGGATTGTGAAGGTTTTGCACCTGACGCAGTGGTATCTTCTTCTGAGCTTCGAGCCTTTTGCATATCTTGGATGATTTTCATCATCTGATTCATTTGCTCTTTGAAGACAAATGCAGAATTATCACAATAAAACTTCAGCGGCTTTGGTACACTATCTATAATGCCAAGCCCTAAAGTAAAGTTCCACAACCACAATGGATGATTTGTGGCCTCAAAGTGTGCCACAAACTCAGCCTCCATGGTGAACATAGTAATTACAAACTGTCTTCTACTTCTCCATGAAATGGACCCTCCAGACATTAAGAAGACATACCCAAATATAGATTTCCTTGAGTTCATACATCCTGCATAGTATGAATCAGAATAGTTTATCACCTCAAGATGATATGACCTTTTATACATGAGCATATGATTCTTAGCGCCTTACAAATATCTTAGAACCTTCTTTGCAACCTTTCACTAGTCTATTTTGGGGTTACTTTGATATTTGTCTGACATTACAACAACAAAATGGATATTCGGCTGAGTGCATGTCTTAGCATACATTAAACTCCCAACCACTAATGCATATGGAATAGTTTCCATTTTATTACGTTCCAAATCATTCATTCGACATTGATTTTAACTAAATTTGTCCTATTTCTGGATTGGAACTATCCTTACGGAACACTTTTCCATTTTGAATCTCTATAACACCTTATTGATATATATTTTCTGAAACAATCACAATAATCCTTGTGATCTATCATATAATATTTCTATTCCTATCACATACAATGTCTCACTCATATCCTTCATTTTAAAATTATGTGAGAGAAAATTCTTTACAACATATAACAACCCTTTTATCATTTGCAGCAAGTAAAATGTCATCAATATATAGAAGTAACATTATAAACTTGCTTCGACTGACTTTCACGTAGATACATCGGTTAACATTGTTTCCACAAAACCATATAATGTAATGATATCATTAAACTTTATATATTGTCGTCTCGAACCTTGTTTCAATCCATATATTGACTTACTTAATCTACATACTAGATTTTCTTTCTTGGTCATATATAATCATTTACAGCCTACTTGTTTTGAACCCTCGGGCAACTCCGCTAGATCCCAAACTTTATTATCGTCCATTGATTTCAATTTTTCTTTCATATCAATGAGCCATTTTTCAGAATTGTCATTTTCATGGCTTGTATGAAATAGACTCGATTCTTATTAATGCTCAAGTCATATTCATGTTCAAGTAAATATACAATATAATTGTTAGAAATGGAGGTCTTCTTTACCTTTCATACCTTCTTAATGCTATTTCTTGTGGTTCTTCCATTACTTGATCATTAACGACTTCATTAACTGCAAGTTCATCATGTGGTTTTGGATATTTTCTTGTTATCTCTATGTTATTTGACAGTAATATAACCAGAGGAACGACAACCTGAGGAGATACCTTCAGTGAAGAATATTTATTAGATGTCTCCATAATATCCACTTTTTGTGATTTACCACTCCCATTGGTTTGACTATTCTCAGTGAACCTAACATTTCTAGACTCAATGATTTTCGCATTGCGGTTAGGGCAATAAATATGTACCATTTTGACTTTTACATATAGACGATTAAGAAACAACTAATGATTCTTACATCAAGTTTCTTTTCATGTGGGTTGTACACCTTTACTTCTACTAGACAACCCCATATATTAAGATGTCTCAAATTGGGTTTCCTTCCAGTCCATAACTCATAGGGAGTTTTAGGAACTGCCTTACTAGGAACCATGTTAAACAAATATGTAGCGGTCCTTAATGCGTACATCAATAATGATAAATATACATCAAAATGATTCAACATTGATCTAACATAAGGATGGCAATTAAAATTGAACATGTGGATACCCGCCCGTACCCAACCCAAATTTAACGGGGAAAAACATATGTGATTAGTTTCTGGTTTTACCCGAGTTCAAATTTCGGGTTCGGGTTTGGTATAGTTGATACCCTTCCCCAAACTCGATCAATATCTATAAAATTACAATATTACATGAGGAGAGATCCATTTACATCCAAGTTAGGTTACACTAGTTACATTCAATCTCAATCATTCAACTTTTTAAATCCAACGAACCAAATGAGTGAGTGCAATAAGTGATGAGAGAGAAAAACATAGATCTTAAATAACTTTTAAGTTTCACCTATTTGGTCCGTTGGATTTAAGAAAATGAATGGCTGAGATGAAGTGCAACTAGTGTAACTTAACTTGGGTGTAAACGGATCCCTCCCCATATTACATATATAAAACCTATGTATATATAAATTTGACATATATATATATATATATTATATATATATATATATATATATATATATATGTTGCAGGCAGGTTCTCATCACAAATTTAGGGATGATATCATTATATTCAATCCTAATTAATTGGATTCGGATTCGGGTTTTGGGTTTCGAGTTCGGAGTTGGGTAAACATAAATCTGACCCTGACCCACCCCGTTGTCATTCCCTAACCTAACCATCTCTATTAGAGTATGATTCTTCCTTTTAGCCACTCCATTTTGTTGTGTTGTGTAAGGTATAGTGTATTGAGAACACGTGCATTGACTGTCGAGAAAGTTTTCAAATGGTCTTGTACATTGTTCATTCTCATTATACTTTCCATAATATACACCACCTCCATTAGACCTCACAAACTTAACCTTGTTTTCAAGTTGTCTTTCAACCTCATCAATGAATACCTTTAAGACATCCAACGATTGAGATTTTTCATGCAATAAATATAAGTTACAATAAAGTGAGTAATCATTTATAAAAGTGATGAAGTACTTTTCATCACCCCAAGATGCAACATCAAAAGGACCAGAAATATTCATGTGTATCAATTCAAGAAATTTGCTACTTCTTCTGTCTAGGCTCTTTGATACATGTTTAGTTTGTTTTCCTTTAATGCAATCTAAACAAACATCCCAATTGTCAAATCTATGATGTCTTTCTTTTGATATATGGCCTAATCTTTGATGCCAAAAGAAAGCACAATTCTTATCAAAAGCTTTAAGCTTGTTTCTAACATCATGTTCGACATTAAATAAATATTCCTTAAAATTAAAATCATGATTGAAGCTATATAAACAATTCATTAATATACCAGTATCGAAATAATACGAATCTAAATACAAATTAAAACTAGAATGTCCAATCTTAAAATTAAAACATGTACACTCCAGTCTATAAATAGAAACCAAGTTCCTAGAATTTTTAGGAACATAAATACACTTTTCTAGATCTAATTAGTTTCCACTATCTAGGATCAATCTATATGTCCCAATTCCATGAACCCGTGCCTTCATTCTTTTGCACAACATATGACACGTGAGTTGTTGCACCAGAGTCTAACCACTAAGCATTATTAGGAACCTCAGTAAGAATTGATTCATCTATAACAGAAATAAAATGATTACCTTTCTTTTTAAACCATTTATTCCTTTTATGGCAAAATTTCTTATAGTGCCCATTCTTCTTACAAAAGAATCGTGTCATCTTTTTATGGATTTCCCTTATTTAATGGGGATCTTTCCCTTCCCTTTTCTTTTGTTTATATTGCTTGGTACGAATCTGTTGGTGCTAACTAGCTCTTGAATAGACAAGTGAATGAAGTCATTCTTAATTTTCTTTAACATCCTCTTCCTGAACACTTGGTCTTTACTTCCTAAAAATTCCATTTCTCTTTTATGGTGTTGTAGTTCACCTGAAATTGGCCAAATTCAACAAGAAGAGAGTTAATGATGAATTATACTAAGAATGCTTTAGTTACCTCCATCCCCATGCTATTCAATTTTCGCTACTAGATTTGCCATGATAGTTACATGATCATGAATCGGCTGCGACTAGTCAAACTTCTTGGTCATCAGCTCTATCATGAGACTCTCCACCACAAACTTATCAGTAATTTCTAATTGGGAATAATCCTTGATCATCATTATAAATTCCCTAACATTATTCGTCTTAGGCATAGACATTTTGACATTATCAGAGGTCAACATCTTCATCAAGCTAAGACTCAACTTGTTTGACTGCTCCCAAACCTCAAATAGAGTCTTGTATGTCTCGAGTTGGTCTTAGTTATGGGTGGTATATTATCCATAATGATGACTACTTCCAAATCCATCATAGATAGTGAGAACTGGGTCTATTCAGACCAATCATTATGGTTCAGTCTATTGAACTTGACACATTTGTTGCCTAAGGTGAATGCATTGAATGAAGCTAAAATAAGATATGATCACACTTTAATACTATGAATAAACCTTGATGAATTCAAACTAAATTTTTATTCATACACTTAATTTATCTTTGGATATAAATTCATTAAACCTTACTAATAATGCTTAATATTATCATTTAATGGGTAATTAATCACACTCTCTAATAGGGGTGAGCAGGACCCGACCCTACCCGTTTACCCGACACGGCCCGATCATGATCGGGTCCGAATAGGGTCGGATCTGATTGGGTCTACGGCCGGGTTCGAGTTCCAAAAATAGACTCAGTCAATATTTAGGGTCGGATAGGGACCAAGCATAACCCAGCCCGTCCTGTCCCAGGGTCACTCGCTCATCATGTTTGTATGTGTTTCTACTCAAATGTGTATAGAGTAATGACACCCTTTTGGTCGAATGTATCATTTATTCTTTAATTTTTCTATAATATATACATGATTAATAATACATATATACATATATCATTTTATATATCAAACTACATATTCATAATAATAAATAATATTGTGAAGTCTTTATCTAAAATGAGTATACATTATATTTAATCGGGTCTAGGGTCGGGTCGGGTTTAAAGGCTGACCCGATCGCTATTTAGGGTCGGTTAGCTTCGGGTCTAGGGCCGGGTCTGGGTTCAAAAAAGTGACTCGACCAATATTTAGGGTCGGGTAAGGACAAGCCTTAACCCGTTCCAACCCGGCCCATGCTCACCCCTACTCTCTAACAATGCATATTACCTTTGGATAAATGAGCATAAAGAATTATGTTTAAAACTTTAATGTCATTAAATACATAGAATAATCCACCTTTGGGTGATCAAGATATGTATCATAATTAATGAGCAAACCTATATGTTATCCTTATAATAACATTACAATCTTAATTATATATATAGATCCACATTTTCTTGATCAAGATATGCATCTCAATTAATAACATACAAACATACAATTCAATTCCAGAAACACATGATGTTCTGATACCACTTGTTACTTTAAACTTTATGAGAGTCTTTAATAGTTCATAAGAAGGACTTTGACATTATGATATTCATATGTGATAAAAGAAGTGGTAGTAATAGTTACAGGGATAGTAGTGGCAATCTTGAAGTGGCATAGTAAGATTAGTGGTGGGCGATAAAGATGGTGGTAATTGGAAATATAATAGTTGTCTCCATTTTGAAACAAAGGCATTCTTAGATGACTGTGCAAAGAATTTTTTCACTTTTGTTCAAATTACTGATTTGGTCATTATAGAACTTCACCAATTATACACTAATTTTACATTGTTTTTTCCATAAAATATGAATCTCAACATGAACATATTCTCTGTTATCCATATATCAAAACTTATCAACCACGGCCAATTAGAGTCTCGTCGGAGCGCTTAATAAGATATATTAGGATCCAAACCTAAGCACAAACCACCATTCTCCAAAGAATCTCATCAAATAAACTTACCGCTACAACTCCATTGAACACTTATTACGATCAAGGAGCCTAAAGTGTCAAGAGATTTATAGTGAATTGACCAACGAAAAATTACAATTATAAGTAAGCTTAACCAAAATATTAAGACAATAAATTTATGAATATTTTCACTTATAAAATAAAATAAAAATTATATAGCTACTAATGAACTAAGCTTAGCTAAAATATTAAGACTAAGTTTATAATTTTTTCCACTTATAAAATAAAGCAAAAATTACATAGCCACTTATATAAAATAATTGTGATAAGGATTATTTTTTTACCTTTTTAATATTATTGTGATTTTCATTTGTCGTGGAATATGTTATGTTTATAAATTCGTCCACATTAAATCAAATGCTTCCACCAATGGAAGTTGGTTCAAATGGTAGATGTTTGATTCCCTTTAAGCAATGTCTCAGATTCGAGTCTTGTGGATGTTATCGACTCGGACAAGATTGTCTCCAATGCGAGGATAAATGTGGGAAACAAAAAAAATGCTTCCATGTCATTAAAGACGATTTTTGTTATCTTTTCAAATGTTATTTTAATGAATTGGAGGTTATGTCTAATAGGCATATGTATATGCATGTGATTCATATGTGAGGTAATAGGTTTATAATTAATACAACTTTCATGGGCACATCCAAACAAAAAAATTCCACGTAATTAATAAAATTATAAAAAATATTTTGGTGTCCTTTCAAATGTACTGAAATGGAAGCATTTGATAGGTTGTGTCTAAGTCTAATAGACATGTAGTTCTCTTTTGTAAAGTAAGAGGCTTGTAAATTTATTCATTTATAAGACATAATATACATACAATCCTATCCGTTTTTTTTTGTATTAACACCAAATGCACATACAATCCAAACGTTATTGTAATTTATCCATTTTTTTGTACTAATATCCTTTCACTTATAGAGTAAGGAATTAATCTTTTTTGAGTATATGGTTGTTCCTTCTAAAAATTATCATGTTTAAGAATCGAACTATTAACATTTCTAATATTTTTAGAAGCTAGTTAAACCTTATATAACCGGATACCAACACATTGTTGGTATTCATAAAATCCATTGCTTTCACGTCACTAAAAACATTGGCTATAAATTTTGATATTTTGTAATAAATGTTATTTTAATAAAGTGTAAATACTTAATTAGTGCTGACGGGCATATCAAAGTGATCATCATCGTATGGATATTCTTTGACAAATGACTCTGATAAATTGGTAGAATGAGAATTGATGATGCTTTGACTACGAACCTACTTACACGTTACATGCTCGCCAATTATAAGGTGGGTTAATTTTTTTAAAAGGGAAATTAAAAAGAAGGGTAAATAAAAGAGAAAGTAAGAAGTCTATTAACTTTTACTAGGGATGATAATTAAGCACGAACAATAATAATATTTACTGATAACTACACTTGTATTTTAACCATACTTGTATTTATTTGTGGGTAGTCAGTTACAAATATCCAATGAGTTTTAAAAATTAATTGTGCATTTAAATATTTTGTAATAGTCAATATATATAAATAATTACTACATAATAATATATATGTACATGATAATTTAACACCATTCTAATTTATTATAAAATAATAATAAAGTAAATATTTAATTATAATATATATATTATTTGACTCATTAATAACTCAGTGGGTACTTGTTCTGAGTTGTTTTGTGAGTATTGACATCTGCAAGTATTTTTTGTCATCTCCAACTTTAAAATTTGAAGTTTTCAACCTTCAGCCATTAATAAAAACATTGAGATATTCAGCCCATCACCCACGCAAGATACAGCAGCAGTAGGTGATGGCTTTCGAGGATGTCTCAGAAACAACTTTGCTTCTTCATATTTAACAGAAGGTCAAAACTCCTTGTTGTTGAGAGTTGAGACAAATTTCATGTTTAGTGTTTCTTTATGTTTTTTGGGTAAATGGGTGTTTCTTTTTTATACTGTTTAGTTTTCACCTAAATCTATAAGTGGCTAGCACGACAATCAAACCCAACCAATGAACACAAACATACGAAAAGTAAAACTCATACCGCGATATACAGCTGAAGAAGTTTTCTTGTAAAATTAGCAAAAAAGAAAGTAAATATTGCAAGTATCTTTGCCACCAAAAAAATACAAGCGCATGGGCAATTCTAAATTCCAACCTATCCGGAAAATTACCTAAGCTATCACTGCTTATCAATTCTAGCTTCTGAGTTTAGCACCATTTGAATCCGAGCAAAATATCTCTAGAGCTCATCGTGAGAATCATCATCATCCTCAGCTGATGCATCGGCGCCTGGGGCACCACCTGATCTCTGATAAACAGCTGTGATAATTGGGTTACAAACAGCTTCTACCTCTTTGAGCTTTTCATCATATTCTTCTTTTTCGGCACTTTGGTTGTCATCCAACCATTCCAACGCTTCCTTAACTGCGGTCTCAATTTTCTCCTTCTCATCTGACTCCAGCTTGTCAGCAAGCTTATCTTTGTCACCAATCTGGTTTTTGAGGTTATAGATGTATGTTTCAAGAGCGTTACGAGCATCAATCCTCTCCTTGACCTTTTTGTCTTCCTCAGCGAACTCTTCTGCTTCACGAACCATCCGCTCAATTTCCTCCTGGCTCAAGCGTCCCTTTTCATTTGTGATGGTGATCTTTTCTGCTTTACCAGTGCCCTTGTCTTCAGCCTTCACATTTAGGATACCATTTGCATCAACTTCAAAGGTAACTTCAATTTGAGGGGTACCCCTGTTCAATTATCACACAAAATAACAATGAAAATCACACATACCAATAAATAATAAGATCAACAGAGAAATATTTAGGGGCCATTAAACCAGGAAACAAACCTTGGAGCTGGTGGAATTCCAGTCAGATCAAATTTCCCTAGAAGTCGGCAATCCTTTGTGAGACTCCTCTCACCTTCGAACACCTGATCATTGAAACAGCATCCCGATTGAGGTTAAACCTTTAAAATCCATTGAGTCAAGCATTTTAAATTTAAAATGAAACCAAGCATCGCACACCGAGTGCTGTTAAATTACAAACAGTACCTGAATGGAGACGGTAGTTTGCTGATCCTGGTAGGTGGTAAAAACCTGAGATTTCTTGGTAGGGATGACAGTATTTCTGGGAATCAACTTTGTCATCACCCCACCAACAGTTTCAATTCCAAGGGTGAGGGGAGCCACATCCAGGAGAAGGATATCTGGATCCAATGAGCACAAAGGATAAGTTGTTACGAACAGAAATCCACTTGCATCATTGAAATTTTTATGCGTGCCAAGTAATTAAAGCTAGACTGCTAGAGTATAAACTATATTACCTTTGGTTTCATCACCACCCTCTCCACTCAAAATGCCTCCTTGCACTGCCGCACCATATGCAACTGCCTCGTCAGGGTTCACACCCTTGTTTGGCTCCTTTCCTTCGAAGTAATCCTTCAAGAGCTGTTGTACCTTTGGAATCCTAGTGCTTCCACCAACAAGAACAATCTCATCAATCTGACTCTTCTGTAATCCAGCATCTTCCATTGCCTTCTTCACTGGCCCCATTGTCTTACGGAACAAGTCATTGTTCAACTCCTCAAACCGAGCTCGGGTAAGTGGCTCAGAGAAATCAACACCATCAAAAAGTGATTCAATTTCCACACGGACTTGGTGCTGGCTACTGAGAGCTCTCTTTGCACGCTCACTTTCTCTCCTCAGCTTGCCGAGAGCTCTGTTGTCCTTGCTGATATCCTTTCCATGCTTTTTCTTGATCAACTTAATGAAGTAATCCATTATTCTATGATCAAAGTCCTCACCTAGAAAGAGATGGAGAAATAGCAGGCATTAGTAGCAGAAGGAAAATTTAATGGAGATAATAATTTCTATCTAAGTTCATGTCATTCTGTCTTAAATACGAAAGCACTCACCTCCAAGATGAGTATCTCCATTTGTAGAAAGCACCTCAAAAACACCATTATCAATTGTCAAGATACTGACATCGAAAGTTCCACCCCCAAGATCAAAGACAAGAATGTTCTTCTCGCCACCTTTCTTGTCCAGTCCATAGGCAATAGCAGCGGCAGTGGGTTCGTTAATAATTCTAGCAACATTCAGACCGGCAATAACACCAGCGTCCTTGGTGGCCTGTCTCTGAGCATCGTTGAAGTAAGCTGCAAATTTCAAAGAAAAACCAAGAGAAATTAGAATGAAGACAAAAGCAGCAAGAAAAGATTAAATATAGAAATAAATTTAATTGCACTTTGCTCCAGTTACCTGGGACAGTAACCACAGCGTCATTAATTTTCTTCCCGAGAAATGCTTCAGCTGTTTCCTTCATCTTGATAAGAATCATAGCACTGATTTCCTCAGGGCTGAACACCTTGGTCTCACCATCCTTAATTTTGACCTGTATATAAGGTTTTCCATCCTTGTTCACAATCTTGTAAGGAACAAGTTTCATGTCTTTTTGAACTTCCTTATCTGCAAACCTGAAAAAAAATATACACCTCAGTCCCCAATATTCTCATCAAATCAAATTATCATAAATCAACAACTTGAAGATGACTTACTTTCTTCCGATAAGTCTCTTGACGTCAAAGATGGTCCTTTCGGGGTTAACAGCTGCCTGATTCTTAGCAGCCTCCCCAATCAATCTCTCGCCGTCGGTGAACCCAACCCATGATGGGGTGATACGGTTACCTTGGTCGTTGGCTATGATTTCAACATGGCCATTCTTGTAAACACCAACACATGAATATGTTGTTCCAAGATCTATCCCAATTACTGTTCCCAACTTTGTGGCTTCCTCTTTTGCAATGGAAATCGCAAATAGACATCCTGTGATGAAATCTCTCAATGTTAATTACAACATAACAACTCATCCTAGTAAAAATGATTACAAAATGGAAAAGTCTCATTGCTTTACATCAAAGCATTATTCTAATTACTAATCCCTCAGTTTAATGAAAACATTTTTTTCATATAGAATCATGTAAACTCAAATAACGTATAAAGTAATGATGAGTGTATTCAATTATATGCTAGGCAAAAATTTCAACATGCCACATTCAAATCACACATATGAAAACCTCAATACCTAGCAACACTGTAATGCATACAATAACTGAAAAATCTCAAGCAATTAACAGAACCCAACCAAACTTACCCCAATATTAATTACCAATCCCTCACTTTAATGAAAAGAAATATTTATTAACTAATTACTAATCCATCGGGAGAAAAAATGTATCCACAAAAGTATAACAGATTTTTAGACTGTATTCATTGCATCATCATTTATTAACTCGTGTTTTGTAAGTTATTTGTGATGTGTTTGTCTCTCCATTAATGGAAATGGTTCTAACTCATTCTCGAGTATGCTTAAGATCCTCATATAACGATCTTGCAATATTTAAAATAAAATAAAATAAAAAACACTGAATTGGTGAATTAACCAAGCGTGATTTACATATCCTAAACAAGTTCATCTAAGATCTCACTAGTTCTATTATCATGCAATACTACCAATCACACCAGATCCAAGCCAGCAAAAAATGAATAAGTGAAAAGCATGCAAGATCTGTTAAAAAATTTTACATTGAAATAAAAATAAAAGATAGCGTAGAAAATTACCGAACGAAATGATAGCGAGAACAATGAGAGACCCTCGTGCCCACGAATGAGCCATGTTTAACTCACTATTTCTCTCTCTATCGTTCTTCTTCCTCTTTTAGTTAGAAGTGTTCACGATTACGATTTGAATGGTGAAGTTCGAAGGAGTTACTTTGATTCTATGGTTCGTGGCACTGAGTCGTTTTTATAATGTGGGTGGCTTAACGAGCCTAGACCGACTTTGATTAAATTCGGCCCCTCAACCTGAACCATTACGCTCGAACATGTCATTTGTGATGACGTGGACCAATCATAGTTCAGTGATTTGTTGTTCTGACCAATGATATGAGTCATGATGTTGGGATGAGATCTGCCGTCCATCTTGAAGACCAAGGTGTCAAACTTTTTTGGTAAACTATTTCTGTTATTTTGTATTTAGGTAAATTCAAAATTAAAAATATCTTATAGGCAAAACAAATTTTCTTTTTATAAAAAAGGGGAAAAAAGCACTTGTCTACAATGGGACATAGTTACATTTCATATTTATAACTCTATCAACTGGATTAACTTTAGAAATTGGAAATCTAATATTATCTACTATATAATATAACAAAATGTATGATAGTTCGTTACAAAATATTGATTAATATAGCTTTATGGTAAATCTACATTTTTTTTTATTAAGTGACATATAGGTTCTCGGAAGATACTTCTTCAAATATTTATATTAAATGCAAATTGGACGGACTCTGTAAAATATTTTATTGTAGGTACTTAATATGTTTGGATGATGAAAAAAGTATGAACAACTATCAATTATTTATAGAAAATAATTATTCTCAAAATATTTTTCAAATAAAATCCTACTTCATGTTTTCTTAAAAAAAATTGAAATGGTATTTTTATATATATACTAATTATTTTCTACAAATATATTGTTTTATTATTTAATTTCAAAAACCATTTGTTTATGCTAAATATTTTTCATATACTCAAAATGTTTTCATTGAGAATCTTAGATTTATTTGTTTTCTCTCTTTCTACAAAAGGAATGCTTTCCAATTTGTTTTCCAAGCATAATTTTTCCAGAAAAAAACCATTTAATTAATGTTTTCATCTTTTTTAAATAATAATTTATTAAATCATTTTATGAGATCAATTATTATTACAAGGGTTTGATTTAATTTATCTTATTGTTTCCTAACGAATATTTTTATCCTTGCGAGAGTCTTCCTTGGCTCAATGTTTTTTAAGCAATTAAATTCTTTTTTGTAAGGATGGTGTCCTTGTCTTTGCCATGAAGTGTCATTGTCAAGTGTTAAACTCCAAGTTTTAGTATTAACAAGATGTTAGTTTAATGGTGTAAAATTTCACTGGATCTCCACAGTTAGAAGTTCAATTCTTGAAAGCGGCACTTGTTGAGAGGGGCAGCCACGAACCCTAAAATAAATTAGTTTCTTACCCAAAAAAGTAAAAAGATTTGATTGGTAGTACCAAAAAAAGTTCTAAGATTTAGTGTTATATGATATTTAGCATTTAGTTTTAGTTAACAATAGAAATGTCTTGTGGTTACATATAATGATGTGTTGGTTTAGTGGCGTAACATGTTGTTAGATCTTTAGGATGATCAAAAGATCAATGGTTTGATTTTTGGGACTGACATTTATTGGGAGGAATAACTCTAACACCGAATTGAATTAGTTTTTTTATCCAAAAGTGTGAATACCACTGATAGTACTCAAAATGTCTCATCAATTTAAATGTTTAAGATCGTCCTAATATGTATTAAAACCAATAAATCAACTGGTTTCAAGCAAGGGTGGCAAATGGATGGATTTGGATTTGGATGCTAATGGATGGATGAAAAGCTATCCATTAATTCATATAAATTCATTTAAACTACATTTTAGGTTATTCAATTCATCCATATTCAATGGATTCCAATCAATCTAATTTATCCATGACTCTTTTTTCATGGATTTGGATGGATGGATATCCAATTAGAGGTGGCAAAATTATCCACAATCCATAATTCATCCAAATCCATCCAAATTAAATTCATTCGTTAGAGCTAATGGATGTAATCTAATGGATAATGTTGATAATTGATAGATTCAAATCCATCCATTATATGCAATGAATATATCTATTTGGATGGATATCCAATTCTTCTAAAAATAAAAAAATAAAAATTATTTTCTTTGCATTTTCAATTTCATTTATATTTAAGAAAACTAAACTCAATGAAATCTATCCATGATTCTCACTCTACTTTTAATATTTTATTAAATTGATATCAATTATAGGAAATGTGTATGCAGTTAATATCAGTGTTATTAAAACTGTTTCGTATGGGCCGGTTGAACAGGTTCTAATATCGTTACGGTATAATAATTATATCGATCATGCAATCATACCGGTCAAAATCGGTCATAACAGCTTGTTATGACCAGTTTTGACCGGTACGATTGTATGACCGATATAATTATTATACCGTACCGGTATTAGAACTGGTTCAACCGACCGATACGAAACGGTTTTAACAACACTGATATTAACTACATACATTCCTATAATTGATATCAATTTAATAAAATATTATAAGTGAGAGTAAGAATCATAGATAGATTTGCTTGAATTTAGTTTTCTTAAATATAAATGAAATTGAATATGCAAAGAAAATAATTTTTTTATTTTTATTTTTGGATGATTTGGGCATCCATCCAAATGGATATATCCATGGATATCCATTATCAACACTATCAATTGGATTATATCCATTTAAATTAGTTAGCTCTAACAGATGAATTTGGATGGATTGTGGATAATTTTGTCACCTCTAGTTTAAAGTGAAATTTAGATTTCTATCCAAATTAAGACAAATAAACATTTCTTTTCCATGAGAATCCATTCCCAACATTTGAAAAATGTAGAATTGTTTCTCTATGGTTAAGAATAAATTATTGATTGCAACCAATAAGACATTGATTTAGTGGTGTAATATATCACTATACTCATAGAATGATTAAAAATCCAATGATTCAATTCTTTGGAACGACATTTGTTAGGAGGGGTAGTCACACACAAATAAATTAGTTGTTTACGAAGAGGTAGAGAATTTTCTTAACAGTACTAACAAAAAAAACTTGATTACAATCTCAAGCAAAATTCTAATTGGAACTAAAAGTTTATTTCCTTCTTTCTCGTAAATGATTCTTGTTATTTAAAAATGCAATGAATTAGTGTTAACCAGTGTTCAACAACTATGTCCATCAAAGACTCCACACATAGTACCTCATTTGCACGAAAATTAATAACACAATTGTGCAAAAACTATATTAAACTCTCCGATAAAAGATCCACTCCATCTTTAATCCTATATAAACTATGTATATTTGAAAATCAAATGAAATTATAAATTCAGATTTTATATTTTTAAAATAAGTCAAAAGTAGAAGCTCCAAAGTCATAGATCGGTTTATTTTTGTTACTTTATTTTTTTTTCAATTTTTCACTTCTCATTTTACTTAATCATAACTTTATTTTTCTATTCATTTTTACAATTTCACCAAACACAATAACTCTTTATATTATCACCACCAAACTTCATAACTTTATCACTCTGCACTTTTTAAATTAATACCATTTGTAATCCTACTAATACTATTGAGTTCTAATTTCTCTTCACATTTTTAATTGTTTGTCAGATAAATACTATTTGATAGATGTTAGTTATCCAACACCCCTGGAAACGTGTGGCCATATAAATGTGAGTGATATCATCTTCCTAAATTCAAACGAACTACTGGATTTAATAGTCAGAATGAAATCTTCAACTATCATCACTCTAGCTTAAGGAATACCATAGAAAGAACATTCCATGTCTGAAAGAATAAATTTGTAATTTTCCATTGCATGCCCAAATTTAAATATTCTACTCAGGTCCAACTAATTATTGTTACAATGACCATACATAATTTTATTAGACAAAATAACATCTTAGGTTATGAGTTTAATATTGTTGATGATTATTATGGTGATATATAAATGTTGATGATGATACTATCAATGATGATGATGGTGATCTTGCTAAACACATGAATAATATATATTTTGAACAAATGTGTCTTATTCAAGATTCAATTAGAGATCAGATTATTAAAAAATTTGTATAAAATATGACATTTGTGTATTATTTATTTATGAATTATGTAATTCAAGTTTAGAAACTTCTATTTATTTATGCGTTGTGTTGTTTTTTAATATTGATATTGGTTATATGATGGTAAAATTGAAAAAATGTATATTTAAAAAATAGTGTAAGAAGCAACCAAAATAATCATAATATAAACAAATAATCTCATGCCATTTTCTGCAATTTACTATGTAAAAATAACCTTTCTACCTTACCCATTCAAAACAAATTAGTTTATATTCAGTTTCAGCTAAGGTACCCAATCATAAACAGATTATAATCTCATAGTTTATAAACTAAAACTAAAAACATAATTCATACCAAACACACACTTTATGAAGGCCGACACATCTATGTAATATTTTTTATGGGAAAACGATATATCCTCCTACTAAATCTTTCTACTAATCCTCATACACATAAAAATTTATATATGTGATAAGGTAATACTTTATTTATTAATGACTGATTTACAAGTGACATATGTCACTTTCTTATAGGTAGAAGAATTAATAGATGATATAATAGAAGATATAACATTACTTTTTTTTTTGTGTTGCATGAAGAAGTTCACGCCTTGTCAAGATCAAAAATACACTTTTGTCAGAGTTGTGTGATAGGTTACCATCATGTCTGAGTATGGGCTTACAAAAGGCGGGGAACACTTAAGTAACATTCTTTAGACATTGCCACACTCCTTTATAACGTAAAGGTATGGTTGGAGTGTTGGGCACAGAGTATTTCAAGAGGCCCAAATATTTTTTAATATGATAAATATATTATTATTCTTTATTATTTTTTAAATTAATTGTGTTATCAATGATTGTTTGTCAATGCAAAAATTCATGCAATATTTTGTTGGTTGTAATAATCATTTTCTATATTATTAAAATATGTATTATATTTAGGGCCTTTAAAAGAAAGTGTATCTCATGTTATCACAATTTGGCTAAGACTTATTTTGTTTAAAATTTATTATAAAAATAATATAATAAATTATTTTTATATACAATGTGTATTTATTTTTATTTCAACCTCAGTTTTGGACTATCAATTTTAGGCTCTCAATTTTGTTCAAACTTTGATATACAAAATTCACATGATTAGATTTTTTTTTATAATTTTGGGGCTCAATTTTTTCCCCCGTAGTGAACCTATAGGATCCCAGGATTGGTCCTAGTAAAGGCAATAAGCACCAATAAATATTAGAGATGGATAAGATTAGAAATAACGAGAGACTTTGGAATTGAATGTAGTTCTTATTAATTAAGAGGAAAACATGATAAATCCTAATATCATTTTTCTTATCCCTTCACTTTTGTTTATTTTGTTTATCCTTTTTTTATATTATTTGTTGTTAGTTAGTGTTGGAATTATAATAATTTTGTGTTTCAAGTAAAAATATTTACATTGAATCAACTTATCGATCTTATATTTTTTCTCATGTTTTGATGAACAACAAATAACTATATTTGGAAAATATAATTAAAGAAGTAATCTTTAACAAATATAATATATTATTATAGTGTATGCTTAAATTGTCTTTTACATAGAATATAAAAGAAATTTTACAATAGTAGTATGAGAACTTTTTTATTATTGTTCTAGTATAACTTTTTTGAAATATTACATGAATGTGTATATTTTACTGAACTTGTGTTTTCCATCCACGAGTTAATATTATATTAATTGTTTTTAACAAGACTCGTGACTGTCATGCACGAGTTAATATTATATTAATTGTCTTCAACAAGACTTGTGTTTGCCATGCATAAGTATTTTTTTATAATTTCACCACCCCAAACTCGTGGACATGATCCACGATTTTTTATTTATAATTTGTCTCTACAATCTCGTGGTTCTCACCCACAAATTCCATTCTCGTGGATATAGTGCACTAGAATTCTTTGCCCCAAAGACGAATTTATAGTTTATGATTGCACGGGTTGTTGCATGGATATAGGGTTTATGGTTGTATGGGTTTATACATGGTTTCAGGTTCATGATATAAGGGTTATTGCATGGGTTTGCATAGATTTAGGTTTGCATGGGTTTAGGGTTGCATGAGTTTGAGTTTTTCATACATTCTTAAAAATTCTTCAAGTTCTTATTATTTTATTTTTATTTGATTATTAGTAACATTATTAATATTAATTTGATAAAAAATAAAAATAGAAAAAAATTAGAATGAAATGGAAAAAAATCATTTATATTAAAGACATTGAAATTACAAACCCTAATATCAATGGTGTCTATGATGTGATGAAGGGCCACATGAGGTGGCTTTCTTCTACATGGTGGAAGAACTCTTAATTGTTGTTGAGAGATTTCTCTAGTTCTTCCGCTACCAACTCCTATAAGTTGTTGCTCCTCATCATCCTCATCATCATTATCTTTATTACCATAAATATGCTTTGTTTTAGTTGTGATGACATAGTAGGATGGTAAAATTCTTGTGATTCATATGTCGACATTGGCATGTTTGAACTTGTAGCAAACATTGATGATAATGATCCTTGAAATTGAGAATTATGTCCTATATGGTATATAGTTGGAAATATTGTGAAAGCTCCATATGATTGTTCTCCACGTAGATGAGGTGATGATATTTGTGTTTGGGAGGTGAACCTTTGTTTGACTTGAACCTTTGTTTGACTTGAACTTTGATGTTGAGGTCCAGAATCGTATGCAGACATATTAAAATATTGAGTAGGAGGATCTCGAGGTCAGGAAATGTTGAAGGCTGTAGGATTTAACTCTGCCAACACCTTCACCAAACCTTTACACACAAAATTGATGAAATCGATAGTTTGAATAGGATTATTATAAGACTGAGGAACAATAATTCTTTCAATAAGTTTGTGTGCAAAGTTGAACTGCAAAAAATATATAAGAAGTTTAGTTAATTAATGAAATGAATATAATAAGAAAATATATTTAATAGAAAAAACATAGAGCTCCAACATAGTATGTTTCATCTAGATAGATATGTTACCTCGTCCTTTGTAAGTACCACTGCATATACTGCGAGTAGTGATACAAATGTTCAATGTTGGGAATATCATCAATCACGTATAGTTCCTGTATATTCCACATTTGAATCCACACTTCATGTTTCTATGACCAATTGTAGTCATTCTTGCCACATAAGTCTATCTTGTGAAGTATGTTGAAGCTTGGTGGATCTTGTAGGATTGGTTGTTGCAGGGCAAATTGTCTCACGACGTGACTGAAAACAAATCAATGGTACAAGTGTTCGGCAAATATTAGAGACATGTCCCCTAATATTCACTATCATATAAGGGGTATATACAAACTAATAAAAAAGTTAATATTGGTAGATATCAAATGGAGGAAAAAATTAATAACTTAGAATTAGTTATATAATATTTAGCAAATGGAGAAAAATGAATAACTATTTAGACATACTTAATCAATTGCACATGCAATTTAACATTGCACAAATGATGTTGGCTATATGCCTAGGGATGTTGGTCGTGATAAGATATTATATCCACATGTTTGACATAATTAAAAATAAGTTAGTATATAAATAAACTTTGTAGTATATAAATAAACTTTGTAGTATATAAATTAAAATATTATCAAAATTAAATTAAAGTCATTTATAAAAGAATTATACATTTTCACCAATGAATAAAATTGTACTATGTTGTCATACAATCTTAGTGCAAGAATCGGGACGTGATTGTATGCCCATGACTGAAGTAATAACATGCATCCTCCAATATCTTTTTATTCCTTAATTGCTATTGCATGACAGTATCCTCGATAAAGACAAGTCAATACAACGTGTTGTGCAATGACTCATATTCTATAATAATAGCAATACAAGTTATGGGCTTAGACTGATGTAAAGGGGTTGGATAGAGGGTTATATATTTATGTTATGTAAACCTAATGTAACAAAGATAACAATAGCTAAACACAAATGTTTATTCTCTAATACATAGTGGTAGCCTCTCAACGCTCCTATAGACGTAGGCACAATTGGCCGAACCTTGTCACCTAATCATTTCGGATGGTGGGAAAAATAGGATTAAGGATGTGTTGGCTCAACCAGGTCTATCAAAGGTCATGTGTGAGAATAAATCAAATGATATGGACGAACTAGATTGGGAAGAGTTGAAGGAGAAGGCTATGAGAATCATACGGCTCTATCTATCACACGAGGTGATGTATCATATTATGGATTTGACATCACCAACAGAAGTATGGGAGACATTAGAGAAGCGGTTCATGTCCAAGTCTCTAACAAATAAGTTATATTTAAAATAGAGACTCTATGGCCTGAAGATGCAGGAGGGTGTGATTTGCAGTAACATCTCAACATTTTTAATCAAGTGATCAATGACTTGTAGAAGCTTGATGTGAAGGTTGATAATAAAGAAAAAACAATTATATTATTGTGTTCATTGCCAAATTTCTATGAACACTTGGTGAGAATATTGACATACATGAAAGACTCAATCAAGCTGGATGAGATCACATCTGCGCTTCCGTCCCACACTCAAAAAATACATAATGTAGGGGAAGAACCTCACGGTAATCGTCTGCATGTAAAAGGGAGTCAAGCGCATGAGAGGAGACAAGGCATAGGAGGTCCTGCCAAAGGGAAAAGAACAAATTCTACGGGTAGAACACTAGTAGAGTGATTTAAGTGCAAACATACATGGCAATACAAAAAGGATTGTTCTAATGAATGGAGTCCTAACAATCCGGTGGGGAAAGATGGAGTATCACATCTATAAATGTTGCACAGAAAGATGACTATGGTTACAATAGTGAAGTTGGTCTACTATCTATATCATCAAATCATAGTGCAAATGAGTGGATACTTGACACTAATTGTTCCCACCATATGACACTAAACATAGAATAGTTCACCATACACAGTGCATACAATTTTGGTTTCGTGTATCTCGGAAATAATAAAGCATATGGAAGTATTAGCATGGGAGAATTCAGAATTGTGATGGATGATGGTGTAGTGAGGACGTTATGTGAGGTTAGGCACATACCAGATTTGAAGAAGAATTTGATTTATTTGGGGACATTGCAGGCCAAAGGATTTAGCTATAGAGTTGATGGGGACAATGATATTCTTCGAGTATGCAAATGTACTTTAACTGTGATGAAGGGTAGGAAGACTGTTGGGAACACTTACAAGTTGTTAGGGAGAATAGTTGTAGGTGGAGTTGCTGGAGTGGCTGAAGAGATTTTAGTAGATTCAGATCATGATGCTACAAAATTATGTCATATGTGTTTGATACATATTAATGTGTGTGGCATGACAAAACTATGCAAAAGAGAACTATTGAGGGGAATCAGCAAATCCAAGCTAGATTTGTGCAAGTATCGTGTGCTTGGGAAACAAACACGAGTTAGTTTCAAGGCTGTCCAATACAGGACTCAGTGCATTCTAGACTATGTTCACACTGATATATGGGAACCCACTCAGGAACCATCCCTAGGAGGTTCTAGGTATTTAGTTACCTTTGTTGATGACTTTTCTTGCAAGGTCTGGGTATATTTTCTGAAGCATAAGTTAGAAGTTTTTGTCAAGTTCAAGGTTTGGAAGGCATAGGTAGAGAACCAGACTGGTAGAAAAATAAAGTATTTGAGGTCAGACAATGGTATAGAGTATAAAGACTCACAGTTTCAGAAGTTTTATGAGGATCATGACATTTAGAGGCACTTTTTAATGAAGAAGACTCCTGAACATAATGACATTGTAGAGAGGATGAATATAACTCTTACATATAGGGTTAACTGTATGATATTGAATGTTGGACTTTCTAAAGGATTTTGGGCAGAGGCACTTAATATGACATGCTATGTCATCAACAGATCACTACAAGCTTCATTAGATGGTAAAGTTGCAGAAGACATATGGATACGTAACTTAATCAATTATAATATATTACACATATTTGGTTGTCCTACTTATGTACATGTACCTAGTAATGAATGATTTAAACATGATCTGAAGTCAAAGTGGTGCATCTTCGTTGGATATCCCAAAATTGTGAAGAGCTTCAAGTTTTGGGATCTAGTTTCTAGAAAAGTGGTGTTGAGCAGAGATGTAGTGTTTGATGAAGATTTTGTGTTGAAACAGCCAGCTTTGACAAAGGTGCTCAAGCCAAATGGAGAGACTTTGGGATCAAATATGATTCTAGTGAGCAATGAAACAATTCAGGTGAATAAAGGCAAGGAACGATGTACTATTTCAAGTCAAGAACATGATAATTCTCAGACGAAGAGTTCAAGTATGCAGAAGTATCTACTTGCTAGAGACAAGGATATACTTTCTATCAAATCTCTAGAGAGATATGACTTTGAGGAAATGGCTTCATTTTCTCTTCATATCAGTTCAGGAGATCTATGTAGCTTTCAAGATGCTATAGACAATCAAGAGAAAGAACAATGAATGAGTGTCATGATGGAGGAGATGAAGTCTTTACACAAGAACCAAACTTGGGAGCTTGTCCAATTGCCCATAGACAAGCGTGCAATTGGATACAAGTAAGTGTATAAGTGGAAGCCAACAATATCACTAAAGGAAGGGGAAAAGTATAAGGTCTATCTTGTAGCAAAAGAGTATTCACAGCAGAAAGGGATCAACTACAATAAGATTTTCTCCCTAGTGGTGACACACTTCTATCATGGTAGTGCTTTCCTTGGTAGCCATCCGCAATATGCACTTAGAACAGATATATATGAAGACTTCCTTTCTCCATGGTGATTTAGAAGAGAAAATTTACATGACACAACCAAAAGGATTCAGTGCATCTAGACAGAGTCACTTGGTTTGTAAGTTGAAGAAGTCTCTATATGGGTTGAAGCCATTTCCCAAACAGTGGTACAAACGGTTTGGCACTTATATGTTGAAGCTTGGTTAAAAGCGTTATGAGTATGATTGTTATGTTAATATGAGAAGCCTTGATGATGTTTTTATTTTTTATTTTTCTACTACTTTATGTTGATAATAAGTTGATTGATGCTAATCATTTGAGTGATATCAATGAGTTAAAAGTCATGCTAGGTATGGAGTTTGACATGAATGATTTAGGGGCTTCTAGGATGATTCTTAGGATGAAGATTCGTAGAGATTTAGGAGCTAGAAAACTATGGCTCTCCCAACAAAGTTATGTTGAAAAGATCTTAGGGAGATTTGATATCAGCAATGCTAAAGTAGTAAGCACTCCATTGACAAATCACTTCAAGCTTTCCCTAGACCAGTGTCCAAAGACAGATGAAGAGAAGAAGTACATATCAAAGCTTTCCCCAGATCACTTCAAGCTTTCCCTAGTGGGTTGCTTGATGTATGTTATGGTTTATACTAGACCGGACTTGACACAAGTAGTTAGTCAAGTATGCAAGTACATGTCAAAATCAGGGAAGCAACATTGGTGTCGCAACCCATTTTTCGGTGGAAGACTGGCTCTACGACTTAGGGAGAGGCGAACTCGATTTTTACCCCTCCCAATTGATTTGGAGTTGCCACTATATTTTTTGCGGTTAAAACGTAGAAAACTCTCTTTTATGCCCAATTATGATAATATGGTCTTTAAATAGAGATTATGAGCTCGAGTGTCGATTACGGATCGGGGAAAGTATTAGCATCCCGTCCGCCCGTAATAAAACGATACTCTCGCTAATAACATGGACTTTTATACCCTTCAACTTACTTATTTACGAAATAATTATCACAACAAAATATTTCACTTTTTATATTTGTGTCTGACAATAGTTCATCTTGCTCCTACGTATCCCTATGTGCAATAGGGAAATCAAGACTACATAGTTCTAGTTTGAAAATAATTAGTTAGCCTGGTTGGTCAAAATATAACTTGAGTTTTGACGCCCTTAAGATATATGAAGCAGCAAAAACTAATGTTCTCACCGCATCACATCTTAAATAGATTTTTTAGAAGCAAGTGAAATATTATTTTTTAACATATCATTAAAAATTGGTCGTTTACAAGATAGATGAAGTAGTAAAGCTAATGTTTGCATCGCATCTAATCTCAAATAGATATTTTTGAAATAATTATAACATTATTTTGTATTAACTTTGATAACTTTAGAAAAAAATATTTTTTAATAATGTTAACTCTTAAAAATTAAAATTATAAACTTTCATGTATGATGAATATTTATTTAATGATGTTGCGGATAGTAATAAAACCCATTAATTATGAAAATGATTGTCTTTATTATTCACAAATACTGTGAACATGTTAATGATAATTAAAAGATTTGAATTGGATCCTTTTAACAATAAATCAATCTTAAAAATATCTTTCTATTATTAAGGCAATTAGAGTCATAACTTTTTGGAAGATAATTAATAAAGTATTTTTAGAAATCAGATTTAAACCTTTGATGTGAAATTGATATGTTATAATAAAACAACCAAACATGAAATAGAGTAACGTATATGCACATTGTGATTCTGCTCGGAAATTCATGGGTGACTACTTTCTCTTTGAATTACGTTTCATTACAACACTGTGTGTGTCTGTGGATACTTGAGCTATGTACAGATTTTGCAGCATCAGCCCTTAGGATCTCTAAAGTTCTTTTTGAAGCCTCAAGTTGCTTCAAAGTCTCATTGACTGAATTGTTGGATTGAGATGATTCAGAACTATCTATGAGTTGGTTTTTCATGTTCTCCAAAAGAGAAAGATGTTCTGCCAGGTTTTGCTTAAAGTTCAAGAGTTCCAAGTCCAATGATTCTGCAAGTTGAGCTTGTGCTTTCTCAAAGTTTGCTATAAATTCAAGCTGAACCTTAAGCTGCTGAATTTCATTGATGGTAGAGTTCAGGACATCATAGGTGATTGTTTGCCATTGCCATGACTCATCATTCTCCTCTGCAATTTCCTTTGTCTTGGTAACACAAACTTCTTCAGTAATAGTGAGCTTTAGAAGTTAGTGTTGAGAATGTTAATATATTATGGTTCTTGAGGCTTGCTCTGTACAATTAATAATATTGTAGTGTGCCATATTGTTACCGCACCCTAACTTAGTCAGATTAAGCAAGAAATGGACACTTTCCACAGAATGAAATATTTGATTTTTTTTTATTACAGCGTGTTGACCAAGGATGTGTCATGTGTATGTTTTTTTTCCTGAATTAGCCTACTTGGCTTAAAAAAAGTATTTTGTAGGAAATTACAATGGATTGGGGTTCTAATTGATTATTAGTAACACATGAATTTTTGGTTTGGATTATTCTTAGTTACTTGGTTATAAGCTTTATAGACAAAATTTGTTTGGATTTTAAATTTGGTCTATGAAATTTTAAATGCTTACATATTAAGTAAAAACAAATAAGTTCTAGATGATTATGATTCAAAGATAAAGTTGGCTATGAGCCAATAAAATGCAAAAAATTATATTCTTTTGTTGTATTGAAAATTTATATTATTGTAAAGAAGTCGGACAAAATTGAGTGTTCACAATTGGGAAGCAGTTAAACGTATTTTCAAATATTTGAAAAGGACTACAGATCTCGGTATTATGTTTGGCAGCCAACACAGTAAGCGTTCATGTGTTGGTTACGTTGATTCGAACTATGTAGGAGACTTGGATGATAGAAGGTTCACAATAGGGTTTATCTTCACCCTTGCAGCCGCGGGTGGACCAATTATGTGGTGATCATTAGTTCAGTCTATTGTTACGATATCTACAACTGAAGCAAAGTACATGACAACTAGTGATGCTTCTAAGGAAGCCTTATGGCTTATGAGGCTGGTAAATGAATTAGGCATTAAGCAAGGTGGAGTTCCACTGCATTGTGATAGTGACAGTGCTATCTTCTTGGTAAAGAACTGGGTGTATCATGCTAGGACCAAACATATTGATGTGAGATTTCACAAGATCAGAGAGTTGATAGTTTGTGGGCATATATTATTGTAGAAGGTTTACACTTCAAAAAATGCAGCTGATATGTTAACCAAGTTGGTTACTGTGGACAAGTTCAGGCATCGCCTAAGCTTGTTGAATAATCAATGATGCTAGACTATGGAGCGCCCCCAACTCAATGACAGAAGATGGAGATTGATGATATTCACCAAGGTGGAGATTGTTGTGCAATAACTCATATTATCTAATAACAACAATACAAGTTATGTGTTTGAGATGATGTAAATGGGTTGAGGTGGAAGGTTAAATAGTTATGATATGTAAACCTAATGTAACAAGGAGAGCAATAGCTAAAGACAAATCCTTATTCTCTAATACATAGTGGTAGCATCTCAACGCTCCTGGGGATGTAGGTACAATTGGTCGAACTTCGTTACCAAATCTCTTGTGTTATTCTCTTATCTCTACTATTTTACTATTTGATTGTTCGCTTATTCCCAACACAACTGATCCCCCATTGTATTGAAATGTCTAGGTTAGATCGTCGAGCAAAGGGAGAAACATCAGGTGGACTCGAGACCCCGATGTATTTGGCATGAGAAATCCTCCCATCATTTTCAGAATGAATTCTCTAGCATGTTGTTCAACCAATTCCTCATTAGCATAGTCTAGAAGTTCATGATAGGTCATCTCAAGCCAAGTAAGTTGTACCCTTTGCCGCATCATTTCTCTATTTTTTGGGGGTAACACCCAACAACTAGAGACAAAGATCATCCTAATCCAAGTTGGTGTCTCTAGTAATAGCTTTCCCATCAATGAGAATTTCAAGCTAATATACAATATCTTCTAGTGTGATCATGCACTCTCCATTAGGGAAATGGAAAATGTGTGTTTCTAGCCACCATCTCTCAACCATTACTATTAATATATGGTTGTTAATTTTCACTCCTCCAATATCCAAAATGTTGGTGAAAGCAATGTTTCGAATAACTTATAACACTCGTTCGAAAGGTAGATATTGCTAGAAGTTGTATCTAGAACGAAATGGACTTATTGACCACTCCATATATAACTAGATACATGTTTATTTTGATGTCTTAATACAGAGGTGTATAAAGGGCCTGGACCAAAGTGTTCCATTGTTTAAAATGGAAGTAGAGAATGACAAAATATAGGAGAGTAGACAATGGGAAAATATAGAGAATATGGAAATATTTGGTTAGGGAATATGAATACGAATGGATATAATGTGATAATATGAGAGAGAAAAGAGTTTGCATGTAGGTATTTAGTTATGTGTTAATATGAAATGGGAGAGAGTTTTTGTATAGGTATTTTGTGAGGATAAATATGAGAGAATTCAGTTAGGAAAGGGTTTATGCGTGCAAGTGTGAGTGTAATGGGTAGAGGGGTGGTATTTATAGAGATTTAGGCATCAGACTTGTGGATGGTATCTAAGAATTGTGTAGAGTCCAAATTTCTAGAAAAACAAAGTTGTGAATGACTATTACGACTTTGAAAGAATTTGATTCCCTAGAAAAGGGAACTCACGGATGGCAGCCACTACTTCTAAGAACCCTATGTTTCTACAGGGATTGATTCCTTATGCATGTAGTGGTCATTCAACTTGCATTGGTGTAGGTGGCTCGTGGATGAACAACAAAATACATTGGTTCTTATATGTTGGACATGCATTGGTTATTTTGTCTCATAAAAAATATGCATTGGTTTGAATATCGACATACACTGATTATTTTATATCACAAAAGCATGCATTGGTTTGAAAGTCTACATACATTAGTTTGAACATGCATTGGTTAATACACTAATATACTAACTATATGTTAATATACTAACACTAAATTTGTTATCTACCCCTTACATTAGTTAATATTTTAGTTAATTGTTTTTAAGATATACATTTATATTTTAGTTAAAAAATTAAGATATAAACTAATATTTTAGTTAATAAAGTAAGATACACGTTAATAATTTATTTAAATTTTAAGTTATCTTAATTAATGCATTAAGCCATTACCTATTTGTTAATAATTTAGTTAATATACTAATTGGTCATTTTTTAGTGTTCATGATTCTAACATTGACCAATCATGCATTGGTCATTCATTTCAATATTAATTAATACACTAAAACACATTGGTCTTATGACTTGTGTATGGAATTCATGCCTTGGTCTTTCAATTTGCATAAAGAATATATGCTTTATGTAAGGAAAACATGCATTGGTCTTTCAATTTTTATAAGGAAGATATGATTTGTGTAAGGAAGACATACATTGGACTTTTAATTTGTGAAAGGAAGACATGATTTGTGTAAGAAAAACATGTATCAGTCTTTCAATTTGTGTAAGGAAGACATGCATCCATCTTTGAATTATTTTAAATTATTTTAGTTAATAAAGTCAGATATAGGTGAATATTTTAGTTAATAAAATAAGATATGAGTTAACATATTAGTTAATAAAATACAATATATATTATAATTTAGTTAATAAAATAAGATAAATATTAATATTTTAGTTAAAGAATTAAGATATACATTAATATTTTAGCTAATAAATTAAAATATACGTTAATATTTTAGTTAAAAAAATTAAGATATAGATTAATGTTTGTATTTAATAAAGTAAGTTCAAATTTAAATTATTTTTGTTAATACACTAACTAATTCTAAATTATCTTAGTTAATACACTAACCTAACATTGATCAAGCATTGTATTGGTCTGAATATATATATGCATTGATTACTTTGTGTCATAAAAAACACGCATTGATCATTTAATGTTTGTCTTTGCATTGATCATTTACTAGTTACTAGTTAATCAATTTTTATATTTAAAATAATTATTGTAGGAGAATCTGATTTTTTGTGTATGTCATAAAAATATGCATTGGTCATTCACCTGACTATGAGGCATTGAATTGTCATTCAACGTACATTCTTTTATAGTCTTTGGAACCTCCATTGTTTTAACTTCTGATGCCTTAACGTAACGGCATGCATCAACTTCATTCATGTGGCTTTAACCTGCATTCTGTCACAGAAATATTCAATTCGTGACCATGCATGTTATTCAATTAATTAGTTAATGAAATAATAATAATATTAGTGAATATTAGTTAATGAAGTTATATATGTTAATATTTTAGCTGAAAATTAAGATATCCGTTAATATCTTAGTTAATAAGATAAGATATAAGTTAATATTTTAATTAATAAAATAACATATATATTCATATTTTAGTTAATAAATTAATACATATGTTAATAATTTAGTCAATAAAATAAGATATATGGTAATATTTTAGTAAAAAAAATGATGATATATCTACATGTTTTGCATTGGTTTGAATATCTTTATGCTACTTCGTGTCATAAAAAATATGGATTGGTCATTCAATACTTGTCTTTACATCGAATAATCAATCTTTATCTTTAAAAATGTCACTGTAGGAGAATCTAATTCCTTGTGTATGTTGTAAAAAATATGCATTCATATTAACTAGTATAAGTTAATAAAATATTAGTAATATTAGTGAAGTGTTAAACTAAGTCCCAACTAACCACCACTTTTGGTAAATGATTTAAATCAACATGAGACACAATGATTTATAAACGATAATGACAAAATGTATAAGTCATATAAATAAATAATGATTTATAATAAATTTATACACAACAATATAATATTAAGGTATTACATTTATTATTCATTATTACAAGGATGCATATAACTCTTACCCAATTCTCTCATTCGGAACAGACACGTCTTCTAGTTATGGCCTCCTGTCATATATCATCCACAATTTTTAATCTATCGAGATTGAGTTCCATTCATATCATTATGTATTTGTGTAATTTTTGGTCTTCTAATTCATTTCCTATGCATAACATGATTAGCAATGAATGAAGGACCTGAGTAAGGAGGTCAATATTCTTCATTGTTGATTGACTGAAACTGATGTCCACCGACCTTCAAAATAATATCAAATTGGTAATATGAACAATGAAGAAATCATTATCATGGTAAAAAATAGTAGATATCAACTATGTGTTCCATTAATTTTCTTAATTTCTCACACACCATGTTTTATATTAACAGATGCACGAATTCGTCATTGGCATTCTGCACTGAAATGTTTACAACGACTACATATCTATATGGCCTTGACTGTATGACAATGTAGTCAAATGAGTTATTAATATGAACAATGAAGAAATCATTATCATTCACTTTATCATTAACGACCAACATATCTTTAGACTCAAATTGCATGTCAACAAACAAATCAATATCATTCACTAAAGTGGTTGATCTTGGTCGATAGTCACGATCAGCCTGAGAAATGGTCTCACTAAAAAAGGACGACATAGTAGCATATGTTATATTACTATCAGGTTAACTACTATCAATCTCAACATCGTCCTCCTCATCATCATCACCACATAATTCAATGTCATACTTATCACTGAAATCACTAATAATATGTTAGATGATAGTTGTATGCATCAAAGAACAAATTATAAATATCTAATATAATATTGATAATAGTCATAATGTACTTATGTTAATAATATAGTTATCTTTTAACATAAGCAACCACGAGAATTGTCTTTCCTTACATGAAATGACACATCAAGGGGTATATATAACACTTTAGGGTAATGGGACTCATTGACAACAACCACGAGAATTGTTTGCATGGAACTTATGGACTGGATCCATGAGATTTTACTACACTAAACTTATAGATGCCATCCACGATACCTACACAAGTCGAGCATAGAGTCCATGACAATTGGGTGAGAAGAAACAAAAACGGGACTCATGCATGGTAGACGCGAGTCCATTTGGGAAATATAATATACAAATAACTTGTTAATATTTTACTAACTTGTCCATGGAAACCATGAGTTGTACAAAATATATACCATTCATGTAACATTTCAAAAAAGTTACACTAAAAGGGTAATAAAGAAGCCAACGTAAATTTTGTAGAATATAAGTTATATAAGATATGTGTGATTGACGCATCCAATATCAATGTTGAATGGCATATATATATATATA